>NW_006780610.1:5529384-5634335 GCF_000442215.2 Lipotes vexillifer | reverse complement strand
CCCGTGTCCCCTGCATCGGCAGGCGGACTCTCAATCACTGCGCCACCAGGGAAGCCCTGTTTTGCCTTTTTTAAGTCAAGGTTTACAAATAAAAGCTTACTTGCCTTTACAGTCAAAGCTAGAGATGATGGTGGCCTGAATGAAGGCAATGGCTTGGAGAAGGAAAGATGGATTTAAAAAACATTTTATAAGTAAGTAACCTATAGTATTTAGGGAGAGTGAGTCGAGCGTGATGTCCAGTTACGTAGCTTAGGCCCCTGAGCAGCTGCTGGTGCCATTTATTGTGAGAAGGAAACTGGAGGAGGAGTAGGTTTGGAGATGGTGGTGAATTCTGCTTGAGCATATGATGCAGTGAAGGAGTCTTTGGGACATTCAAATAGAGATTCCTTCAGACAGTTGCATATATATGCCCAAAGTCAAGAATAGAAATAAAGTCTTTGAGGGACTACTCTGGTGGTCCAGTGGTTAAGAATCCGCCTGCCAATGCAGGGGACATGGGTTTGAGCCCTGGTCTGGGAAGATCCCACATGCCGTAGAGCAACTAAGCCCGTGCCTCACAACTACTGAGCCTGCACTCTAGAGCCTGTGTGCCACAACTACTGAGCCCACATGCCTAGAACCCGTGCTCCGCAACAATAGAAGCTGCCACAATGAGAAGCCCACGCACCACGACGAAGAGTAGCCCCCCCCGCCGCAACTAGAGAAAGCCCATGCACAGCAATGAAGACCCAACACAGCCAAATAACTAAATAAATACATAAATAAATTAATTAAAAAAAAAAAGAATCCACCTTCCAATGCAGGGGGGCACGGGTTCAATCCCTGGTGGGAGAACTAAGATCCCACATGCCATGGGGCAACTAAGCCCGTTCACCGCAACTACTGAGTCCCTGCACTCTGGAGCCCACATGCTGCAACCAGAGAGAAGCCCTCATGCTGCAATTAGAGAAGCCCACATGCCACAGCTAAGACCTGACATGGCCAAATAGATAAATAAATAAATTTTTTAAAGAAGTCTTTTGACACATCAGTTTATAGATGATAGTTGAAAGCATTTGTGTGGATATGATTGCTCAAGTAGAATCGGAAAAAAAAGACAGAATTCGAAGCAGCAAGAATATTTAAGAAGTAAATAGAAGAGCAGTCTGTCAAGAGGTGAAAAGTTTTTTTTGATATTTGGAAACATTTTTAACATTATTGCTTCTTGCATTCTACACCTTCTTTCTGGATTTAATGTCTTTCTTGCTGACATATATCCTTTAATAATTATTTTAGAAAGATTGTCTTTGTCTTCATGTGACTGAAATAACTTTATTTTGCTCTCACCTTGCTGTGACAGGTCAGTGAGGTATAGAACTCTAAGTAGACAGTTCTTTTCTTTCAGCTTTAATATTATTTAATAATTATTTAATAATTTAATATTATTTAATAATATTTAATATTATTCCATTGCCTTCCAGCATCTATTGTTGCTGTTGGTAAGTCTACCGTTGGTCAGATAGCCATTCCTTCCCACCCCCCACCCCCTGCCACACAGGTGGCTTGTGGGATCTCAGCTCCCCGACCAGGGATTGAACCCAGGGCACAGCAGTGAAAGCACCGAATCCTAACCACGAGACCACCAGGGAACTCCCATGATTGCCATTCCTTCTTATATAATATATTTAACTTCTCTTTTTGGTAGCTTTTAAGATTTTCTATTTTTTCTTAGTGTTCTCTAGTTTCACTGTGATGTACTGGGTATGACCCTGTATTCATTTATCCTGCTTGAGACACAATGTTTAATTTCAATCTAAGAATTTATAACATTCATCCAATTCTAGAGAATTATTAGCCATTATCTCTCCTAATATCTTTCCTTCACTCTCTCTGTCCTCTCCTTCTGGAGTTCCTATTAGATGTATTTGGAAGCTTACCATCCTTTTATCTGATTCTCTTAACTTTTTTCTCCAGATCTTTATCTTTTTGTGATAAATCCTGTTTTTTTTCCCCACTGATCAATATATTAGAATTCAACAATTCTCTCTTGAGTTATGTCTAGTCAACTGTTTAACTCAACTATTGAATTTTTTTTTCAAAGACTACAATTTCTATTTTTAGAATTTATTTCAAATTCAGTTAATTTTTTTTTTTTTTTTTGGCTGCATTGGGTCTTCATTGCTGCACATGGGATTTTTCTAGTTGTGGCGAGCGGGGGCCACTCTTCTTTGTGGTCCGTGGGCTTCTCATTGCGGTGGCTTGTCTTGTGGCGGAGCATGGGCTCTAGGAGCATGGGCCTCAGCAGTTGTCGCACGCAGGCTCAGTAGTTGTGGCTCGCAGGCTCTAGAGCACAGGCTCAGTAGTTGTGACACATGGGCTTAGTTGCTCCGCGGCATGTGGGATCTTCCTAGACCAGGGTTCGAACCCGTGACCCCTGCATTGGCAGGCAGATTCTTAACCACTGCACCACCAGGGAAGCCCCCACTGTTATTTTTTTATGATGTTGTATATATGCCTCAAATATTTTCTTTCTCTCTTTGAACACTTAAAAATCCTATTAGATTATTCTATTACCTCTGCTTCACAGACTATCTCTTATGATATTTGATTTCCTTACTTGCTTTGTAATTTTTATTTATGACATCTTCTGGGAAATTTTCTCCCATGGGAGTCTATAAACACCCTGGATTGTGCATTAGGTTGTGGATTACCTATGACCAAGGTGGTTCATTGGATCTGGATCAATTTTTTTTCTTGGGCTGGGGCTATTTTGAGGTTAGGTTTTCTGTATCAGGAAGGTAATGCAAAATTGTAGCCCTCTACTCACATATTGCTCAGGCCAGGGGTTCAGAGTTCTCAGGGTTGACATGAATACCTCACCTAAGCTGGACTAAGTGGCCCATTTCCACTTCTGTCCATATCCCCCAGGCAATGGGCAGGTAGAGAGTTTGTAAGTCCAAATTAACAGACGGTACAGCGCTTTCCTGCCTCCAGCTTTATGCAGAGAGCCCAGTTCTCGCCTATGGTCTTGCCTCCTGCCCCAGCATGTAGTGTTGTAAGCCCAGCCCCAAAGCTTAGATCTCAACATCTTCATGGGCAACAGAGCTTTGGCTCCAACTCAACCCTGAAGGAATTGTAGTGGTGTTCTGGTATTTGAAATTTTACCTTTGTTGCTTTCAAGCTCAGCTATACACTCTTTATAATTGGAAGAAAAAAAATAAAACTAAAAGCTTCTGTCTCACATTTCTATGTTTTTGGAGCAAAATGCCAGCTCAGTCTGACATCTTAAGCAGAAATGCTAGGAAGAAACTATTACAAAGGTATGGTAAGAACATGTAGACAATGATGTCCCAGAAGACAATAGATAAAAAGGTTTCAAGAAAGGGAATCAAATGTATCATATTGATGGGCTTCCCTGGTGGCACAGTGGTTGAGGGTCCGCCTGCCAATGCAGGGGACACGGGTTCGTGTCCCGGTCCGGGAAGATCCCACATGCTGCGGAACAGCTGGGCCCGTGAGCCATGGCTGCTGAGCCTGCGTGTCTGGAGCCTGTGCTCCGCAACGGGAGAGGCCACAACAGTGAGAGGCCAGCGTACCGCAAAAAAAAAAAGAAAAAAAAGTATCATATTGAATATTGCTTTGTGGACAAGTGAAATAAGGACTGAATGAAAACCATTAAATTTGAAGACATGAAGGTCATTGATTATCCTGGTGAGAACCATTTCATGGAGTAGTGGGAGACAAAACCTAATTAATTGTAGTGATCTAAAAAGTGAGAGGGAAGCAATACAGAGAGGGAGATAAGAGGTTCTTCTGAAGTGGGACTTTACAGAGAGATGACTGGGCTGGTGGCAGTGGGAGAGGGGGGAGCAGGAAGGTGTTTTGGGCCTGAGGGAAGGAAACAGTGGAGGCAGAAGATACAGGAAAGAAAAGAAGCCCACAAAGGCTAGAGAAGGCAGGGGTCAAATCCAAAGCTGTTGGTGGCCTTTCCCAGAAGGAGAAATCAGAATTCAGAGGGAAAGAAGGATGGGGAGAGCACAAAGATCACTTGATGCGGGGGGGGGGCGGTTTGAGGGGTTGGGCAAAGTGGGAGCTTGCCCCGGTTGATGGAATAGGAGGAGCAGAATGGGTAGGGGCTTAGGGAAGGAGAGTGGGGAGGGTCTGAACATGTGGGATGCTGTGGGAATAGGAGAGGGAGCATCACTGAGTGCCCCTCAAGAGCACCCTCCCACAATCCTCAGTGGGCAGCCTAGTGTGGATATTAGTCAAGCAGGTGTTGCAGGAAGCCAAGGGTGAGGGATTTGGGTGCTAGTGAGAATGTAGTACAAGTGGGGCTGGGTGGCATAAGGGTTCGGAAAGAGAGAGAGAGAGACAGCGGGGATGTTACAAACCATCCCTGGTCAGAGAATGGAAGCAAGAGAGGGAGTATTGGATGAAAGTTAAAGTTCCCAAAAGTAGAGCTTGGAAATTTTTTCTTGTATGTAAATTGTTTTGCAAGTCTACTTGACTGGTGTTTGATCAGTAAATGAAGAATGGATGAATGAATGAAAAATATAGATCAAAGGAGAACTCGGAGAGAGAGAAGTGGGGAAGAGAGACAGGCAGGTGGGCAGGTGGCTGGGGGAGTAGGTGAGTATAAAATAGCTGGACAGACAGACCGACTCTCTTCTCCCTAAACTTGATCTTTCTAGACCCAGTTATATTCTCTGTATTTCTTTTCTGTTTCCTTCCTCTGCCTCCTCCTATTCTCTAGGAGCTCAGCGCCAAGGCTGGAGTGGGGCTGGGAAGTTATTTTGTGGAGGGCTTGTTCTGAGGGCTGGCACTGGGGTGGGAGGGAGCAGCTTCAGGGATGCTGGAGCGCAGTAGGTAGCTGAGACAGAGAGGGAGAGGGGGAGGGGAGGCAGAGGTGCCCTAGGCATGGAAGCTGCACAGGTGTCAGAGACAGAGACTTAATGATGAGCCCGAGGTCTATCTGCACAGATGAGCAGGGCTGGGAAGTGGAAGCTGTGGGGAAACTGGAAAAGGGACACATTCATTTTTCAGTGTACTTCTCTCTCCACACAACACACACACAAAAGGGACACATTCATTTTTCAGTGTACTTCTCTCTACACACACACACACACACACACACACACACACACACACACACACACACACACACACACATCTTTAATAAAGAGCCAGAGGCTTACTCTGTTCTGGCTCTCACTCCATTTACGCAAAGGACCTTCTGGGAGAGAGGTTGTAAAAAGGGGCCAAGAGGATCTTGGCGAAGGAATGGAGCTGCTTTCTCCCCTGGGCTTTTCCTGTCTATGCACCTGCCTGGGAGAGACCCAGCCAGTCAGGTCTCTGGTGAGCTGGGATTGCAGCGGGGGAGGGTTAGAGCACCCAGAGCAAGGCCAGGAGGCTGATTGGGTGCTCAGCTCAGGAGCAGGCACTTGGCCAGAACCCTAAGCCTCTGGAGCCCCAGCTCAGCCCCTCAGAAGAGGCCTAACTGCAGCCTGGGAAGCTCCTCAGTGCCCCCTCCCCAACCCTAACACACCAGCGTCATGGGAACCCAGGACACCCACTGAACCCAGGGCCATTAGCTTCTCTTCTGGGTCCTCCTTCTCTGACCCTGGAATTGGGACGGAGGTGGGCAGGGCTGAGCTAAACCACTGCACAAGCGAGGGGCTCAGCTGCCTCTAAGGTCAGGTTCTCAGGACCCCAGTTCCAACCCTCACAGCCCACAGTCATTCACATCTGTTCTGGGAAGAGCGACTAATCTATGAGAGTTGTACAAACACCATCCTAACAACCAAGGGTGTCACACCCAGTTCCTGGCCCTAGGGATAAAGACCTTCCCTCTGCTCTCACCTGCTTGAGGAGGGGTCCAGCAAATACACATCTGCCGACGCATAAGCTGGAGACTCCCTTAGGTAACTACCTGTGCCTTCGAGGCTATATTCAAATAACAATAATCCCAGCCCTTATCCTGGGTGGCCACAGAAGTCCATCCCCTCGCTCTTGTATTTCTGAGCTTTCTGGGAAGTGTTTACATGTTCCTCTAACTCATTGCTGGCCACTCAGGGAGCTAAGTATGGTTGTGAGATTGTGGACTGTACAACTCTAGTGTACCGTTCACATAGACTATGATGATCATATAACCATCTTTGTACTTCTTCCAGTCACCACTGGCTGGCAAGTCCACTGACACCAGTTCAGGTTCTTTCTCTCTCTTTCTCTCTCTCTCTCTTTTTTTTTTTTTCCCAAAAGGCACTGATTACCCAAGTCAAAGAGGTGAATCCTTCCAAAATCAGAATTTGAGTTTTTGTAACACCTGATTCGAGCTGTCCATGCTCATTACTTGTAGACTTGTTTTTTGGTAGTGGGTGTAAGCTAATTATTTTGTTAGTCACCAACCACAAGTAATTCATTTTTCAATTATGACTTATAAAGCGCCACATCACCTATAGAGTTTTTTGGTCCCTAGGCTCAGATGGCTGGTGTAACTTGTGTGCTACTTGCTTGCAAATTGTGATGATGCTGAGTGTGGATTGCGTGAAGTCACTTAGGTCTGATTTGTCCAGGCAAGTCAGGGATGGATGCACTCTCACAAGAGTGGAGCTTGTGGCAATCACTTTTTTGGTTTGTTTTTATGTATGTGGTAAAATACACATAACATAAAATTTACCTTCCTCATAATTTTTTTTTTTTTGCGTTACGCAGGCCTCTCACTGTTGCGGCCTCTCCCGTTGTGGAGCACAGGCTCCGGACGTGCAGGCTTAGCGGCCATGGCTCACGGGCTCAGCCACTCCACGACATGTGGGATCTTCCCCGACCAGGGCACGAACCCGTGTCCCCTGCATCGGCAGGCGGACTCTCAACCACTGCGCCACCAGGGAAGCCCCTTTTCATCATTTTTTTAGTCTTAATCATTTTTAAGTGTACAGTCCTGTGGCATTAGGTACATTCACATTGTTGTGTAACTAAAACCACCATTCATCTCTAGAACTCTCCTTTCATCTTGCGAAACTGAAACCCCTTACCCACTACACAGTAACACCCCATTCCTCCTGCTCCTTGGCCCCTGCCAACCACCGTTCTACTTTCTGTCTTTCTGAATTTGACTATCCTACATTATCTAAGTGGAAGCATATTTGCCATTGAGTGACTGGTTTATTTCACTTAGCCTAATGTCCTCGAGTTTCCTCCGTGTTTTTGCATGTATCAAAATTTCCTTCTTCTTTAATGCTGAATTATATTCCATTGTATGTAGAGACCACATTTTGTTTATCCATTCACCCACTGATGGACACTTGTGTTGCTTCCACCTTTTGGCTACTGTAGGTAATGCTGCTATGAACATCTTTGAGTTCTTGCTTTCAGTTCTTTTGGGCACTTACCCAGAGGCAAAATTTTCTGGATAGTATGCTAATTCTATGCATATTTTTTTGAGGAATTGCCATACCGTTTTCCACAGCAGCTGCACCATTTTATATTCCGATTAGCAATATACAGAGACTCCAATTTCTACACACCTTCACCAACATTTTTTCTTTCCTGGTTTTGTTTTCCAAATTCTGATGAGGTCAGCCTCTGCTGACTGTAGGGCCTAGTGCAGGGAAAGGTAGGACAATCAGTAGCCTGGAGAGACTTTTGGAACAGGCTTCATATTTATGAAGAGCCTAAATTTTGTACTTCTAGTTCCAATGAGATTATATATAGGTTTGGGGGTTTTTTTGGTATCACTATTAATTAATTTATTAATGGAAGCATTTAAATTATATCACATTTTGGGAGTTCCCTGGTGGCCTACTGGTTAGGATTCTGGGCTTTCACTGCCGTGGCCCAGGTTCAATCCCTGGTCGGGGAAATGAGATCCCGCAAGCCTCGTTGCATGGCCAAAATAAATAAATAAAACAAA
Source organism: Lipotes vexillifer (assembly GCF_000442215.2). Taxonomy (NCBI): domain Eukaryota; kingdom Metazoa; phylum Chordata; class Mammalia; order Artiodactyla; family Lipotidae; genus Lipotes; species Lipotes vexillifer. Next base: position 5,626,447 of record NW_006780610.1, on the reverse strand, counting down.
CCTTTGGAAAAAAACAATAAATTATATCACATTTAAAGCACACTGCTTTAGTATTAGACATTTTTTAATATACCCTGGACCCTCATATAAACAAAAGTGGCCTGGGCTCAGTCAGCCTCGGAGAGGCCCTGATTGGTGGCCCTTTAGAAAACACTAGTCTCGAGCTTCCCTGGTCGTGCAGTGGTTAAGAATCCGCCTGCCAATGCAGGGGACACAGATTCGAGCCCTGATCCGGAAAGATCCCGCATGCCGCCCGTGCACCACAACTACTGAAGCCCGCGCTCCTCGAGCCTGTGCTCCGCAACAAGAGAAGCCACTGCAATGAGAAGCCTGCACACGGAAATGAAGAGTAGCCCCTGCTCTCTGCAGCTAGAGAAAGCCCACTTGCAGCAACAAAGACCCAACACAGCCAAAAATAAATGAATTAATTAATTAAAAAGTAAAAAAGAAAACACTAGTCTCAACTTATGTTGTCATGCCTCTGTTCCCTTTTCTGTATATTCTTCCTTTTCCACCCCCTCTATGTAGGCCTTTATTCCCTCAGATGCAGTCTCTGTTCTCTGGCCCCTCATCTCCCATCACCTTGCCTACTGCCCCACGTCCACCTTGATACAACAAACTGTCCCCAAATCTTCATCTCTCAAACAAACTTTTCTCCCAAGCCCAGATATGTGCTTCCAACTGTCTAAAGTTGGTTCCCAGAAAATAGAATCTGAGATGGAGCTCTGCAAGCAGGAAGTTTATTGGGGAGGGGTCTTGGGGTCAACATCAGTGGGGAAGAGGAGGAAGTAGAACTGGGCAGTTGAAAGAACCTAATGGTCAAAACAAAAGCCACAGTCAATCCTAAAATGAGTTCTGGAATGTGGTCCTGCCTTGAGCAAGGGTGCCTGGCCTTTGTATCCCCACATTGGTCAGTCATTGATGTTGGCTGCCTGGGAAGGCAGTGTGACCTTGGGCCAGGTGACTCTCTTAGCAGAGGACAAATACAGAGAGGGACTCAGCTGAGAGCTCTCAGCCACCCACACTTCCAGAAATGGGGGAATGACTGTTTTGGCCCTGAAAGAGGGATCCGGGGGATGTACCACAACAGTCACCACTTGGACATCCTTGGCTACCTCAAAATCAATATGCCCCAGATTGAACTGAACCTGCTTCTTTTCTGGGTTTCTCTCATGTTATGACCAAACTCCTAGGCTTGTCAGGTCTGAGTCAGTTATCCTCCCTCGCCGTTACCCGGCAACCAACTGGTACTTCATCTCAGAGAGGGTATCAGACTTTGCCTAAAGTCTCTTGAATTCAGCCCCATCTCCTTTCCCACTATCACTGGCCTGGCTCAGGCCCTCACAACCTTACGGCTTCAATTGCCTTCCAAAAGGTTCAGTGGAAAGAGCCAGTTAGCACAGAATAGGTGCTACATGAAAGGTTTATTGGGATACTGTTTAAAAAAAGAGAGATACTCAGCCTCACTAGAAATCAGGAAGAAAGGAAGGAGGAAATGAAAATAACAGTTTAATAATATATAGTTAATTGTAGTATTATATATAACAATATATAACATAGTTTATTAATTGTTATGTATACAATCATATCTAATATTATTAATTTTGTATTCATTAAATTTGCAAAGACGTCTTTTTTTTTTTTGGCTGTGCCACAGGGCATGTGGGATCTTAGTTCCCCAACCAGGGATGCAACCCATGCCCCCTGCGACTGAAGCGCAGGATCTTAACCACTGGACCACCAGAGAAGTCCCTGCAAAGATGTCCTTGAAAATGACTTCACGATATCTCTCAAGAGCAAAAAAGACACTTTGATCCAGGAATTCTAACCCTGAGAATCTACCCCAAACACAGTTGACCCTTGAGCAATGTGGGGGTGTTTCCTGGTGCTGACCCTCTGAGCAGTAGAAAATCTGCATGTAACTTACAGTCATCCCTTTCTGTTCATGGTTCCTCTGTATCTGCAGTTCTTCATGAAGGGATTCAGTCAATCACATGGTCCTGTAGTATTTACTACTGAAAAAAATCTGCATTTAAGTGCACCTGCGCAGTTCAGACCTATTTTGTTCAAGGGTCAATTGTAGTTTGAAATATGAGGGGCAACATGAGGGAAAATAGGAACAAAGCTGTTAATTATAAGCATTATTTATATTAGAGTGAAAAAAATGTTGGAGGCAACTTAAATGTCTAATAGAGGATGAGTTAAGTAAGTTGTGGTTTGTTCTATGTAACGTTACAAAATCATTAAAAATAATGGTCAAAAAGTCTGTGCACGGGCTTCCCTGGTGGCGCAGAGAGTCCGCCTGCTGATGCAGGGCACGTGGTTCGTGCCCCCGGTCCGGGAAGATCCCACATGCCGCGGAGCAGCTGGGCCCGTGAGCCATGGCCGCTGAGCCTGCGTGTCCAGAGCCTGTGCTCCACAATGGGAGAGACCAAAACAGTGAGAGGCCCACGTACCGCAAAAAAAAAAAAAAAAAAAAAAAAAAAAAAAGTCTGTGCAACAGCATGGAAAGTGATTACTGCAAGGTTAAGTCAAAAAATCAGGATTCATCAGGCTTATACATTACGATTGCATGTAAATAAATACGATCTGGGAAAACAATCTGAAAGAAAATACACCAGCATGGTAAGAGTCCTTGTATTAGAGAAAAGTCATGCCCGGTATCTTTAGCCCCTCTCCCCTCCCCATAATCTCCCCCTCATTCTTAGATGTTGACAACATTGTTTTCTTAGTATGTAAAGTACTACAGAAATGCAACTTCAAGCCATCTATATGGAGCCATCCATAATCCTACAACCTTACTTTTCAAACTTGTAGTTGGTGGCCTTATTACTTTTATAATATGAGATGAGATGATATATAATGTAATATAATTATAATATAATAAATTAAAATGCATCAGTATTTTTTATTGCTGGGTAGCAGTCCATTGTATGGGTATGCCACATTTGTTTACCCACTTATCAGTTAATGGACATTTGGATTGTTTCCACTTTTGGCTATTATAAATAATGCTGCTATGAACATTCGTATACGTGTTTTTGTGTGAATATATGTTTTCAATTCTCTTGGGTGTATATGTTCTAGGAGTGAAATTGCTGGGTTGTGGAATCATGGTAACTCTATGTTTAACCTTTTGAGGAACTACCAGATTGTTTTCCAAGCAGCTGCATCATTTTACATTCCCACCAGCGGGTCATGAGGGTTCCAATTTCTCCACATCTTCACCAACATTTGTTAGTATCCGTTGTTTTGGTTATAGCCATCCTTGCGGGTGTGAAGTGATTATATCACTGACGTTTGATTTGCATTTTTCTGATGGCTGATGATGTTCACCATTATTCATTTGTAACCAAAAGCACTGTTTTTTTTTTTTAACAAAAGAAGCTTGAACCCCTACCATTATAAAAGTAATTCATGCACATTATTAGATATTTTGGAAACAGATTTTTTTTAAAATTAAACTACACCCAAATAGCACCATCTAGAGGTAAAACCACTGTAAATATTTCAGTGTATTTCCTTTGAATATTTTTTCCTTTCTATTCTTTCTAGAATATGGTTGAAGTCATATAACATTTGCAATTTTGCTTCTGGCTTTTTCACCTAATATGATAAAATGGGGATTTTCCCAACCTCTTCCTGAACATTACTAGATATTACAAATTCCTTAGCCATTTCCCCATTGATGGACCTTGGTTGTTTCCAGCTGTATTTAATACTGCAAATAATGCAAAAATACAGTGTTTTGATATTGTTTTTGATCTGTGTTCCATCTGTCCAGTAAAGCTGAGATCTTTCTCTTCCCTTTCAATCCATCCACATCCTTCCAGAACAGTACTTGGTACAGAGTAAGACTTCTTTTTTTTCTTGTTATTGAGACATAATTGACATACAACACTGTATAAGTTTAAGGTGTACAACATAATGATTTGGCTTATAGACATCACGAAATAAGTTTAGTGAACATTAAGTTCACAATAAGTTTAGTGAACATTCATCATCTCATATGGATACAAAATAAAAGAAATACAAACAAATTTTTCCTTGTGATGAGAACTCTTAGGGCTACTCTCTTAATAACATTTGTATATAACATACAGCAGCGTTAATTATATTTATCATGTTATACATTACATCCCTAGTACTTATTTATCCAATAACTGGAAGTTTGTACCTACTGACTACTTTCTTCCTATTCCCACCCCCCCACCTCTGGTATCCACAAATCTGATCTCTTTCTATTAGTTAGTTAGTTAGCTTGTTTTTAAAGTATAATTGACCTACAACACTATGTTGGTTCCTGGTGTGCAATATAGTGATTCAGTATTTCTGTACATTTCAAAATGATCACCATGATAAGTCTAGTTACCATCTGTAACCATACGAAGATATCACATAATTATTGACTACATTCCCCTCCCTACACTGTACAGTTCACACTCATGAGTCATTTATTTTGTGACTGGAAGTTTGTGCCCCTTAATCTCCCTCACCTATTTCAGAGTAGATTTATTGAGACCTTATTGCAGGTCAGGCACTGTTCTAAGCACTGGGTATATATCAGTGCATTTAATCCTCACAACTTCCCTGTGACGTAAGTAGTATTATTATCATCCCCACTTTATACATGAGGAAGTTGAGGTGAAGAAATTTGTCCAAGGTCATCAGCTAGAAAGGGACCGAAGTAGAATTTGAATCCAGGCAGCCTGGCCCCAGAGTCTGAACTCTTAACCATCAGCCATACAGCTTCCTTATGATGGTGAAGGTAATGGGAATTGGAGATAGGATGACAGCCAACAGGGCTTTAGGGATGGGTTGGTCCCAGGTTTGAAATTTGGCACCCAAGCTCTGTCCCTTAGTGGGGAAGGGAAGGTCAGGAAGGCTCGGGAGAGCGAAGCGACTCAGGTGCAACTCTCAGGACAGGAGTTTCCAACAGTCCCCAGCCTGGCACCTTCCTATTAGCCCACAAAGCACCGGGGTGGTCTTTCTCAAATGCAAATCTGATCCTGTCACTTCCCTGCTTAAAGCTCTCTATTGCCCTTGGGATAAAACACCCAAGCCCTTAGCTGGACAGCAAGGCCCTCATTAGCTCCATCTCAACTCCCCACCTGGCCTCTCCTCTCCACCTGGCTTCTCCTTTCTGCCTCACTTGGGGTCCTGCATACTCCACCTCTCTCTTGTACCTTTTGGACCATTGGCCTAGAGAGCTCTTCCTTACCCCACCCCTACTCAACCCCGCTTTGGCCCTGCTCACTCTGAGTCTCTGCTTAAACACTCCTCTCTTCTAGAAAGCCTGCTCCAAACCCCTCAGACTGGACTGCGTTCCCCTGCTAGACCCATACTTCCCTTCTAACACTCACCACATTTCTTGTAATTGCTTTTCTTAAAAACAACAATACTTTTAATTACAGAAAATTCAAATATAAGAAAAAAAAGAGAACGTCTTCACCACACAACTTCAATTATTCGCTCACACCAATCAGGTTTCACCTGAACTCTCAACAACCTCCCTCCTCCTATATTATTGTTAAGCAAATAATACAGATCATTTAATTTCATCTGAAAATGTTTTATTTAGCCACTGTCTCGAAAAGATAAGGACTTAAAAAAATCATAGTTACAATATCATTATCATGCTTTTAAAAAGTCAATTATATTTTTTTCTTTTTTCAACGTTTTATTTTGAAAAATTTCAAACCTACAGAAAAGTTGCAAGAATAATTCAATGAACAAACCTAAATTTCTCACCTAATTCACCCATTGTTAATATTTTGCTACATTTGTTCGCTGAACCATCTGAGATTAAGTTGCAAATATGAGATTTTACCCCTATACATTTCCATATAGATTTCCCCCAAACAAGGAGACTCTTCTATGTAACCATAATATGATGACCATATTCAGGAAATTTAAGTAGATACAATAAAATATGTATAATACAGGGACTTCCCTGGTGGTCCAGTGGTTAAGACTCTGCTCTTCCACTGCAGGAGGCACGGGTTTGATCCCTGATGGGGAATTGGGATCTTGCATGCCTCAAGCGTTGCCAAAATTTTAAATAAATAAATAAATAAATGGTTAATTCATGTTAAAAAAAATATGTATAATGCAATCCATATTCACATTTTGCCAAACATCCCAATGCTGTGCTTCACAGACATTGCCCTTTTTTCAATCTGATCCACAATCATGCATTGCAGGTTTAGTTGTCTTGTCTCTTTAGCCCATTTAATCTGGAACAGATCATTCTTCTTTCATGACATTGATATTCTAAAGAGCCCCCTGCCAGCTGAGCCTGACCTTGAATTTAGGTCTGTCCTGTGGTTTCCCTTCTGGTCTTCATTCCTCAGATTCTGCATCCTTGGCAGTTGTGCTGCCTAGGAGATTGTGTCCATGTTAGGGGGTGGATGTCCATTTTATTTCACTATTGTGACATTGATTTTGATTGCTTGATTTAGGTGTCTTCTAATTGCTTTTCAACTTTTAAATGGCCTGCTAGACTGTGAGCTTCATGAGGGTAGAAGCCATGTCTTTTTTTTTTTTTTTTTCTCTAGTTGCGGCGAGCAAGGGCTACTCTGTGGTGGTGGTGCATGGGCTTTTCATTGCGGTGGCTTCTCTTTGTTGCAGAGCACTGGCTCTAGCCACATGGGCTCAGTAGTTGTGGCTCACGGGTTCCAGAGCGCAGGCTCAGTAGTTGTGGCACATGGGCTTAGTTGCTCCGCGGCAGGTGGGATCTTCCCGGACTGGGGCACGAACCCGTGTCCACTGCATCGGCAGGCGGACTCTCAACCACTGCGCCACCAGGGAAGCCCCTGTTCCCTCCCTTTTAAGTCTCTCCCTTTGGATGGCACCTGGGAAAAGTCCCCCCCATCCCCCTAAAAATTGGTTTCAGTGGAAACAGAAATTCCCAAAAAGAAGGAATCGCATTAGCTGTCCAGGGCCTTGGGGCTGAGGGAGAGAGGTGGGAAGCCTTATTTGCATTTTTTCCATTAACAAGCTGGAGTTGAGCTAGTTTGCCTGGGGAGATAATATGAGAGGGAAATCTTTGCATATTTTATTTAAAAGAACGCCGCGATAGGCGGGCAATAACGCAGAGTGTGGCGATTAGGTGAGGCCTGCAGGGGGCGGGGGTGGGGTCCTTTCCCTTCGCTCTCTATCAACCGCCCCGCCCCACCCGTCACTGTCCCACCCACCCCCGTTAGTCCTGGGAACCAGCCTCCTTAAAGGAACAGCCTCCTTAAGCCTCAGAGCCATGGGGCTCAAGCCTCAGTGACTCTTGACGTTTTCTAGCTGATAGAGTCCAAGAGGGAGGTGAACTGCCCGGGGAGAAAAGAGGGATGGTAGGGGGTGGACAATAGAAAGGGGGCCAGTGTCCAAAGCTGAGACCGTAGCCCTGTGGTTCTAAGTGGTTAGGAGAGAGAAGTGGGAGCGATACCACCCCTATAGGGGGCTTTAAAAATATGAGGGAGATGTTTTGTTCATCTCAAGTGTGTAGGCAGTCCTATTGGTATCTCATGTCTAGGGGACAGGGGTGCTAAACTGGGACCCTGCCTAGGACAGTCCCACTCAAAGAATTATCCAAATGCCAAGGCACTGCAACTGAGCCAGTAACTCTCCCTGCACGCCTGAGCAACACTTTCCTTTAAGTCCTGCCACATTGTTGCCGTGTGATTCAAGGAGGACCTGGGTGAGACCTGGGCAGTTGAGTGTTCAGTTGAAGGAGTAGGGTCCTTGCTCCATTGCAAGCTGTTCAACCTTGTGCAAGACACTTAGCATCTGTGGCTGTCTGTTTCCTCTTCTATAGAAAGGCACACCGTTGCTTACCTCCCAGTGTAGTCATGAGAAAGCAATGGGGAAATAGAGGGAAAGGTTCTATCAACTATAAAACTCTGATCACATATAATGGGATATTATCACAATGGGGAGCAGAGCCATAGGCTGCTAATTTAGTAACGGACTTCTGAGGGTAATTAACCTTCTCTGGGTGAAGTTCATTAGGCGTGATGTAGCCATTCAGACTCCCCATCCCCAAAATGCACATGTGCGTGCACAAATGCACACACACAACCTAGAAGGTCTCAGTAATAATTAGGGGAGTATCTGAGTGTCTCATATAAAAGGAGTTTCATTACGGAGATCAAGGTGGTGATTGTACCTGAGACAAGTTAGGGGACGAGAGGTCAGGAAATCAACCTAGAAGATTCTGCTCCTATCTGGGTGAGTTTTGGGGGTAGGAAGGAATTCAGGGGTGAGGGGTTTTGTGAGTCCTGGGAAGCCGTATGAGGATTTCAGGTAGTCTAGGCACAGGAAGTGGAAGAGATAGCACCTTCCCTTCCCTCCATTTTCCCAAAGAAGGAGGAAACAGGCATCTGGAGCATTAACTGTAAAGCTGTAGCATGAAGCAGACGCCTGCTACCATGTCTCCCTCCCCTTTCCATCCCAATGGCAACTTCCCATCTCTTGCTCAGTTCCACTGAACTTAGTCCCAGGTGGGTCATGGGGATGCTCCCTTCTGGGTACAGATGAGCCTGTTTCTCAGGCAAGGAGTCTGAAACCTTGTTTCTTTCTAGTAGGCATTTGAGGGGAAATGTGAGAATAGAGAGTACTGTGTCTGTCCTGCCAGAAATGGAACCTACCTAAAGAAACTTTGGTTTATTCACCTCTAAAATAGGATAATAAAATAGGGTGAAATGGCACATAGGAAGGCTTGATACAGCCTGGTCATTCTTTTCTCACCTGTATCCCTTCACTGCTCTTTATCTCTACCTTGTTCCCTTCCAATTCTCCATCCTCTTTTCCATTCCCCATTCCCATCTCAGCTCTTTCCCATCCTGTCCTAGAGCACCCTCATTCACAACCGTTCCATTTTTGGACCTCCCGTGGAAAGTAATCCCAACCTTGTTAATACAAGCAACATTTACTTTTCTTTTTCTTAAATTATTAATAATCACAAACAATAAAGATGACCATTTCAGTAGCCTCCATTAAAATTGGTTTCAAAACAGCATAACAATTTCACTGTTTAGAAAACAAATGGTCAATAACTGAAATTAAAACACTTGCTTCTAGACGGGGTAAAAAATAATATCAAGGCAAATTAACAAAACAACAACAACACGTTGGGCTGTAAAATATTTTGCAGTTTACAAAGCAATTACAAGAGCATTATTTAATACTCACAGCAATCCTGTAAAGTAGATGGTACTTGCTTTCTTACCCTTTCAAACAGATGAAAAAAACTAAGGCTCCAAAAATTTAAGTGAATGTATCTCTTGTTCAAAGCCTAGTGAACTTGAAAACAGACTCTAAAGCCAGTTTTCCAAGGGGTAAAAGGAAGAGGAAGGGAATAGAAATGAGGAAGAGTCAAAGGTTGGGTGGGGGGGGGTGAGGAATGGGTATGAAACTGGGCATGGAGTAAGTGGGATGGGATAATATGTGTAGGACAGGATGCTAAAGGGAATGAGATTGGGATGGCGATAGGGTAGGAGAATATGAAGATGGTTATAAAGGCAAGTAGGGAGTGGTTGTGGGGCAACGTGGAGTTGAGGTGGTGAGAGCACTGATTCTGCAGCCACATTGCCTGGGTTTGAATCCTGGCTCTGCCTCCTACCAGCTATGTGAATTTAAGCAAGTTGCTCAACACCCCGGCCCTCAATTTCTTCATCCGCAAAATGCGGATGATAGTAGTATCTTTCTCCTAGGGATTAGATGAGTTAACACAGGTACAGCAGCAAGAACAGTGCCTGTCCTGACACAAAGTTAGCACTCTAAGAAAATACTCTTCTGCTCCCCTCTGCCTTCTCCGCCGCCTTCTTTCTCTTATTGCTGTTGTTGTTAGGACGATGCTTTGGGCTGAAATAGAGAAGTGAGTTGGGAAAGATGGTATTGAGAATGGGGAGAGGATGAGCTGGCCACGGGGATAGGAATAACACACGGATGCAAGTAGGAATAAACTTGGGGGAGGGGGAGGGGGAGTATGGCATTGAAACCCACCAGACCCACCAGATAAAAGAAGCTTTGAACTTCTGGACACAGACATATACATCTGAGTACACCTGCATGTTCTGAACTGAGCCTATGTTGTCGGGTTCCTGCAGAACCAAGTTTAGTTGATATTAAGCGGGGAGGGTCTTTTGCGGGAGTATTGTTGGTTCCCATAATGAAACCCAGTGGCCTGGTGCACAAGCCCTTTCTTCAGAAGACTGGCTTCTGGGGTTCCCGGTCTGTACCCATTACTACCCCATACACTCCCAAACTCTGAAGGTTCTGAATGTACCTGAAGACAGAGGCTTGTGTGGCTCACAGACAAGTGGGATACTGTACTGAGTTTATTATACTGCCCAGCATCCCAGGAAGTGATGTGATGTCTCAGGCCAACCTCATGAGAACAAGCATTCATAACAGTTGTACAGGTAAAGCCTCGCTCCTCATTGCAGTTGCCGGCTTAGAGACTCCTCTGTCTCTCGGACAGTGCCCTGCTTCTGAACTCTCGGAGGCTCCTGGTTCCTGGGTCCCCAGGGTAAGTCCTCTTCACTTTTCCTAGGAGGCTGTTTACCTACTTTTACTTATCCTCCAGGTCACATCCTCCACATCAGCTCCTCTGTGCACGCTTTCCTTTTTTTTTTTTCTTTTTCCTTTATTTTCTTTTGGCCTCCCCCGAGTGGCTTGCCAGATCTTAGTATCTTAGTTCCCCAAACAGGGATTGAACCTGTGCCTTCAACAGTGAAAGCGCAGAGACCTTACCACTAGACTGCCAGAGAATTCCTTGTGAACGCTTTCCTGATCATTCCCTTTGAACCTGGAAATCTTTTACTTCCCGCCTATTGGAACATGTTTTAGAAAGTGCTTCCACAGCACCATGGACAGATTTGTATTAGCACTTATCACACTGCACTCTTATTACCCATGTCTGGGTCTCCAGGAATTGACTGTGAAGTTCCAGTGGGCTGGGGCTGTGTCTGATTCATCTGAATCACCACTGCCTACCAGAGGGGCTGGAACATGGTAGACAGTAATAAATATTGGTTGAATATAGGAATTTCCTCTCTGACTAAGATGGGGGCTTGAGAGCATCTTGGAAGCAGGTTCCTGGGAGGAGGTGTCTAGTGACAATGGTGACAGGAACAGTGTGACACAGACATGTTTGCAGACTGTGGGGTTCTGAGCCCCCTGGGGATGTGGTCCATCCCGAGAGATCTGGGACAGAGACAAGGGTGTCCGGCAGCCCTGAGGATTCACGCACCTGGAGTGGCCTCTGTAGCCACGGTGGCCTGAGGAAGCCCAAGGAAGGGCAGGACCACATCAGCTGGGGAGGAGCCCTGCTGTCCTGCGTGTGGCAGGCATACTGTGGACAAGGCTGAGCCAGCATGCACTGTCTCTGGAGGATCTGGCTTCCCACTGCCCTGTAGTTCCCTGGACCTTGGGGTTCTGAAGGATGGTTCTGTGAGGAACAAGGCTACTCAGAGATTTCATGAGAAAAAATCTCCATGAAGGCTCTTGAGAAAGGTCTTTGTGGACTAGACAGTAACTTGAGAACAACAGACCCTGGGGAAAGATCAGGCCAGTGAGGATGTAGGAAGCAGTCAGAGAAGGCCTTGCGAACCAAGCTAAGCAATTGGAGAGCCTTGGAAAGATCTTAAGTTGCAGGAGTCTTATGGAAGCCCACTCCAGAGCAGTGTGGTGAATAGAAGGGAGGGAGCCAGGCTAGGAGCCCTTCCAGTTTTCTGGGTGAGAGGTGACAGTGGCCTGAACCAAGATGGGGAAGCTGGAGTGGACAGGAAGGCATGGGCTAAAGAAGCGTTTGGAGGCGGAAGGGACAGGACCTGGTGACGGGTGCGAGGAGTGACTAGGAGGACCAAGGCTTACACCCCAGGTTACTGAGTGGGGTGAGCAGATTTGTGGGTGACGAGATGAGCTCAGTTTGGGACATGGGAGGTTTGAGGTGCTGTGGGTCATCCGAGGGGAGCTGTCCATTGGGCAGTTGGAGGCAGAGACCCTGCTGGAGTCCAGAGGATGGGCAGGGGCCAAGGCACAGAGTGGAGGAGGTCCCAGGGAGCCCAGGGAGCATCAAGGTCTAGGGAGTTTCTTGCCCCGAGAGCTGTCTGAACACTGAATGTTGGGGGCTGGCCAGAGGAGTCCAAGAAGCTTGAGTAATCAACCCGGGTCCCCTCCAGTCCGCTAACTTGCGCCCACTCACGCATGTCGACCTACGGTTCCAGTTCCACATCTATGCTCTCACTTGCAGGCCCACATCACTCGCACAGCCCTACCTTCGCAGAAGGCGCACCCCTCAGCCCTCTCTCTCTCTCTCTCTTCCCTCCACAGTCCCACCTTTCCCTGCAGACCCTGGGGTTAATCTTCCCCCTCCCCCAGATTAGGGGCACTGCCCCTCTTTGTGCGGCCCAAGTGCCCGAGGCGAGAGAGACCTGGGAGGCTTGCGGCCCTCCGGGCAGCTGAGTTGGGGAGGGCGGAGAGGGGCGCGGGGGTGGAGACACAAAACGGGGGAGGGATCCCGGCTGCAGCTGTCCCGCGAGGGGCCGGGACAAAGGGCCTGCTGGCGGGCCCGCTGGAACCGTTTTCATGCTTGTTGGGATTAGGCGCAGGAAACGTCGCTCGCAATCGTGCGGATCAACAGTCCCGTGAGCGCCGGCGCGTGGGGCGGGCTCGGCTCCACCCGCCCCCAGCTTTGTGCTGAGCTCTCGGCTCCAGGCGGCGCAGGGGTCCGGGGAGGCCGCCCCTTTGTCCGTGCCTTTCGGGGGACGAGCCCCGCCCGGGGACCGCTGGACACCAGCTGAACGCCGGCCTCCTGCCCTCTCCTTCCTCCCCAGCACGGAGCACTAGGGCTCCACCTTGCGCCCCATTATGGGGCAAGCTCACAGCCCCCCAAGCACCGAGCCCCTCGGACTGCTCCCATCCCACGGCCTGAGCCCTCCTTCATCCCCGGTGGGGGGTGGGGGGGGAGGGTGTACATACAGGTCCTTGGGGGACCTGGCCCCTCCCCCGGCCCTGACCTCAGTATGATGATTCCCCTTTTCCCTGAGCCACCTCCCTCCTCCCGCCGGCCAGTCCCACAACAGCCGAATCTCTTCTCAGATCTACTGGAGATAAAGAATGGAGCAAGTAGAAGACGACCGCCCCTGAGCCTAGGGGTTTGGGAAGAGGAGCGGGGAAGGATAAGGTGTGGCTAGAAGCCTTCAGGCCTGGAGACGGCGGAGCAGACGACATTTCTAGCTGTCCGGCGCTGGGGCTGGGAGAGGCTCGTGGGTCTGCGGCGGTGTGCAAACCACCCCCCACCCCGGGCTGGGAGCACTTTTATTTCTGAGAGGGGTTGGGGAAGGAGGAGGAAGCACGCGTGTGGGTCTGTGTCCAGGAGTGTGTGGGTGTGTGTGTGTGTCTGTGCACGGGCGCAGTGCATAGGCATGGGGTCTAGTGCCCCTGTGTCTGTGGGTGCCTGGTGGGTGTGGGCATGTATATGAGCGTGGATTTGAGGTCTGATTTGGAACACCCCCGTCTCATGCTCCTCACCACCAGCATCCCCATTAAACTCATAGGTCTGGGAGAAGGCCCTTTAGCAATTATTTTTAACATACAGCACAACTGCCCAGCTGCATCTCCTAGCTCTGATGACCTCCCCATCCTCTCCTAGTCAGATAGTAACAGCTGACATTTATGGACTCCTTCCTATGTGCCAGGCTCAGCTCTAAGCCCTTTAGATGTGTAAACTTATTGAACTCTCACAAAATGCTATGAGAGAAGCACTAACTGCCCCATTTCACAGTTGAAAAAAGTGAGGCACAGCTTAGTAAGTGGAAGATCCAAGACACCTGGGTCCAGTCTGCGCTAGGAATCACTATCCTTTGTTGCCTCAACTTCTACTCATTCTCTAGGGTCTTCTTCCTCCAGGAAGTTTTCCTTGATCAGGTGTACAGAGATCTCATTGCTTTCCTGTTCTTGTTACCTGTTCATGCTGTGATTAGGAGGAAACACTAACACTGGGTTTGGGGTGTGGCCTGTAGGAAACAGAGGCTGGCAGACATGTCACAGGCTGCCATCAGGGGCCATTCAATCTCCTTAGAGATAGCCACTATAGACCTTTCTCCACTTATAATGGGGTTCCATCCCAATAAACCCATTGTAAATTGACAGTATTGTGAGTAAAAAATGCATTTAATACACCTGACCTACTGAACATCATAGCTTAGCCTAACCTACATTAAACATGCTCAAAACACTCACATTAGCCTACAGTTGGGCAAAATCATCTAACATAAAGCCTGTTTCATAATAAAGTGTTGAATATCTCATGTGATTTATTGAATACTGTACTGAAAGTGAAAAACAGAATGGTTGTGTGGGTACAGAATGGTTGTAAGTGTATCAGTTATTTACCCTTCTGATTGTATAGCTGACTGGGAGTTGCCACTGCCCAGCATCCCGAGGGTATTGAGAGACTGACCATCATACTGCATATCACCAGCCTGGGGAAAGATTAAAATTCAGAATTCAAAGTAGGTTTCTACTGAATGCTTATCAGTTTTGCACCATCAAAAAATAAAGTCAGGGCTTCCCTGGTGGCACAGTGGTTGAGAGTCCACCTGCCGATGCAGGGGACACGGGTTCGTACCCCAGTCCGGGAGGATCCCACATGCCGCGGAGCGGCTGGGCCCGTGAGCCATGGCCGCTGAGCCTGCGCGTCCGGAGCCTGTGCTCCGCAGTGGGAGAGGCCGCAGCAGTGAGAGGCCCGCGTACTGAAAAAAAAGAGTCAAAAAGTCATAAATCAGATTCTCCTAGGTGAGCTGGGGAGTGAACCTGGCGTCTGGCCCTCCATCTGACACACCAGGAAAGAGGCACCAGAGACCATCTGCGGTTCCCGTGCACAGGAGTCTTCCTCCCAGAGTAAAACTGGGCCAGAAGGAATGAGGATAATGAGAAGGATTAGTGAGGTACAGGGGATCTCCAGCCCAGACATTTGAAAAGAATTCAGAGCCCAGCCAAATCCATGAGCAGCAAAAATTCTGTGGAGCTGCAGAGGACGGTAGCCCTCACAGCCGAGGGCTGCAGCGACACCGGCTTTCAGAGTGATGAAGACTGCTTTGAAAACCAGAACATGTCAGGAAATGACAACCCACTAAGGAGTAGAGTTGTGCAAAAGAGAACAAGAAAAGGGCAAACAGGGGGAAGAGCAAGTCACCACTGAATAGGGTTCTCCAAGAAAGGCTGAAGATGAGGAGGACGATCAAGAGACACGTCAAAAGGTGTCTGGAAAGGAAGCATGGTACAGTTTATGAGTTTTGTAGGGAACACAAAACAGCCCTTAAGTATATCATCTGGGGCATTTTAATAGCAAGTTACCTGGCTCTGGTGATTGCGGCCTGTGTGCTGAACTTTCGCAGAGCCCTTCCTCTTTTCGTGATCACGGTGGTTGCCATCTTCTTTGTGATCTGGGATCACTTCATGGCCAGATATGAGTCTCAAATCGCTCAGTTCCTGTCTCCTGGCCAAAGGCTTCTGGACAGCCATTGGTTCTGGCTGAAGTGGGTGATTTGGGCCTGCCTGATCCTGGGAGTTATTTTCTGGCTGGTCTTTGACACCACCAAATTGGGCCAACAGCAGCTGGTGTCCTTTGGTGGACTCCTAATGTACATTATCCTGACATTTCTATTTTCCAAGCACCCAACCAAAGTCTACTGGAGGCCTGTCTTCTGGGGTATTGGGTTACAGTTTCTTCTTGGGCTTTTGATACTAAGGACAGAAACTGGATTTGTGGCTTTTGACTGGTTACGGAAACAAGTTCAGACATTCCTGGAGTACACTGATGCCGGCGCCACATTTGTCTTTGGTGAGTAATATAAAGACCACTTTTTTGCATTTAAGGTCCTGCCCATCGTGGGTTTCTTCAGCACTGTGATGTCCATGTTGCACTACCTCGGACTGTTGCAGTGGATCATTAAAAAGCATTCCTGTGTCCACATCGAAGCAGGAAGGAAGGAGAGAGGATGCAACAGGAAGTCCCCATTTTGAGGAGGGCACCACAGTCGCTGGTTGGAAGGACCACTACAAATTGGGACCATCAACCATGTTTGTTTGAGAGGTTGGATAGGTAATGCTAGTGACTATGGGAACATCTCCTGTTGAATCTGTAGTTCCTTCTGGCAATAGATTTGTTGGACAGACAGAGTCTCCACTGCTGGTCCAACCACATTTACCATACGTCACCAAGTCCGAACTCCACACAATCATGACCACTGGGTTCTCTACCTTTGCTGCAAGTATCTTAGGTGCATTTATTTCTTTTGGGGTTTCATCCTCTCACCTGTTAACTGCTTCAGTTATGTCCACACCTGCAGCATTGGCTATTTCTAAACTTTCTTGACCTGAGACAGAAACACCTAAAATAACTCTCAGGGAGCATCCTCATCCATTTCCCTGGTGGCGAACATCGCTGTGAATTTGATTGCCTTTCTGGCCCTGTTGTCTTTTGTGAATTCAGCCCTTTCCTGGTTTGGAAACATGTTTGACTACCCACAACTGAGTTTCGAAATAATATGCTCCTACATCTTCATGCCCTTTTCCTTCATGATGGGAGTGGACTGGCAAGACAGCTTTATGGTTGCCAAACTCATAGGTTATGAGACATTCTTCAATAAATTTGTGGCTTATCAGAAACTCTCAAAATTGATCCATTTAAGGCAAGAGGGTGGGCCCAATTTGTGGATGGTGTGCAGCAATATATGTCGATTCGTGCTGAGACAATTGCCACTCATGCTCTCTGTGGCTTTGCCAATTTCGGTTCCCTAGGAATAGTGATAGGCGGGCGGACTCACATCCATAGCACTTACTAGCACTTCTGTAGACGTCAACTGCCATCATGTTTTGGAGAATGCCTTCAACTCCAGCTCAGTTAGAAACACAACCAATGTAGTATCATGCTGCCAGAGTCTACTGAGCAGTACTGTTGCCAAGGGTCCTGGTGAGGTCATCCCAGAAGGAAACCATAGCCTGTATTTGAAGGACTGCTGCAATTTGTTGAATCCACCAACACTACACTGCAGTTGGGTTCCTAATACATTTTGAGTTCAGCCACTTCTCCAACAGAACTCTAAGTACAGGTGCTGAATTTTCTGCTTTGGGGAGGAAAAAAAATGCTATTTCCACAGATTGATATTTCTGTCATGGAATCAGCTTTAATTGGAAAGAAGGAAAACGGGATGAACACTTCAGTCTCCAGTCCCAGAAATGTTTTCTGTCTCAGAAGGAAATTCTAGAGACAATGCTGAGATGCTTCTTAATGAAGTGCTCATCACCAATGCTCTTAATAGCATAAAGACTACGTTTTATGAGAAAACACAAACACTAATGACTGGAATAAAGGGGGATTCATACAAAAGAAAGAATGTGAAAAAGGTTTTGGAATACCTTAAGTAATTTATTTGTGTTTTCATTTTTGTTCATGCACAAGAGTAATTTTTTTTAATCCATGTGTAAATAGTTGATTTGTGTTTGTGTGTGTGTGTGTGTGTGTGGTGATGGTGGTGATGATGAAGTAGGGATCTAAATGCCCAAAGGAGTCTTTATCTCCGAAGTACAATATACTAGGATATTTCTAATTACTTTTTTTAAAAATCATAAATCGGGGACTTCCCTGGTGGTCCAGTGGTAAAGAATCCACCTTACAACGCAGGGGACGCGGGTTCAATCCCTGGTCAGGGAACTAAGATCCCACATGCCACAGGGCAACTAAGCCCGTGCTCCACAACTACTGAGCTTGCTCGCCTCAACTAGAGAGCCCGCATGCCGCAAACTACAGAGCCCACGCGCTCTGGAGCCTGCACGCCACAACTAGAGAGAAGCCTGTGCGCCACAAGGAAGAGCCCGGCGTGCCACAAGGAAAGATCCCGCATATGCCTCAATGAAGATCCCACGCAGCCAAAAATGATAAAATAAAATAAATAAATAGTAAATAAATCTCTTTAAAAAGATCATAAATCAAATCATCATAAGTCGGGCACCATCTGTACACAGAGCACTGATATGATATGCCACACCTACAGGGCTTGGGAGCCCACCTACCTTCTGCAGTCTCCTTATCCCCGTAACTCCTACACTCCTCATTCCCACTTCACTCCCTGCCTCCCTGCACCCCAGGTTTTAATCCCATCCCCTCTGACAACACTTGATGGTGCAGACCTATTCGGGGTCCCTGGAGAGGAAGTTTCCATGGACCCAGACCCTCCTTCTCCCCAGAGGACCCAGCCCTGCACTGCCTCCCTGCCAACCCCTCCCATGCTTCCTCCTGTCCCTCGGGCCTGCTCAGGCCTCTGCTGTGTGCCTTGACCTGTGGGTCTCTGGGTCTCAGTCCCAGCCTCATCCCTCATTCCTCCTATTAAATAAGTCTCCTCAGGTAGGACCAGAAACCTGAGTTAGACTTCCCTGCTCCTGGTCATGGGGTTTCACTCTGGCAGGAAGGGGAAGGTGGCTCACTGGCTAAACCTCTCCCTAGTGTATGGAACTTCCCCACTCTTCTCACTGGCCCAGGGACTAAGAAATCCCCACTCAGTGACTTTAAAACAACCTCCCAAGTATAGAAGTCTCAGGCAGAGACCTTCACAGGGGGCAGCTGCAGCTCCCCTTCTCCTTGGCTGAGCGGCTAATGCATTAGTCTTTTGGATGCAAGCCTTATCTACCTGTGCAGGCAAGACTTGCTCAAGGGCAGGGCTGGCACTGTAGGGCCTTGTGCAGGGGGGCCTTGATTGTTTTAATGCATACAAAGCATCTTCAGACCCATTTCCTCGTTCAGTCTGTACAGTTGCCACAGGCAAAGAAACAGAGGCAGTCTAGACAGTCTCTGGACCAGGTCTTCCCCACACAGGTACAGCAGTAGCCTCAGAGCTTCCCACTATCAGGCCTGATGGCCAGCGTGCCTGATTGGAAACAACAATTCTTGGCTGGGTCAGCTCATCCACTGGGGTCCTGCCTCAGCATCCCGGCCCCAAACTCTGCTGGCCTGGCTCCAGCCCCGACTTCCTGCTCTTGTCAAGCTCCTTCCCTAACCCACCACCACACCAGGGGCTGGGTCTGTCCCTAAACCCAGGATTGGCAGGGCTCCTGTCAACATGCAATTCACCACACTTGTTCCTTGGTCTGGCCTTCATCTTTTTCTCAGCTCAGAAAGCTCTCTTATGGAGAGGAATATTAAGCAGCTTTATTTTTTATTTTTTAAAGAAGATGTTGGGGGTAGGAGTTTATTAATTTATTTTATTTATTTTTGCTGTGTTGGGTCTTCGTTTCTGTGCGAGGGCTTTCTCTACTTGTGGCAAGCGGTGGCCACTCTTCATCGTGGTGTGCGGGCCTCTCACTATCGCGGCCTCTCTTGTTGCAGAGCACAGGCTTCAGACGCGCAGGCTCAGTAGTTGTGGCTCACGGGCCTAGTTGCTCCACGGCATGAGGGATCCTCCCAGACCAGGGCTCGAACCCGTGTCTCCCGCACCAGCAGGCAGACTCTCAACCACTGCGCCACCAGGGAAGCCCAAGGCAGCTTTATTTTTTAAAAGCCTTTTTAAAATGATGTCTTTTAAATTTTAGATTCAGACTCCTTAAGGAAAAATTTGATTGTTTTTCTGTGAAAAAGTGTGCATCACAAAAGCACTATCTATAATAATAATTATAATTCTCATTAACATAGTTTACTATGTGCCAGGTACAGTATTTTGCATATTATATATCCATTTAACCCTTGCAACAATCCTATGAGGTACTACTATTGTCTTCATTTTAAGATGAGGAAACTGGAGAACAGAGAAGTTAATTGATTTGCCCAAGGTCACAGAGACAGAAAGAAATGGAGCCAACATCCAAATCCAGGGGTCTGGCTTCTGAGTCTGTGCTCTTAACCACCGGTTTTACTCAGAAAAGCCTTCATGCATTCAGGAAAGAGGCTTTTTCTGAAAATTCACCCTCTTGTGCTCTGAGGGCTTGATGTTGTCTTGTTAGAAATCCTCACAGTTAAAGTTATTCAAATTTAGTTATAGCCCTTTGCTAGAACAACGTCTCTTAATAAATGGAACTTATTAAAATTGGTCCAGTATCAGGACTTCCCTGGTGGTGCAGTGGTTAAGAATCCGCCTGCCAATGCAGGGGACATGGGTTCGAGCCCTGGTCTGGGAAGATCCCACATGCTGTGGAGCAACTAAGCCCGTGCACCACAACTACTGAGCCTGCCTTCTAGAGCCCGCGAGCCACAACTACTGAGCCCATGTGCTGCAACTACTGAAGCCCATGCACCTAGAGCCAGTGCTCCGCAACAAGAGAAGCCACCACAATGAGAAGCCCACGCACTGCAACGAAGAGTAGCCTCCTCTCGCCACAACTAGAGAAAGCCCGTGCGCAGCAACAAAGACCCAACGCAGCCAAAAATAAATATAAAATAAATAAATAAAATTTTTTTTTAAAAAAAGAATCCGCTCACCAACGCAGGAGACATGGGTTTGAGCCCTGATCCGGGAGGATCCCACATGCTGTGGAGCAACTAAGCCCATGCGCCACAACTACTGAAGCCTGTACACCTAGAGCCTGTGCTCCGCAACAAAGAGTAGCCCCCGCTGTCCACAACTAGAAAAAGCCCGCACGCAGCAACGAAGACGCAATGCAGCCAAAAATAAATAAATAAAATAAATTTATTTTAAAAAAAGAAAAAGAAAAAGGAATAATGAGACACACCTTAAGAAAAAAACAAAACTGGTCCAGTATCGTTTCTGTTTAAATGTCAAATGTTGAGATAACAAGAATTATTAATGTCCTGGGTCACTGTTTCAGCAAGAAGTATACTTTGTGAGGTTTAAAATATATATACCTTGTTGGGGAGGGATAAAAGGAAACATTAGATTTCTCTGAAATGTTTCCATTTTTATAAGTAGAATTAATTTTTATTTGTATAATTAAAAATAATTAATAAAATATGCCTTTATCTGATCAATCAAAATATGCCTCCTGTAACACGAAGCCTCTAAGATGGCCCCTGATGACCACCCCCTCCCGGTACTCAGAGCCTTGCGTAATATTCTCCCTTTAAGCAACTTTTTTTGTGTGCGTGTGGTACGCGGGCCTCTCACTGCTGTGGCCTCTCTCGTTGCGGAGCACAGGCTCTGGACGCGCAGGCTCAGCGGCCATGGCTCACGGGGCCCAGCCGCTCCGCGGCACGTGGGAACTTCCCGGACCGGGGCACGAACCCGCGTCCCCTGCATCGGCAGGCGTACCCTCAACCACTGCGCCACCAGGGAAGCCCGCAACTTATTTTTAACCAATAAAACATGGCAACACTGAGGAATGTCACTTCTGTGATTAGGTGGCAGAAAACTGTGACTTCTGTCTTGTTAATACTCTATAACTTTCTTGGCTTGCATGATTTGATGAAGGAAGCTGCCCACAGGGAAGGAACTAAAAGTGATCTCCAGCCTACAGCCCTCCAGGAACTGAATGCTCCCAACAAAGGAGACCAGGGACCTTGGACTGACATCTTGATTGCAGCCTGGTAAGAGAGTCCTGACCTACAGAAATGGTGATTGTTTTGTTTTGTTTTGTTTTTTTAAGATGTCGGGGGTAGGAGTTTATTTTTATTTATTTTTGCTGTGTTGGGTCTTTGTTTCTGTGCGAGGGCTTTCTCTAGTTGTGGCAAGTGGGGTCCACTCTTCATCGCGGTGCGCGGGCCTCTCACTATCGCGGCCTCTCTTGTTGTGTAGCACGGGCTCCAGACCAGGGCTCCGCGGCATGTGGGATCCTCCCAGACCAGGGCTCGAACCCGTGTCCCCTGCATTAGCAGGCAGACTCTCAACCACTGCGCCACCAGGGAAGCCCCAGAAATGGTGATTGTTTTAAGTCGCTAAGTTTTAGGATAATTTGTTATGCAATAGTAAATACTACAATACTACACCATCTGCAGTTGGTTGAATCCAAGGAGGTAGAACCATGGATATGGAAGGACTGCGTATATGGAGGGCTGATTATACATTACACACAAATTTTCGACCGCATGGTGGGTTGGTGCCCCTAACTCCTGCGTTGTTCAAGGGTCAACTGTAATATACTTTCTTTATAAAAGTATTGAATTTTTTAGAAACTAATTGATGAATCATCATACAAACTAATGTAAAATACAAAATCTAATCTAGATTGGCGTCAACAAATATCTGAAGTCATGTACACGTACTATAACTACATCTGTGTCAGAACCATCTAAGGACCCTGACTCAGTCTTTCACAATCAGACCCCCCTTCAGGGAAGTGGTGGCTCCAGGGCAGATTGAGTATATGAGTGTGATATATGAGTGTCAGAGGTGCATGTGTCCCTCACAATTGACGCCCCTCCCTTTCAGGCCCAAAGGTGCCTTAGGACAAGGACAATCCCATATGGGGCTCTTGGGCAGAGGCCAAAGTCTCCCCTGTCGGACTGAGAGGCCCCTGAAGAAAGATTCCCCCCACATCCACCTCCCCATATCCCCCCATGAGACTGCCAGCCATAGCAGACTGAATTCCTCCCCCCAGTGTCTTTCCCAACACCCGCGCCCCAGCTTCCAGCCCAGAACCCTGCTCAAAAGGGGAGCTCAGACAGTGAGGAAAAGAGGCCACCTAACGACAGGTAGAATAGAAACACAAACCCAAGAAATGAATTTCTTTGCCCCAGTTTATCTTCGTTGGTCCAGAGGCCAGGTTCACACTCAACATGCAAAAGTGAGACACAGAGTTCCCAGGGCCATTGCTTCAGCGTCACTCCCTATACCTCTCACCTACGCACCCACTCATTTTACAGATAGGGAGACAGGGCCAGAGGCATCAGTGACCTCTGTGTCACTGCTCACCTATCAGGATTTTGCATTCTCTTGGCTCCCAAAAGCAAAGCAGGGAGCTCAACTACTTTAGTCCTTGGTTCTCTCCAGAACTCACCAGCTTTCCACCTCACAGAGCCTCTGCTGGGGCCTGTCAAGTCCATGCAGTCACAGAAGAGGGTATGGCCCAGCATCCTAAGAGCTTCCAGTGGCTGGACTGACACTGCCCACTGCCCACTCTGGAGAGCCAAACTGTGGCTCCTTCTGGCCCAGACAGTCTGATTTCAGAGAAACTGACCAAATTAATTTGACACCTAATGTTGCTACAGCCAGAGAGGCACAGCAAGGAGCAGCACAGAGAGGGAAGCAAGATTTTTCTCCAACAGCCTTGGAACACCTCTCCACTCCTTGCAAGCTTGGAAAGCACACATTCCTTTTCTTTTTTATTTTTTATTGAGGTGTAGTTGACATGTGACATTATATTAACACAGATTCCTTTTCATCAGAAGCTTAAGTCAATATGGTTTGCAACAGCTCCCTTGCAGTGGAGAGGTGTGATTTGTTTGGAACTGGTATTGTAGAATTCCCATTCTCCTAGTCTTCTCAGGGTTCTGCCATCGTCATCTCCCCCAACCCCATCTCCCACGTGCCCAATGGCAGATTTCAAGTGGGACAGTCCCCTATCTTCTCCTCTGATCCCGCCTCCACGCCTGCCATGGTGTCAATCACCATTCTAGCTCCCTTCCCTGATACCAGTTCTCTACCAATTGCCTTGGCAAGATTGCAGCCCAAAAGCCATAGTAGGCCAGAGTAGCGACCGAACTTCCTACAGCAAATCCACCATCAGGGACAACAGCCTTAGCAGAGCAAGATCTGGGAGGAG
The DNA here is from genome assembly GCF_000442215.2 of Lipotes vexillifer. Lineage (NCBI taxonomy): Eukaryota > Metazoa > Chordata > Mammalia > Artiodactyla > Lipotidae > Lipotes > Lipotes vexillifer. The sequence goes on along the minus strand of NW_006780610.1, from coordinate 5,602,744 downwards.
TGAAGGGGAGGGATAAGGAGAGGTAGCCGAGAAATCCAAGAGAAAGGATCAGCTGCAACCTTCAGATAATGAGAGCAGGCTAGCCTTCTCTCCAGGGAGCAGTGGGACCTGTGGAGAAAAAAGGCGAGTGGAGACCACGGGTAACATAAGGTATGGATGGATGCCCCACGTGTGCAACTGAACATATATTTGCACACACTTGCTCCTGAGTCAGCCTGCAAATATACATGCTCCTAATGTATACATCCCATGCACGCACCTGCACACATGCACCCCTACACATAGGCCTGCACACACAAGGGCTCACTCACAAACACCCACCACAAATCTGCATGCTCAAACTCACTCATACATAAACACACATATTTTGCATATATATCTTCACTCATGCACATATACACACACCGTGGGGTACCCGTCCACACATGCATATACAAATTTACTTCCTCCTACATACATACTATACATACACATATGTACATACTCACACATAGGGCTGCTGCTTCTCACACGGCCTGTGCACATCTGCCTACATGTTAGCACTGACATACTCACTTATGCTTCCCTGCACTCATACCAGCAAATAATCTGTACTTGCTTGTGCACAACCACACACATGCCTGCAAATATATACATAAACCCTTGCACCCCTGTACAGAGACACCCTTAGCCCTGGTCCTGGGGTGTGGATGGTGCTGCCCTCTGTTGGAGACAGCGGATAAGCTCCTTCCGGTTGTCTAGAATGGTGTCAAAGCTCTCCTGCAGACGGGCCTGCTGGTCAACCAACTGGTGCTGCAGGCCCCGGATCCACTGGAGCAGGGCCAGGCGACGGTACATCACCAAGTGCACATGGTGCTTCTCCTTCTCCTGCTCTTTATAGCGCTCTTGAGCCTGCAGCTGCTGTACGGCCTGGGCCACCGAGGGCAGAAGGGGAGCTGGAGGGCCAGGGCCAGGAGGGGTCCCACAGGCAGGCTCAGGGCTACAGCTAGGGCTGTCAATGCTCAGGGAGCTGCTGGCATAGCCATTGTCCTCCAGAGGGGAGCAGACTGTGCTGGCACCACCCATCTTCTCAGGCCCAGCTCCAGGTATCTCTGCCCCCTCTGGTGGGCTGCGGACCTCCCCCTCAGGGAGTCCAGGATCCTGGAAGGCCTGGTTGTCAGAGGGCAACTCAGAGAAGCTCCTCGTCAGTATGGGTTCCACTTGGCCTGGCATCCCATGCCAATTCTCATTGGTATCTTTGGCACTTGCCATGAAGTTGGAGTTGCTGTCTGGTTGAAGCTCGGGCTGACATACTCCAGGAGGCGGGTCCCCCAGGAACTGCCCCCCTTCAGCTACCCCTGGTTGGATGGCAAACATCTGGTCTGTCAAAGGGAAGCAGAGAATGAGTCAGAGCAGGACAGGGTGGGGTGCCTGAAGTCGAAGCAGCCTGGCAGCAGGGACAAGGCTGCTCCTTTCCCTTGGCTCTGGTAACACCTCCCTTGGTGGTTTTCCTCTTCCCTCTCTGACTGCTGATTCTGTCTCCTCACAGGGTTTCCCGCAGCCCTGAGGCAGGCTGTCCTCTGATCTCTCTGCCTCTAGTTAAAAATGTAAGTTTGTCATGGCTCCCTCCCTAACCTCCTGCTAACCCTCTTCCCGGCCTGCAAGGCGTGCTTCATCTGGCCCCTGCCCACTGCTCCAGACTTGCCTCTTGCCACTCTGCCTCCACACTGCTCAGAGATCTCCAGACACACCATTATTCTCCTCATACAACTCCCTGGGCCTATAATATCCTTCCTCTCCCCTTCCCTCTCAGCTCTTCCCTTCTGCACCCAGCAAATTCCTTTTCATACTTCAAAACGCAGCTCTAGTACGCCCACTTCCCTGAAGCTATCCTGATATCCTCCCCACTGCCCTGATATACACAAACACACACAGTTAACTATGCCTTCCTCAGGATCCCCACTGCCCTGGGTACATGCTGTCTTACTCATGTTTGTTTCTTGTCCCCGGCACATAGTTTATGAGCAATAAATGTCTATTCAGCTTTTTTTGGTTTTTGTTTTCTATCTTGTAATAGCAGCTTACTGGCTCCCTAGCTAGACATGGAATTCCTCTATATACCCTCCATCATATTCAGGAGCCAGCACAGAACGTGGCACTAAGCAGGCATCAGCACATCCTTGCAGAGTGAGTAAGTGAATGGGGGAGGGGGGCTGCAGTGGGATAGCTCTGCTCAGGGAGACGGGCCAAGACTAGCAGAGACTACTGCTGGCTGCCCAGGGCTGGAAGAGCTGGGTTGGGTTCCCTCCTCTGCCCAGTGAGGAAGCCCTTCTCCCACTGACAAGCCTCTCTTCTGACCTTGCCCCTTCCCTCCGTGTCTAGTACTATCCCGGGTCCCTGCCTCTGGCTTGCTCCATCCTGAGGCCCTAGAGAGAGAACACACCACATTATTCTTTCCTCCCCAATAACCGACTTCTCCCAAAATTAGGGTTTAAATTGACAAGAAGTTCCTACTGACCATAAACTACTAGGATTAGAAAAAGTGGGGATCAGTAAGAATGAGGGAGAGTGTAAGTGGAGATGGCAGGGACCCTCCCCACATCCAGGTGGGAAGAAGTCCTGGGGGCAATGGTGTAGGGAGGGTCCCTTCGTAATCTACAGACTCCATCCCGCCAAGCAAGGTGCCTGGAGATGTCCCCGCCCAAATGTTTTCTATTTCCTAAATTTGGGCGGGGCCGTGAAGGCAGCTGGAATGAGGTGGGGTCTTGTTAAGGACCTAGGGGTTCTCGGAGACGGTAACATGGGAACCGAGACACCCCAGGCTTCTCTCTAAGCTAATCCACAATTTGTGTGTGGGAGAGCGCTCTGTAAGGATGTGGGGAGGCGGCCTCCCTTCCTGTCTACCCTTGCGGGAAAGGGAGACTACCCCCAGGAGACAGAGGATACTGACCGTCCATCCCTAATCTCTCCAAAAGAGGCAGCTGGGCAGAGGCTGTGACCCCCGCCCCCTGCTAGGGTCCAAGGCCTCCCGCTCCGGGCCCCGACTCACAGCCTCGAGGTGCCGCCCCGCCCGGCTGGCTCTGGTTCCGAGCGCCCGCGGCGAGAACTCGTCCCTCGGGGCTGGGCGGAGGGGAGGGTAGAGGAATCCCTCGGCTTGGGCGTCCACGCGGGCCGGCGCGTGGGGTGTGGGATCCCGGGCCGTGAGCCCAATGCAAGCCGGGACTGCCGAGTCAGGCGGCGTCAGCGCGGCGGGGCGGGGCAGCCTGGCCCACGTGTGCCGGTTCGGTTTTCCGCGGAGCCGTGCGCCTGCCGGAGCGTCGGAATCGCCTCCCCCGCCTTCGGCAGCCTGGATCGAGGCCTTGCAGGTCCTGTTTAATTACCTAACTGCATTTACTGGGTCGCTCCGATCGGTTTTCCTCACTGCAGATACAGTGACATTTTCAGAATGAAAATCTGATCATGTCACCACCCTCCTGCCTAAAACCCTTCAATGGCTTCCGCATTGCAGGGTAAATACCAAGGCTGCAGCCGCAGGGCTCTGAGCATCCTGCTCTATCTCTCCAGCTTCAGCCTTTGCCCTTCAGTCTCTGGAACTGGGTCTCATGCTTCTTTCTGCCACACTGCTCCCTCTGCCTAAAATTCTCTTCCCCCTCTCATATTCAAGATCTCTTTTCAGATAAACCTTCTCTGACCTCCTAGGCCGGATTAGTTCCCCCTTTTATATTATCCCAGGGCATTTTGATCCTTTTCTTGACAGCATCTATCATAATTTGAAGTTATATGTTCATTTTGTGCTTATTTAATTAAAGTCACTTACTGAACAGAGTAATTGCTTACTCTAATGATAAGACCAAAAAGCACTGGCTGCTGTTAGGGAGAGGCAGCCCCAGAAAGAAGTCTGGGACAAGTTTAGCCTTTAGGGCACATGAGCTTCCAGGAGGTCCCTTCCTACCCCCCAGCTTTACTGAGTAAACCAAGCAATTGGCTATACCTTCCTCCTGCTACCCCCTCCATGCCACCAATTAAAAACAAACAAAACAAAACTCCTATGGATTCATCTTTGAATCATAATACATTTAAAAATACCCTTGTTTTTCCCGCCTCCCTTTCTTTTGCTTTTTTTGTTTTAAAAGAATAATTTGAGTCTGATCTCCATAACGAGGCATCCTCTTCCATTTCCAACTTAATTCCAGTTTACCATTCTGCAACCTAGAGATTAAATGGCAAATTAAATCACACCAACAAATCCTATATACAAAATAAGGGAAATGGAAGAGAAAAAAAACATTTCATGATTACGACAACTCCTATTTTAAGAGGGAAAGGAAATAAAAAGGAAAAGGCAGAAGTAACTCAAGTTTTGGACACTCCCCCAGCTAAAAATATACACGTGGAGACCTGAGCCCCATTTCTACATCAGGTCCTAACTAGTCTCCCTTTTCCCTTATCCACTGCAAGTTCCCCTTACCTTCAGCGGGAGTTTTTTTCCTTATGAGGTGACCCAAATCCTCACTTGTAAAGTCTCTGAGCTTTGGTGGTCTGCAGTGATACAGGTCTTCCTATGTCATAAAGTCACAACAAAATCTAATTGTTTGTTTGGTGGGCCCTGAATAGCTCCTCCTCATACCTCTCCTGTCTCTCCCAGCTCTAATTAGGTGGGTCATATGGAAGCCTGATGAATCTAGGAATAGGACTCCCACTCTACGTATCAGAGTCCTTCTCTGGGACTTTTTGAAATAAAATTAAAGAAAGACAGAGCAGGGAAGATGTGAGCCTAGGGCTGTAACAATCACATTTCCTGCCAAATAGAAGTCAGTCTGTCGTAGGAGAAAATAGTGCTGACATACAGACACAGAAAGACAGAAGTCCTGGTGATGGTCCTGTCCCTGTTTCCTGAGGCCTTGGTATACCTTGCAGCAAGCCCCTTATTTTGCCAAGCCTAACTTGAGTGGAATTTCTTTCACTGGCAATCAAAAGAATCTTGATTAATACAAGAGCACAAGGTGGTCCCCTGGGTCCCACTGAGGCACCTCTCAGCGCTCATTAAGTAGTAGCAACTCTGTTTCCCCTTAATAGCCATTATCAGCCTACAAGTGTGACCTCCTTTCTTCTATTCCTCTAGTATTATGAGGAGCCCAAAACGCAGTGGAATCATCTCTGCATTCCCTGGTTAGAAACATTTCTCCCTAGATGCTAAAACCTCCTGAACCGCAGAATGTCGAATATCAGAGACAGGAAGCAAACTCTCTGAGAAAGTCATTAGGTACAATCACATAACATGCCACACCTACCTCTACCTCTTCCTATGTATTCTGGTTACAAAAGAAACAAGAATTATATATTGATTGTTGATCTAAAGCCTATATTTTACTCAGCATGCAATAACCTGACATAGCTGAGTCATCAGTTGGTCACTCCATTGTTCTATAAAGCTGATTATTTCTAAATAACATAATACCTGACAGGTAAAGTGAATTCCAAGGGCATCAGAATGTAGCTTCTCTTTTCTTAGGCAAGGATAATCTGGGGTGGGATACTCTAGCACGTATAATTAATGCAGTAAGTGCTCAGACAGTGGTCCTGGCAGCTCCATGACTTTCAAGAGAGCTGGGAGCCTGGAGGACAAAAACCCCCAGGAAGGCAGGGGCATCCATGACCACAGAAAAGCAGATACACAGATGTCTGTTATTCAGTTACCAGAGGCTTCTTCAGTCAGGATGCCAGGGAATCAGTCACCCCAGGTGAAGGGGTGTCTGTAGCTGTGTCCACCCAGCTACATAGATTGCAGGGACTTAACTGGCAGGGACACAGAAATCACCAGAGATGGACAGTACCAGCCCAAACAGGGCTCTGCAGAAGGCCAGCCCATCATGAAGATTTAGCAGTGGGCGGTGAGTCGCTATCTTGGTGAGCAGACAGATGTCAGAGCCAAGACTGGCTAGCAGTGAGTAGCCAGATCCAGGCCCTAGGGGCCTGGGATGTTAGGCAAGGAGACAAGGGAGGCTGAGAGGAATTTCTACTTCAGGGAATAGGACCGGCATGAGTTCCTCTATAGGTGGATAAATGTCAGTACTCCCAGGAAAAAAGAGATGGCTAGGATCAAGGTGTTTTAATCTCAAGGACCTTGCCCCTTCCCATTCATTTATTCACATTCAGGACACAGTTACACAGGGCTACTTTGTGCCAGGTAATGTGCTGAGGATTAAGAGCAGAATCAGAAGTGATGGTGGCCTCGGAGAGCTCTCTGTTTAGAAAGGGAAATAGAAAAGAGTGGGCTGTACAACGTGATAGGTCCTACAACAGAGCTAGAAGGCAAAAGTAATGAGCCCAAAAGACGGGAAGGAAAAGGTTTCACAGAGGTGATATATATATATATTTTTTTTTTGCGGTATGCGGGCCTCTCACTGTTGTGGCCTCTCCCATTGCGGAGCATAGGCTCCAGACGTGCAGGCTCTCACTGTTGTGGCCTCTCCCATTGCGGAGCATAGGCTCCAGACGTGCAGGCTCAGCGGCCATGGCTCACAGGCCCAGCCGCTCCACGGCATGTGGGATCTTCCCAGACCGGGGCACGAACCCATGTTCCCTGCATTGGCAGGCGAACTCTCAACCACTGCGCCACCAGGGAAGCCCCACAGAGGTGATATTTGAGCCAGGTTTTGAAGGATGAATAGAAGCTCACCAAGAGAAAGCAGAAGGCAGCGGAAACTGTATGCAGTGTGCGTGTTCAGATAACACAGAGGAGGCCAGTGTGGCTGGAGCTTGGGAGGAAATGGAGATGCGAGATGAGGCTGGAGGATGAAGTTGGCCCAGTTGTGAAAGGCCTTAACCAGCATTCCAAGGAGCTTGGGCTTCATCCTGTGAAGGCAGGGAAATAACTGAGGAAGCCCCCAAAGATTCCACATCAAAACAAAGCACAGGCATCTAATCCTGGGGGACAAGCTCCATTGTGACCTGCTTTTTTCTTTTCCTGAGCTCATATCATCTGTCAACTTCCCACATAGCTTTGGGAACTTGGACAAATCAAAGCATTTTAACCCTTTTAGGTTAAATAAAAATAACATGCCTTGAACATTGTTAAATAACATTAAAATTGTGAACACTGTTACTTGGGCTCCTAAGGCCAGGCAGAGCCCTGGAGGACCTTTGAAGTACCTGAGAGCCCTTAAGGCAGAAAAAAACCATTCTCCGGAATTAGCTCAGCTCAGGAAAGGAAGGCCTAGGAAGCTGGTGACCTAGTTGTTTTGTTCATCCATTTCTCTACCACCTCTTAAAGGTAAAGTGTCACTCTAATCTATCCAGAAATTGATGTGTGATCACCTTAGGTAAGATGTGTCCCTTCTCCACCCCCAACATGGCTGTTTTCTCAGCTGTAAAATGAGGGAGTGGTACATCAGATCTGAAGTTTTACAGGTTTTTTTTCTTAAGCCTTAGAATCATCCTTTTCCAACAAAATCTTTGTAATATACCTAGTTTGAGATCTCTCCTGCCCGGAACCATCCACCCTGAACAGCTCCTGAGGGACCTCCCAGGAAGCTGTTTTTTGTTTTGTTTTGTTTTGTTTTGTTTTGCGGTATGCCGGCCTCTCACTGCTGTGGCCTCTCCCGCTGCGGAGCACAGGCTCCGGACGTGAAGGCCCAGCGGCCATGGCTTATGGGCCCAGCCGCTCCGCGGCATGTGGGATCTTCCCGGACTGGGGCACGAACCTGCACGAACCTGCGTCCCCTGCATCGGCAGGCGGACTCCCAGCCACTGCACCACCAGGGAAGCCCCCCAGGAAGCTTTTAAAGCTCAGTGGGGCAGTTCCAAATGTACTGCTCCACATTAACCTGGGAGATGAATTTCTCTACCCAAGCCCCCGTGCATCCTCCCTCCTGACCCTGAAGGGAAAAAGGAGAAACTGAGGTGTGTTTTGGAGATGCTGGAAGCCTGAAAGTTAGCATAGACTCTTTCTCCCCAATGCACCCAAATGGTAAATAGCCTCTCTTCCACCAGGAGCCCAGAGAAGCCAAATCCAAGGTCCCAGAGCCCACAACAGAGTGAGGTAGAGAAGCGGATCTGAAGGGAGAATGAGAGAAGGGAGTGCCTGTTCCACCCCCTTCCTAGCAGCTGCCTCCATGGGCTCCATAACCCCCCTGCTCTCTCCTCCACCCACCCATTCATCAGCAGGAGGGCACGCTATCAGCACAGCCTTTCAGGGACTGACAGGTCCTTTCTGGGTGCCCCCCACATGTAACCACTTAACCTCCGGCACAAAGGGCCAGGCTGAATGGGCCTGAAGCTGGTGGCTCGTGCGGAGGGGGAGGCCTCAATAGGACTTGGGGAGCTGGGTGTATAAACTGCTCTGCTCCAGCAGCCCTCAATGGAGGAGCTGGAGTCGGGGCATGTGCCGAGGGGAGGAGCCCGGCAGCTGCATCCCACCCCTGAACAATGATTTATTCATTCTTCTGGCACACACAGAGAAAACAGACTGGGGGAACGTGGCTCCACAAATCGCCCTCGGCCTCAGCTGATTCCCACCACAATCAGGCAGTCACCATGCCCTGTCCCACCCTGCCCCTCCCGTTCTCCATAAGGGAGTAGAGTACACCATGGGAGGCCTTTAGTAGCCTGAAGGTCAGGCAGGCATGCTCTTTGAATAGGCTCCACTCAATCTCAATCTCCCTCTCTGAAAGCTTCCTCGTCAGGTTTTCCTCATACCCATTTCACAGCCAGAGAAACTCTTGCAGGAAAAAAAAAAAAGGCACATAGCTTGGCCTGTCTCAGGACTGCCCCAGGGGAAGGGCTGAGAAAGAAGCAGGAAGTTGGGGAGCTTAGCCTAGAAATAACTGACTAGTAATGGGAATGCAATAAAGGCTTGCTGATAAGTTAATGGCATTCTCTAGCCACATCTGGCTCCAATTCCTGGAAGAATCTTCAGGAGAAATTTGGGGAGTAGGGAACAGAATGAAGGCAGGTAAGCAAAGATGCTAAAACCAGTAGACCAAAAAAAAAAAAAAATGTCGGGTCGGTGGTTTCAGGAAGCTAAATTGTGACAAGAATAAATTCGCTTTTGCCCTCCTACCTCCATACCTCAAGTCATCAGAGCCAGTTCTCACAGAAAAATCATCATAATAAATAAAACTAAAAAATCAATAATGTTAGCAGAACAGGGAGAACCAGATTGAAGTGACCATCCTCAGACTGGCCCCTGGGCCTCCTATCCCCAAGCTCATAATTACCTTGTCACACAGAAAACAAATCTATTGTGGATGGTGAGTGTGGAGAGGTGGGAGATCCTGGGCAAGGAGGTTGCCCACTGAGGAGGGGGATGGGGTCCGCATTAGGAAGACAGATTGGCCTTGGCACTGGGGTGGGAGGGGGCCGTGTTGAGACTGACAAAACTAAGGCCTAGACAGTTTCCCAAAGTTTTCTTCCCTTAGGAGGGTGATCCTGCCTAATACTCAGTACTAGCGGTGGGAAATTGGAGGGGGCTGGGGGAAAGACCTCCAAGCCCACCCCACTGAGCCTCAGGAGGACGGGTTGCTATGCTGCTGCTGCCCTCTGGTGGACATAAAAAGGCAGCATGGACATCTCCAACGCTGGAAACAAATGCTGGAAACTGCAAAGGAGTCTCAGTCCTTTCCTGTCCTAAAGCCTTGGCCACCAGAACTAGCACACTCATAGGCTGGATTCCCCAGGAAGCAGACTCAGACAGTTTAGGACGCCGCCCTTGGGATCAACATCTGTGGAAGTGAGGGGAAAGGAGCTGAACTACCATACAGGTCCATGACAGCCTCAGCCAACCCCCCAGCAAGCTCTGAAGTGAGAATGGGCCCTTTAGAATTGTCCCAAAATGAGCTGAGGTGGCCAGGCCTTTACACTCCTGTCATCACTGGATGTGGGCTGTGCTGGAATGGGGCGTGAGCGTTGGGTAAGGGGTTCTCTGCAGCTAAGGCTGTCCCCTCACTGAAGGCTGTCTGCAGAGGGGCCAGCAAAGCCTTCACCAAAGGGGATAGGGTGGTGCATCACGGGGTCTACCCCACATACCACAGATACTCATTAAACATGTGTTAAATGAATGGCAGGGTTAGATCATGCCTCAGGCTCCAGGCTCCACAGGACAGCCCACAAGCCTGTTATTCAAGCTGTTACGCACTGACTTTTGGAAATGGTCAAGGGAGCCTTCATGCTCCAATTCACGGATTCATTCATTCAACAAGCACTCACTGAGATTTACTATGTGCTGGACCTGGAGGCAGACACTTTACAAATTTCTCAAATTTAATCCTCACAACTGTGGAGCTAGTTAACTCAGATTATACAGATGAGATCAAGTTATTAAGTGGCTATCACAGTCTGATGGCACTGTGACAATGGGTGAGTGGCCGGGCAGGGCTCAGTGACAAATGACACTCAAAATGCGACAAGTGCTCTTGCTGCTGCCAAAGATTCTTCAGGCCAGAAAGGGTCTTGGCTCTGTTCTGTGAGTGTGCATGTGTGTATGTAGAGAGAGGGCTCTATGATTTCAGCCAGAACATTTCCTCTATTGCAGCCAAGAGTCATGCCTCCATAGCCTCCTGCTTTAGTTCCTTCCTAATAATGTTGCTGCCCAGAGGTAACAGAACCACAAGCTTTAAAAATTCCTGGTTGTAGCCACAGAGCTAGCTCCTTCCCTGGATATTTAATGGACAGACAGCCCTTAACCCGCAGTGTTCTTTGGCCATAATATCATCACAAAGTTATGAAAGGGTAAGTTCTTCCCCTAATGTCTAACTTGCATAACTGCTGTGATCATTTTGGAATGATAACATTGAAGGGACAAGAGGTGGACCGGGTCTCTGCTCTTGAAACCTCTCTGTACCCTGACACTCTCAGTAAGCCAGTGGATCTGTGGGAGGAGGCAAGGGCAGGAGAGCTAGAGAAAGCTGTCGGCTGCTGTTCTGCTACAGCCCTGACATGTTCTCATTCTTGGCCAATTAAACCTTTCAGCACTCCCAGCCACCAATATACAGATTTTAGTTTTCTCATTTAGATTGTAATCATAAAGAACTTGAAGGAAAAAGAGGGAGGGGGAAAGCTTGGATGTTATGGAGGGATTTCCGGGTCTGACTACAGAGACATAAAATACTTTCAATACTCCTCACCCCCTCCCAACCATACACACACACACAAACACACACACACACACACACACACTCTCTCTCTCTCTCTCTCTCTCTCTCTCTCTCTCTCTCTCTCTCTCTCTCTCTCTCATATACCTTTCCTCCTGGGCCCCCAGAACCTAATTTTTCACGTTTGGAAAACCCAGATGATTTTTGCCTGGGTCCATCTGGTTTTCCAAATAACCTGTCTTTTTGATAAATAGCATAAGTTAGACAAGACAAACAAAGAGAGGGGTGCGCAGTCCGCTTTTTTCCTTCCTTCAGCCTCTGAGAAAAAGAGATGGGGACTGGAAAACCTACAGGACTCACTCCCAATCCTGACCCTGCACCTTCCACCCCTTAGATTGGGCCCAGTGATTCTCCAGCCTGGAGCTGAGAGCTGCCTCTTCACCCCCACCTCTACCCCACCAGCCATCAAGAATACCAGACTGTGGTTCCTTCTAAAATGAAGGGAGGACTTCCCTGGTGGTCCAGTGGTTAAGAATCCACCTTCCAATGCAGCGGATGCGGGTTCAAGCCCTGGTTGGAGAACTAAGATCCCACACGCTGTGGGGCAACCAAGCCCGTGCACTCTAGAGTCCTTGCACCACAACTAGAGAGAAGCCCGCGTGCTGCAGTGAAGAGCCCAAGCGCTGCAATGAAAGATCCCATACGCCACAACTAGAGAGAAGCCTGAGTGCCGCAACTAGAGAGAAGCCCACATGCCCCAACAAAATATCCCACATGCTGCAACTAACACCCGACGCAGCCAAAAGATAAATAAGTAAAAAATAAGGAAAATAAAGAAAATAAAAAAAAAAAAGAAAGAAGTCCATTTGAAAAAAAGGGGGGAAAGGCTCTGAAGCTTTGTGTAATGTGAATGGAGAACAGTGGATGATAGGAGGTTGGGAGGCACAACTATGTCATGGAGGGTCTTGTAGTTTGAACTTAATCCTGAGTGCACTGGAAGACAGAAGAGGTTTTGAGTGAGGGAGTGGCGTCCTCCTATTTAATTATGCAAATATCGCCCTTTGGCTGCTGTGCACAGATTGGATGGAAAGGAAGCAAAAATGGGAGTGGGGAGATCAGGAGGCTACTGCCAACACCCTGGCAAGAAATTATGGAATCCTGGATTAGGGCAGGTGATTCAAGATGCAATCTGGAAGTAGAAATAACAAGATTTAGAGATTGCTTGATTATGGGAGTAAGGAAGGAGGGATCGAGAATGTCCTTTGGGTTTCCAGCCTGAGTGACTGGGTATGTCGAGGTACCTTTTAGTGAAATGGGAAACACAGGAGGAAGAGCACGTTTTTAGAGAAGGAACATCACATTTTTAAAGATGTCAAGTTTGAGATGCTTATGAGACAACAGGCCTTTGAGGAGTGGTCCACAAAACATGATGCAGTTGTAATATTGGCAAATCCATATGCTTGCAGAGTAGTGTTCGACATAATGCATCCACATACATCTTCCAACAAGCCTCACAGCAACTCTGAGACAGGCATGAATGACTATCCTCATTTTATAGATATAAATGGAGGCTCTGAAAGGTTTGGTATTTTTCATTCACCCTTACAGGGCAATTCCACATTCCAGACCATGTGCCAGGCAGTGAGTAGGACACAAAGGTAGAGGATATAATGCCATCTCAGGGATGATACAATCAGAGAGTATCATGACAATATTCCTCCCAGAAATACTCTCCCCTATTCTGAGGTGTACAAGCCCCACTTGGGGGACAGGAAGCCCCAAGAGATATTACATATATCTCTGGGAGCTAAAACCCTGAAAACACTCACATTGAGCCATTAGAGATTCTCAAAGTGGGTTAAAGTTTGTAGAGAGGCAGTTGAGAATTTGCACAGGAAGCTGAGTACCTTGTCTCTACAGCGCTTTGGTGAGTATAACCTGATGCTTTATGGAAGAGACCCTAGTATGGTTTGTGCAGCTGTGGACTGAATTGTTTAAATGAAGTAAATACCATGTGTCCCTACCTCAGCGTGTGGAACACAGAGGAGGTGAAAGGACTGACACTGAGCACCCTCATCGCCCAGACTCACATGCTCTCATCCCTCCAGGCAGATAATTTCCAAGCTAGTGAAGCTGAGTCCTAGCAGGAGCCACAGCACAGGCCCTGGGCTTCAGTTTCACTAGAATGGAGCTGAAGCTGGAGGCTCAGTGCTCTGGGCACAGGTCATATGGTCAGGTCCCGACTCTCCACCTCAATCTTATTACCAAGGCTTAGCTTGCCTTCTGACAGCTACACTGACATGGGGAAAAGCGACCCAGAGCTTAAGACTCAACTTTTCTTTCTCCAAAGAGTGCTTTCTTTCTGGAGCCTAGAATAGAAACCCTTTGCTCCCTAGATTTCTCAGGCACTGATTTTCTTATCCTTAGTGGTCAATCCTAATACTCTTCTCCATCTCTCCCTGCCAAAAAAGGATACGGGAAAGCAAAAGGGGAGAAATATCCAGCCCTCCTCCCTAGTTCTCTATTGCTTAGCAAGGGCTGCCTAGCCTTGGCCACTGTTTAGGGAGCTCAAAGGGAGGGGCAATAATGCCCACCTTGGACCCACGTCTGCCAATCAAAGGGCTATAACAACAGGCACCATTTATGTAAATTCTCCTCACCTGCCCTGAACCCAAACCACTTGGTTAGTTAATGCGATCAATTCACCAGAGTTGGGAAGACAGTGAGGGGACAATGGCAGCAGCCTCTCACTCCAGTCCCAGAGGCCTCCCCTGAGAGACAGATACCCTGAAAACAAAATGCTCAACATTAGACAGGCTCTGACCTAAGAATGAGCATTCAATCTGGACAGCAAATCCTGCCTTCAAGGCATTGGGATTTATTGAAAAACTACATAACATATTAAAACATTTTCACCATTTATATACATTTTCACCATTACAAGATTACAAATATACAAATGTAAATTCCATCAAAGTCAGCATCTTGCATATTACAAACAACTGTAGAAAACCTATATCCTAATTCCACCAGTTAAACTGGTATTCCTTATCTGCCAGTGAAAAACTGGCACAGTTCATCCAGCTTCCCAAGTCCAGCTCCTGAAAGTGAAACCACAGTATTTACATGAAATGTTTTTCCAAAGCAGCAGTGACACTTGGTTCTGAGAGGAAGAAAAAAAAATCTATCTAAAACTCTGACAGCCTCATGGTAGTTCAGGGAAAATCGGGAGTGGTGGCAATCCTAACAATATTTTGATGAAACTCCAAGATGATCTTTTCTCAAAATAAGTAATGAAGTATTAAATTGTCCTCTGCTCAGGGGACAAACTCAACCCAGTTTAATGCAATAAATAATGATTATATATAACTTCCAGTCAGAATGAGAAGGAAGGTCCTTGAGCAACACTGCTTCAAATCGAAAATTTAGTCCTAAGAGAGAGCTCTCTGCCCCACGGAATATCTAATGTCGACGGACACTGGATGTAACCTTTTATCTTCATCCTCATACTCCAGGAAAGTTGCTCTCTCTGACCTGGGTACCAGTTTGAGTCCTTATTACAAAGGAAGCACAGGTTAATTGGAAATTTGAGACTGCACTGGGAAGAGGCATAAATGAAAATGGAAGGGGCAAAACTAATAAAACAGCCCATGTGTCGATTCCTAGGTCCTCTAAGAAGTCTCTCTTTCACTAAGTCCTGGTCAACATGGTGCAGATCATAGGGGTGTGAAGGAGTCATCCCAGTTTTGACGTTCACTGCTGTCTCTAATTTTCTGTCATGCCACACTTTTTCTTCCTCCAATCACCCCTTTCACCAAAAGTTATCAACCCAGGAAGCTGCTAGGATAAAATGTCAAATATTTAATGGAGGACACCCAGGTATCCCACAAGTTGATGTTGTAAACACTGAAGAATTAAGTTAGTGGCCAACCCAGGAAGTAATACTAGGAAAGAGATGTCCAGAGCCATGCAGTGGAAAGAACTGGAATCTCTGTCCTCAACCTTAATGCACTGATTATGAAGGAAGGGGGGATAATCCACATGAGCATCAATTCCAACCTTCAACGCCAGAAACTTCTCAACGAAGTCTCAACACAGGTGCCGGTGCCCTGTGGTATTAGCTTTCCAAGTATCTGAAGATGCTTTGCTTCGATCCTGAAGCGCTATCATCTGTTTTGAGGCGCTTAGGTGAAGGGGATGTCATTAAAGACAGACCCCTTCTCCTTACCTAGAGAGCAGAGAAAGAGCCAACTCAAGACCTTCATACAAGTACTTAGCTTCACTTAGCCCTTAAGCAGCTCATAGTTAAATCATGGATCATTAGAAAAAAAGAAATAGAAATTTTCCAGGCAAGTTTCAAAGCTGATTACTTACTGCAGGTAGCAATCCCCTTGTACCTTATTGGGAGTGCAAGATTAACACTGCAGCATTTAAGCCTTTAAGCCAGAAATATATGTATATTTTCAATTCAATTCAATCCAATCCAATCCAATCCAATTCAATTCATTCATTCATTCATTCACTCTGCTGTGGAGAGTCACCAAATCAGTTCTCAAATTCCCTACCCGAGGCTTAGATGATTCCTTTGCTGCCTCAGCCTTGACAGGAGAAAGTGTGTGGAAGACAAAGTTTCTTGAATTTCGGGGAGCACTAGGGTTGAGGTCAGACAGGGCAGCCAGTTTCTGAAGCACAGCTTTGGGCTGGTTTAGCAGTGAGCCCGTCTTCAGCTGAGGAAAGAAGAGTCATCAAATTCCTGGTATCAAATTCCAAGTGCCAAGGGAAGAAAGAGAAGTCAGCGCCTCTCTGCCTCCACCAGGTATTGAGGGGACACAGTCCTACCCTGCTCAAGTAGAAAAGAAATGGTAGGCTCCTTTGACACCTACTTCCATTTCTTGCAGCCACCTCCCTCCCCTAATGAAAGAGCATTCCCTTAACTTGACCTGGGCCTTTATAACACTGAAGATCATGACATCAGGCTAACAAGGTCCCCAACCAACCTGGTTGTCACTTCCCGGTTTGGTGGCTTCAAAAGGATTTCTGAATAAAGACTCTGATTCTTGAATAACCACAGTGCGACTGACTGAAAAGAAAAGACAGAGAGGCTTGTTCTGGACAAAGCTGCGTAGAATTACTTTTAAATCTAAACAAGCTAACAAGCCTTTAACTAAACCAATAAACTAAAGCCATAGGAACTCTGATTATTTTATAATCATGACTTGAAAGTACACTTAAGTGGTTTAAGAGAAGACAGACAACTCAGCTGAACTTATTGTCTAATTAACAGTAATAATAAGAAAAAACAAGAGTGGTAAGAGCGTTAAGGAGTGTTTAAGAGCTTCAGCTCTGGGGTTAGGCATATCTGGGTTCAAATTCCAGCTCTAACACTTAAGTATATAATCCTGGGCAACTGAATAAAGAAGCCAGAATTCAATCCTCTGAGCTGCCTTAGAACATAAAGCAAAACCAGCTACATATACTCACAATCACAAAGTCGATACTGCCCAGTAGTCTAAGATGGAAAGAATACTGTCTCTCCCCATCTGAGGGACCTCTTGAAGATAACATTAGACACTGGCCCATGAGTAAGCCGCACCAGCCCCTGAAGGCTGGAGTCACCTATAAGGCTCCAGCACTAACAATCCCGGGGGCCAGACCCTGAGGAGGACTAAGAGCTCACCATTCTTCTGCAGAGCTTTGGCTGTAACTTTCTTGGCCAGCATCATAAACTGACTATCTTCCCCAATGTCCTCTTCTTCAGCTGCAATTTTCCCCTGCTGTGCCTGAAAATAAAAATCAGACAGCATTAACAGAAGCCCACAGCTCCCCCAAATAATTAGTATAGCCTGGAAGCTAGAGTACTTGGGACAGCATTTGTTTTCCTTTTTGCAACTCTTTGTTGCTTTAGACAAAAAAAAAAAAGGATTTTGGACAAAAACATGACTAGAACTGCCCACGGTAACCTTCTCAAAGCACAAAAGAAAATTCAAGGATTAAAAGGGACAGCAGGGCTTCCCTGGTGGCGCGGTGGTTGAGAGTCCGCCTGCCGATGCAGGGGACACGGGTTCGTGCCCCGGTCCTGGAGGATCCCAAATGGCGTGAAGCAGCTGGGCCCATGGGCCGTGGCCGCTGGGCCTGCAGGTCCGGAGCCTGTGCTCCGCAGCGGGATAGGCTACAACAGTGAGAGGCCCGCGTACCGCAAAAAACAACCAAAAATGGGGACAGCAATATATTGCCCAAGATTTTGACGACTATCATGACAAGCTGGGTGACGGAGTGACCTCATAAGTAGGGTCGGAATAGGAGAATTTCTTGCAGGCTTCCTACCTGGTCCCGAAGCCACTGCTCTCGTTCAATTCGCTCCTTCCTCCATCTGGCTTCTGTCTCATCAAGCTGTTCTTCAGTCTGATCATCATCAGAGTCTCTGTGGAACAAGTCCATCTGGGAAGCATCATCTAAAGCAAAGAGTTAAGGCTATTAGCACTCTGCACTCCCCACAAGAGAGGGTGTCTCAACAGACACAAGTGAACCCTTTTCATTTACAATATACTGACACAAGCTTTTCCTATCCATTAACAGAAAATAAAGGTCAAGGCAAGGTCCTCCACAGCTGCCTGCTATAGTTTTGATTTCCTCTTGCTGTCTTAAACTGGACAAACATGTACCTTTGTACAATTTGCTTCTAAAGGCAACAATCAAAATACCTATGTTCTTCCATCGGAATTTCCTCATTCGTCCAGGACCATCACTGTGCAGGTCCCCATCAGCAAGGTACCTTTCTTGGTACAAACGTAACTGTCGCTTATCATCATCCAACATTGTTTTCCTACAACAGGAAAAATATGGTGTTCAAAACCAGGACCACTCTGGCTGGTTATAGGGCCTGCTTTAAGACACACCCCATTCATTATTCAGAAGGGCTTGCTGGGATACTGACATGTGTATTTTCTTGATTTGACTCTGCAGTTCCTCATCAGAAGGAAGTAATTCATCAATTACATCCTCTTCATATTCATCAAGCTCTTCCCCATCATACTCATCTTCACTTCCCACGTCACTCCCTGACACCTCTGCCTCATCCTCCAGGTATTTCTTCAATCTCCTGGAAAATTGAAAATTAGAAAATACAACAATGAATATACACACAGCAATGAGAAAAGCAGAACACAGAGCCATCTCTAATAATAAGATTAAATTAATAATAATAATAAATTTTGATAATACTTAAAAGTCTATTATTTAATATATACTGTGTGCCAATAACTGTGCTCTGGAGCATTACTGCGTTATCTCAGGGAGGGGTATTATTATTCCTTTCAATTTTCAGTTGAAGGAACTGAGACTCAGAGAGTAAACAACTTACCAATGGTCCCATAGCTAGCTGGGAGGCAGCAGAGCCTGGATTCAACCTAGGTTGGTGACTCTAAAGCCAGGACTCTCAATCTCCTCTATATATTTGGGACATACCTGCCAGAAGGTTCAAACTATTTTGTCTTGTATTTAAGCTTACCAGCTTCAGGAGACAGACTAGAGATAGTATAGTATGGAAAGGTAATAGACTGTAGTCTTCTTACAGCCCGCCAAATCTTGACCCTCAAGTTAGAAGTATGACTGAAGCTCAGAGTTAGTAGTCATCAAAACCACTACAAGTTAGTTTTTCTGACTTCAGCTTACATCGAGAACAAATCTGCTGTCATCTGAGTTCAAAGTGCTGTCACCTATGGTCATGAGTGGCAGAAGCTTGATGTCTTTCTGAAGGCTGATTTTTTTTTTAATAAATTTATTTATTTATTTATTATTTATTTATTTTTGGCTGTGTTGGGTCTTCGTTTCTGTGCGAGGGCTTTCTCCAGTTGCGGCGAGCGGGGGCCACTCTTCATCGCGGTGCGCGGGCCTCTCACTGTTGCGGCCTCTCGCTGTGGAGCACGGCTCCAGGCATGCAGGCTCAGTAGTTGTGGCTCACGGGCCCAGTCGCTCCGCGGCATGTGGGATTCTCCCAGACCAGTGCTCGAACCCGTGTCCCCTGCATCGGCAGGCAGACTCTCAACCACTGCACCACCAGGGAAGCCCCGAAGACTGATTTTTTATGAAAGACTTCCATTATTATTTTAAAGCTGAGTTCCTCTAACTCCTAGGGTTCCTGAGGAATTCCTTCAGGGGCCAATAGCCACTAAGCTTCTCAATCTTCCCATCTACCCTCTTTGAGCAGTTCAATATTTAGCTGCGATTCTTTGTAAGATTTCATTTGAACAAAGGACTCTATAGTTAAATAAGGTTTAAGAACCATTGCCTTAGAAAAAAAATCTATAGATGGCCCAAAGCTGTATGAATAGTTAATTTGACAGGTGACAAATTAGAAGCCCAAACTGATCTCAACAGAATGGAATGATGGGCTAAAAACAACAAAATAAATCTAATAAGGATCAATATGATGTCCTATATTTTAATTCCAAAAGTCATCCACAAATAATAAAATGCAGAATACCTATTAAAATGGTTTTTATAAACCCTTCAATATCAAGGAAAAAGGCTTACAGATATGGTAAGTAGGAAAAAAAAGCAAGATGCAAAATTGTGCATACAAAAAAAAAATGTACAGATCTCAACCACATAAAAATATATGCCTGAAAAAAGTTATGAGGTAATAATAACCACCACCACCACTTTCAAAAATATCCTGGACGGCAGACATGGATGACTTTTTTTTTTTTGGCTGCGTTGGGTCTTTGTTGCTGCACACGGGCTTTCTCTAGTTGCGGTGAGCAGGGGCTACTCTTTGTTGTGGTGCGCGGGCTTCTCTTTGCAGTGGCTTCTCTTGTTGCAGAGCACGGGCTCTAGGCATGCGGGCTTCAGTAGTTGCAGCACTCGGGCTCAGTAGTTGTGGCTCTCAAGCTCTAGAGTACAGGCTCAGTAGTTGTGGTGCACAGGCTTAGTTGCTCCGTGGCATGTGGGCTTGTCCCGGACCAGGGATCGAACCTGTGTCCCCTGCATTGGCAGGTGGATTCTTAACCACTGCACCACCAGGGAAGTTCCTGGATGACTTTTTATTTATGTCTTTCTGTATTCTTTGAAATATTCCAAAATAAATGGCTTACTTTCATGATCAAAACGACAACAAAATATTAAAAAAATAAAGGGGGGTCATTTGCCTGAGACTAGGATGAGGAAAACCTGGAACGACAGTAATTCACAGGAAAAAAGACATGGGGAATTTTAGTGATCTACAAGATCCTCAGGATCTACAGTGACTCAGCTCTTATGCTCTTTGGTTACTTTATAAAGTAGTATGCAACCAGAACAAGGGATGTGGTTGTACCACTACACAGAGCGGTGGTCAGACTACACCTGAAGATAAAGAGAGTTTCCATACATGTGAGGAGTCTGGAAGCAATGTCACGTGAGAAACAGCTGAAGAACTAGGGATGTTTAGTATAGGAATCACTTGAGGAGGACGTGACCATCTTTGAATACTCAAGAGATATCATGTAAATGGTTTTTACAATCTGTGTTAACCACAAAAAGCAAAAATAGAACCAGCAAATGTAGCAAGCTACAACTCAACTGTCAGGAGAACTTTCTTGCAACTGAAGGAAGGGGTATAACACCTACATTTGCCTTTTCAACTTCTCGGATTGCTGCAGGAGGTCTTCCTCATCATTATCTTCATGGTCTTCTAGTGCTGGGTCTTCATTGTCAGAGTCACTGTGTTCATCCTACAAGATCATATAGTATCACATGCAAAGTTACACAGAACAAAATGTGTCCTCAACTAAGACAGGAATTTATAAACTTCTGCCCAAACATTTCATTCTAGGAAATTGCTTCTGATAACATGTCAAACAGAATTCTCAAGAACTCAACTACAAAACAAGCAAACACAGCAGCAATACATGGAGTTCGGTTATGATTACTCTATCCCCTTCAAACTCACCTCATCACTATCAAACTCATTATCATTTGGGACAAGCTGAAAGTCTCCAAATTCCTCCTCTTCACCTTCTTCTTCCCTAAAATGCAAATCAACAGATCAATAAAAGAGTTGAAAGCAAACTACAAGCAGTCAGCCAACTTAGGAATTGAAAGTATTTTATAGCACCAACAATCTCTTCAAGAAACAGGAAACGAGATATCTTGCCTTTAAAAAAATTTTTTAAATTGTGATAAAATATACACAACATAGTTTACTATCTTAACCATTTTAAGTGTACAGTTCATTAGTGTTAAGTACATTCACATTGTTATGCAACCAACCTCCAGAACTCTTCATCTTACAAAACTAAAACTCTATACCCTTTCAATAGCAACTCCCCATTCTTCCCTCCCCACAATCCCTAGCAACCACCCTTCTACTTTGTGTCTACGAATTTGACTACTCTAAGTACCTCATGTAAGTGGAATCATACAGTATTTGTCTTTTTGTGACTAGCTTACTTCACTTAGCATAACCTCCTCACAGTTCATCCATGCTGTAGCATGTATCAGAATTTCCTTCCTTTTTAAATGCTGAATATTATTCCACTGTGTATGTATCCACTTGGGATGCTTCCACCTTTTGACTATTACGAATAATACTATGAACATGGGTGTACAAATATCTATTACAGATGCTGTTCTCACTTCTTTTGTGTATATAGCCAAAAGTGGAATAACTGCTGGGTGTGAGGTAGTATCTTATTATGGTTTTGATTTGCATTATCTTTTCTTTTGTAAATAAATTTATTTATTTTATTTATTTTTATTTTTGGCTGTGTTGAGTCTTCACTGCTGCGCATGGGCTTTCTCTAGTTGCGACGAGCATGGGCTACTCTTCGTTGCAGTGTGCGGGCTTCTCATTGCGGTGGCTTCTCATTGCAGAGCACGGGCTCTAGGAGCGTGGGCTTCAGTAGTTAGAGCACGCAGGCTCAGTAGTTGTGGCTCACAGGCTCCAGAGCACAGGCTCAGTAGTTGTGGCGCATGGGCTTAGTTGCTCCACAGCATGAGGGATCTTCCCGGACCAGGGCTTGAACCCATGTCCCCTGCATTGGCAGGTGGATTCTCAACCACTGCGCCACCAGGGAAGGCCCTGCATTTTCTTAATTATTAGTGATGTTGAGAACTTTCATGTGCTTTTTCTTGCCTTTTTTTACCCTGTTCCCCACCAACTAAATGAAAGCATTATAATTTCCTTACTATGCAAATATGAGACTCAAACAGACTGCAAGGCTCTCAGACAGGATATGAAGCCCCTAAGATGACCATTTATTCCTGAGCCCAGAGAACCTACCCCAGTATTTTATCAGAACACCAGACTTGCCAAGTTCCCTCCAATCACTGAGACTCACCTGTCTGTTGGGAAAGAGCCTGAGCAAAGAGCAAGTGCTTCTTCCATTGGATCACCCAGACTGTTCTCCTTCTCCTGCTTATTTAACTCTGATGGAGCCAGAGTAGAGACATCTACATCACAATGAAGAAAAAGATTTGTCACCAAGAAATGACAGCTTTATCCTCTCTCCCCAGCCATCTGAAGACATGCCGGCTCAACACAGTTCTAAGGTAAGCTTGCCAAAAAGAGCTCACCATTCATTCATTCATTCAACAAATCCTTATTTAGTGCTTACTATGTGCCAGGCGCCAGGAAGACAGCAGCAAACAAAACAAAGATCGCAGCTCCCAAACAGCTTACATTCTAGCAGAGGTGTGAGGGGGAGAAAGGGGTGTGCAGGTGGAAGTAATAAGTTAGCATTTATATGAAATTTTCTATGCAGCAGACACTGCTCTAAGCTTTGCACATATATTAGCCATAAATGACAAGTCATATGGCCAAAGCTAAAGCAGTTTTCAGTTGGTATTTCACCACTCTAAGTAAGAGCCCTAAATGTCAGGAGCTAAGCAGTGAATTCAACCTATGCTCAAGAATCCACCACAGCTCTGTTTTCTCACCTGAGAGTAAGGGGCTTCTTTTCAAGGACACTGACTTGAGATATTTGGCTGTGGTGAGCCTGATGCTCTGTTGGATAATTACCCTGAGAAGTAAATTTTCCTGAACAAAGATCCAGAAGTTCCTCCATGTTTTCTTTCTTGTCGCTCTTCCTGGACAGAGGTTTTTCAGCCTGAGATGTGAACTTTCCCGTACACAAATCCAACAGCTCATCCATGTTGGCGTCCATGGCATTCTCATCCATACTGGCCAATGGCAATCGAGGCTTCAAAGCTTGGTACTGATTTCTGTGGTTTCTAACATTTAAGAACCTACAAGCCCAATGAAGAGTGTAAGAAATTCTCTAGGAAAAAAACAAAGTGGTGGGTGAAAAGCCCGTACTCATCGCCAATACCAAAGTTAGAAGCTGAATGCTGAACCAGAAGACAAGAGTGTCACACTTCAGCCTGTGACAATCTAAAGAGGGAGGGGGAAGTTTATGAAAGAATAAAGCCTATTCAAAAGGTAAAGGGTTTGGGACTTCCCTGGTGGCGCAGTGGTTAAGAACCTGCCTGCCAATGCAGGGGACACAGGTTCATGCCCTGGTCCAGAAAGATCCCACGTGCTGCAGAGCAACTAAGCCCATGCACCACAACTACTGAGCCTGCGCTCTAGAGCCCATGAGTCACAACTACTGAGCCTCCGAGCCACAACTACTGAGGCCACGTGCCACAACTACTGAAGCCCGTGCACCTAGAGCTCATGCTCCACAACAAGAGAAGCCACCACAACGAAGAGTAGCCCCCACTTGCTGCAACTAGAGAAAGCCCATGCACAGCAACGAAGACCCAATGCAGCCAAAATTAAAAAGTTAAATAAATAAATTTATTTTTTTAAAAGAGCCAATTCTAAAAAAAAAGGTGAAGGGTAAAGGATAATTTTTGGCTTCAAATGGTGCTAGAGTAGGGCTTGGTGTTATGGCCATGTAATGTGCCACAGAAGTGTCAATTCTCAATCTTACCTAACAATCCTAACATAGTAGGATGGATGCAGAGAAATCTGATGACCTTATAAGAGCTATGCATGTCATACGATGCAGAAATTGAAGGATCAGAATGCGCCACCAGGGAAGCCCAAGGCTATTTACTTTTAATTTTCTAGACAGACTTTGTTCAAACGTGTGGAATGTAATACTAATGGTCTGTACACCTCTCTTTCTCAGAAGAGAAAGCACAGATGGAGCGACAGAAGCTCACTTTATTTTTAAACAAAATTAAGCAGTACCCAGCACCATCCACCCACAGAAACATAAAACTACCTACCCATCTGCATCCAACAGTTGGCTCTGAGTGTCATCTTCTAAACAGAACTGGAAGTCTCCTGCTCCTAGGAAAAGTGTCTTAGGCTCTGGGGAGGCGTTATACAGATCCTGGGAATCCTCTATGGGAAGTGAAGGCTCAGACAGCTTTCCTGAACTCTGGCACCAAAACAAAACCAAACAAAAACAAAACATTTTACAAATGTCATTCACTGTCATGACAACAACAGAAGCTGCTATTTGTAAAATTTAATCTACTCTCAGGCAATTGCAGTTGAGGAGGACAATGCATAGCCAAGAGGAGCATAAAGAAAAATATTTTCAAGAAAGTAAGAACCTTGGATGAGGCTTGTTTTTAATACACAAAGCGGGGGGGACTTCCCTGGTGGCGCAGTGGTTAAGAATCTGCCTGCCGATGCAGGGGACATGGGTTCGAGCCCTGGTCTGGGCAGATCCCACATTCCGCGGAGCAACTAAGCCCGTGTGCCACAACTACTGAAGCTCGCGCGCCTAGAGCCCATGCTCTGCAACAAGAGAAGCCACAGCAATGAGAAGCCTGTGCAACGCAATGAAGAGTAGCCCCCGTTCCCCGAAATGAGAGAAAGCCCGCGTGCAGCAACAAAGACCCAACGCAGCCAAAAATAAATAAATAAAATAAATTTATATATATATAAAAATACACAAAGGGGTGGATTTTTTAAACTAAACATACACAATGTGGTGGGAGTTGTTGGCTTGAACACACTTTATTTAGCAATGTGGGAAGCAAAAGAGGAAGGAGATTAGAAAACCACTGCCATCTTACCTTAGAAGCTGAGCTGACCAAACTGGCTCGAAATAGTCCAGGGGAAGGAGATCTGAATCCTCCTGCCGTAGGGAAAAGACTGGTCCCACGGCCTGTTTGTCTGTTGCAAGGCTGATAGGATGGAATTGTGGAGCCTATCAGCTCAAAGCTGCTATTGTGGCTGCTCTCCTTTGTCAGTAATGAGCATGAATCATCTTCATCTAAAGAAAAATAACTTTTAAGTGCATGATTCCAGAAATAAGTTAGATTTGTTTAGGAAAAAGAGTTGAGAATGAAACTGTCAGGTAAGACCCATTGGCAAACCTCTCAAGTTACATGTTCCAAAACATTACATTAAAGGTCAATTACGGGGGCCCAGTGGTTAATAATCCGCCTGCCAATGCAGGGGACATGGGTTCGAGCCCTGGTCCGGGAAGATCCCACATGCCACGGAGCAACTAAGCCTGTCTGCCACAACTACTGAGCCTGCGCTCTACAGCCCAAGAGCCACAACTGAGCCTGCATGCCACAACTATGGAAGCCCGCATGCCTAGAGCCTGTGCTCCGCAACAAGAGAAGCCACCACAATGAGAAGCCCGTGCACTGCAACGATGAGTAGCCCCAGTTCACCGCAACTAGAGAAAGCCTGCGCACAGCAACGAAGACCCAACACAGCCAAAAATAAATAAATAAAATAAATTTTTTTTAAAAAAAGGTCAATTATGGTACTAAGATAACATTATATAATCAGGGTTTATCACTGTGAGCTAAGTGACACCTGAAAGTTCCTGTCTTTCTGCCTAATGCCTATGATAACTCTTTCCATTATCCAATCACTTACACATCTTCCTTTGATCTACATATGATAGAAATGTTTCATGTTTCGTTCAATCAACACACACTAAGGACCTATTAC
Organism: Lipotes vexillifer; assembly: GCF_000442215.2. Taxonomy (NCBI): domain Eukaryota; kingdom Metazoa; phylum Chordata; class Mammalia; order Artiodactyla; family Lipotidae; genus Lipotes; species Lipotes vexillifer. The sequence continues at coordinate 5,576,764 of NW_006780610.1, read as the reverse complement.
ATGCTCATGGAAACTGCAGGTAAGTTTTCAAAAACTGGACCAAGAAAAATATTCTAATTCATAAATTCCTGTCATTGCCACAGGTAAGACTGGGAAAAGTCCACTAGGGTTCCAAAAAATGGAACCTTAAGGAACTGTAGTCCTTAAGTGTCAAAGCTGGAGGATCAGAGAAAAATCACGTTCTGCAAAAGAGTCACTACTTACCTAGTTTGCTAGGTCTTTTGCCTGAGTTTTCATCTATTTCTGATTTTTCTTCACTAGCAGAGTAACTACAAAATAAGAAGGTAAATTGTTTGAGTATCTGTTTCTGCTTCTTACTAGAGGGGCAAATACCAGGGAATCTTATCTTTCCTTAGAGAGAATTACTTACCCCATCTTGGAAGAGTTGTCCTTAAATAGAAGGAAGGTAGAATCTGACAACAGAGGCTTGGGGACAGAAAGAAGGCCAACTGACTTGCCAATTTCACCATTGCCATCATTGTTTTCTTTATCCATTTCTTTCTCATCTTTGGTTTCTATTTCTTCACTACCGAGAAGGAATTCTGCAATCTTTACCAATCACACAACCCCAAAACAGAATAATACAAGTCAAAAAATTTAAAAGCAAACACACTGTCAGCCTGAAATATGGCTGCTTAGTTACAAGTCACATCTTAAATCTGAAAAGGTAAACCTGAAGGAAGCTCGGTCTAACCATTATCATTAACACAATTTATGCTGACACTACTAAAGCTCTTTTATACCTACGTTACTTTACCTTTACCCTCCCCAAACTGCCAAAAGATCATGAAAGAACTGGATTATCATTTTATTGAGTCAATGAGAGGTTACATGATTAGCCTGAGATTGCAGGACAACTACTGACCTCCAACCAACCACAAACTATGACATCCTGCCCAGTTCAGCCACGGCTTTCTCTTCCTTTACCCAGGGTTAAACATTAACCAGTTCTTTTAAATGACTCCAGTGTTCAAACAAGGACGATTTTCTTTTTTCTAATATCAAAAGTCCTATCATCATCTGTTTTCTCTAGGTGGAAAACAATACTATAGAAAAAGGGCAACAGGCCCTTCTACAAATACCTTCCTCAACAAAGAATAAAATTAACTCAGGAAGGTCTTGGGCTGTCTGAGAATTTATTCCAGAACTCAACCTGGCCAAGGTTAAAAGTGCTTTTTATTCTGAATAGAGAAACCTAAATGAACAACAAAGATAAAATTTCTATTAATACAAAACCATTTCGATATTAGCATGATAGTGCAATATGTAAACCAACAGGTAGAAGCCAAGGCTATGGCTCTGTGAACTGCATGTGTTCCCTGGTGCTGAAAGGACTGAAAGCATTAATATTTAAGTACATATGAGCTACATTTATCTCTGCCCCTGAAATCTCTTATACAATTGAACATGCTCATTATATTCTTACTCAAATCTGATTTTCTCTCTTCCTTATTCATCATGATCTAGTGACAAAAATCACATAATTGCCAGAAACCTCCTGATTGCCTTCTTCCTCCTCTTCCTCCTCTTTCGCCTCTTCCTCCTCCAAAGCTTCCTCTCCCTCCTCTTCTCCGTCTTCCTCGGACTGATCCGTCATTTCTTCCTCCTCCTCCTCCTCTTCTTCAAATCCATCTTCATTATCTAACTTAAGTAATGCTTGGCGCTTTTGGCGCTCCTCAGACCTTCGGAGTTTCATTGCTTCTTGCAGCTTAGCTTTCAGCACCTGAAGCTTTTCCCCTGAACAAAAATATGAAGAGATGCTTTAGACGTAATGACCAACTACACACTACAACAACACAAGTGTCCACTTTAGGCAACTCCAGAGGTGTTCTAGACACACCCCAAAAGGAAAATCAGAGACCTTAGGAGTCTAGGCTTTTGTTATCTTAACAAATGGAGAATATCATGAATTGAGTGTAGGAGATAACTTCCATAATTATGCTCTACACCCTGGGATAATATATTACAGAGATTATAAAATTATTATTTAAAAGGGTAAAAAAAAAAAAAAGATGGGTGGGGGGGAGTTGGCCTTCAAAAGTCTATGGTTCAGAAGCCATGAAGGAAAATATTGATAAATTTATCCACATTAAAGAAAAAGAGAAACAACTCAAGAGTAAAATGGGCAAACGATATGAACTGGTAGTTCACAGAAAAATGAACATATATTGTAAATAAAATTAAAAATAATGCTTAAGGGCTTCCCTGGTGGCACCGTGGTTAAGAATCCACCTCCCAATGCAGAGGACACAGGTTCAAGCCCTGGTCCAGGAAGATCCCACATGCCGTGGAGCAACTAAGCCCATGAGCCACAGCTACTGAGCCTGTGGGCCGCGACTACTGAAGCCCACGCACCTAGAGCCCGTGCTCTGCAACAAGAGAAGCCACCACATGAGAAGCCCATGCACTGCAATGAAGAGTAGCCCCCGCTCACCGCAACTAGAGAAAGACCGAGTACAGCAACAAAGACCCAATGCAGCCAAAAATAAAATTAAAAATTATTTAAAAAAACAATGCTTAGCATCACTTCTCATTAGAAATATAAATCAAAATAATGAGATACCATTTTTTATATATTTGGCAAAAATTTGAAGGCTTGATAATATCTGTTATTAACTGGAAGAAACAGGAACTCTTATACACTGTGATTCAGAGTGTAAATCGGTGCAACTATTCTGAAGGACAATGGGATGATATATATATATATATATATATACATATATATATATATATATTTTTGACTTACTGATTCCACCGTAAGGAATTTTGCATCAAAATTTACTAACATATATCTGATACTAGGACGCAATATTGTATGAAATACCAAAACTGAAACAAACACAATGTCCATTAATAGGAGTATGGTTAAACAAATCATGTTATACTTGCACAATGGAATATCACACAGCTGTTAAAAAAAAAAAAAAAGCCCCCAAAGCAATATGTGTATCTGAACTCTTGAGTTAGGTGGTCTGGATTAGGCTGCTAGTTCTACTACTTACTAGTTATATAAATTTGAGCAAGTTGTTTAAATGCTTTGTATATCAGTTTCTTCACATATAAAATAAGGACACTAATGTTATTTGCTGTAAAGCACCTAGAGCAGTGCCTGGCAGAGAGTATAAGTATTCAATGTCTCTCTCTTTCTCTCTCTCTCACTCTCACTCACACACACACAATGGGACATGCATATGAATTTTCCCAGAACACACAAGAAATTGTTAAGTTGCCTTCAGGAAGACTAATTTTTCATTTTATACCTTTTCCTCAGTGTTTTAATTTTTTTCTATGTGATATATTACTCATATTTTCAAAGTGGGAGTGGAAACAACAGACCTGTCCCTAATACAGATTACAAAGCAGAATGCACAGTATGATTGCATTACTGTTTTATTTTTTAAACAGACATGTACTGTCTGTTTAAAAAATACATGCAAAAAGTTTAAAAGGATATAAAACATGGTTACAGAAGATGTCTCTGATAGAGAACTGTAGAGGTTTTTTGTTTATTCCATGTATTTTCTACAATGGATATGTTTTTTTAAACAATAAGACAAAGGCTAGTTTAAGAAATAATTCCTCTTACCCACCCCACACAACTAGGTAATGCTACACACATGAATCATGCTAGAGGTACTGCTGTCCCATCTCCAAAGTCTCCAAGGAAAAAGATTCTATAATGTCTCACTATAGGGTCTTCAGTAGCCATAAAGACCTGCCAGAGTACAAAGAGCCAGGCACCCATCCCCACCCCCAGCCAAAAAAGTAAACAAAGAAACCCCCATGAACGCAAATACCTGGTTTTGTGTGGCTTGCTCCATCCAGCTTCTCAGCTGCCAAAGTCACAGGTACCATATCTGCCTTGAGCTCTTCCTTTCCATCAGGGCCCACATCTTTCACTATGATGTTCACATTCACCTGAGCAGCCCTGGGTTTGGCTGCTGGATTAGCATGCTTCCAGAAACGCTGCTTCAAGGCTTCCAGTTCTAAACCAAACGCCAACCAGTACGTCAGTTTGCCTTTAAGATTCCAGTTAAGAATTACAAGTTATGTTTTTTAAGTTCTACAAACTCGTAGGGAAAAACACACACACAGGGAAATACCAAAATCTCCTTTGCTACCAACACCTGTGTCCAATTCATATAACTTAATCCAAACTAATGGACTGCTGCAACTTCCTCAATATACTTCAAAACTCATTTTAGGGTAGAAATTTACAATGAAGTTTCTAAATATTTGCAATTCCTCAGGGAGATCAGCTCCGTGCTTTGTGACCACCTAGAGGGGTGGGATAGGGAGGGTGGGAGGGAGACACAAGAGGGAGGAGATATGGGGATATATGTATATATATAGCTGATTCACTTTGTTATAAAGCAGAAACTAACACACCATTGTAGAGCAAGTACACTCCAATAAAGATGTTAAAAAAAATAAAAATAAGTATGTGCAATTCTTTTTAAAAAAGTATTAAGCTGGTAGAAAAAATACCATACTCCTCAATTATTCAAGGGCTTAATTTCTCATGGGTTTCAGTCTCCTTTTAAAAAATTCCCTTCTTTGAACATTTCACTGCTTATTAGCAATCTCACTAAATACGAGTAAGGTCAATTTAAAAAATGGAAAAAGAAAATAATCAATGCAATGAGTGATGTAAGTCAGTGGCAGGACTGGAAAAGTTTCTTCGTGAAAATTTTACATATATAATCAGTACAATCAGAAAGGAAATCCCAGTTAGAAGTGGTCCCTGTACCACATGCCCTACTTGTATATAAACGGGAATATGAATACACACACACACACACACACACACACACACACACGAAGTATGAGTTCAATGGTCTAATAGCAACAGGGCCTTTCCCTTCTTCCCCACTGCTATTGCTCAGAACTTTCTTTCTTTTCTCCCTCAGCTAGCTGCTACCTCTCTCACTCTGTTTAACAAGTCAATCATACCATAGTGGGATCTGGTGTAAAAGAGCTGACAGAAAGGAAAGGAGAGGAAGAAAAGCTCCTTTGGGGTTGAGGGATGCTGGCTATTTTCACATGCCGAGCGTTCTCTTCCATGATAAAATGTCCAAGATACTCCAAGTTTGGCTCTTTTTCTAAAATGCGCTCAAATCATACTTTAGTAGTTTTGTGCTTAGCATGTAGATGTGGGTTTTCCCTCCCTAGAGCGTCTTAGTAGAAAAAGAGAAGAACTGGAAAGAAACCTTTTAATTCTGAGTCCCTAACATTATTTATTAATAGAAAAAATCCAATCCCAAATGATGGCATGTTTACATTGCAAATCAAAGAGTAGGGAGAGAAGCTGTAAGTCTGCATCCCATTTTATATTATTTCAGTAAGTTGGAAGCAACAGGTAGTGGCAGTGGAAAGGGAACAGAAATAGGCAGCTCATCACTGGTGCCAAGAAAATAAAAGAAGTGGAAAGGGAGGAAGATTACTCAGGACCTTAAATAAGAATGAGGCAGGAGTTGCCTTCATTCTTCTGGAGAAAGCCAGGTCCCTCAAAACTCTTCATCCACCAACCCACTGGAGCACCCCTTTTCCTTGCCCTTTACTACGGGATTCAACCACCACCCTCCTCACTATAGAACCCCTCTTCAAGCTCCTCTCCCTCCATCGTCTTTTCCCTCCACCTTTCACCCCCTCTCTAAGTGAAAAGTCTCTGCTCCAGCTCATGTCTCCACCTAAAAGCCCTGCATGATCTGGCCTCTAGTCACCAACCTCCTTGCAATCTTGACTTCAGCTAACCAGAGCTTTCTCTTTTGTGTCTTTTGTAGCTCTGTCCCCTCCACGAAGAAAGCCCTCCCTCACCTCTCTGCCTTGGTATCTCCTACTCAGCTTTCAGGACTCAGCTCAGGTATGAGCTCCTTTCAGAAGCTTCCCTGACTCCTTGTGAGGAACTCTTTCTCTAGGCTCAAAGTATGCACAGCACTTAACATCCATTTTTCTGCCTGTTACTCCTACTATGCTTTAATTTCCTCGTGAGAAGGGACTACATCTTACTTGCATACACAGCACCCAACACCATGCTAAATAAAAGTTTACTGCATGAATGAATAAATGTTGATCCTAACTTCATATATTATGAAACAGGCTGATCTGGAAACCCAATATCCATGTCAAATACTATTTCTGAAGGAAAACATATTCTGAGTTAAAAATAAGTGCCTACTATGAGCCAGGCATTGTGCTAGTTCCCTGTATAAGCCAAGTGTATGTTGGAAAAACTACCCAACCTCTCCAAACCTCAGGCTCTTCATTTGCAAAATAGTATCTGGGGCTATGAAAATTAAGATAACTAATAAAAAGATCTATCAGTGTCTAATATAGTAGGTATGCAAAAAAAAAAAAAAAAAGGTTTCTTCCCTTTTCTGTTTCTCAGTCTGAGACTGTTTAGAAAACTTCTAGTCCCATATAACAAAATTTCACAGTATTAATATAGTAAGTACTCAAAAAGTTCTACCGCACCTTTTAGTCTGAGACTATTTAGATAACTTCTAGTCCCACACAACAAAACTTTCATTCCCTGTTCTGGGCAACAGCTTATTTCCACGCTTCTTTGCTAACAGAGCTATGCTAGTTGTTACAAAACCCTTCCACCCCCCAACTGCTCTGGTCAAACTGACTTACACGTCCTCCCAATATGCACCACACAGAGCTCTTTCTGTCCCTTCTAAGAACGTCCTTCTCTCCACTTCCACAAAGTCCACCCATTCAATCAACAAAGACTGATACTATGCCCTACACCTTTCACCTCCTCTCTAAGTGAAAAGTCTCTGCTCCAGCTCATGTCTCCACCTAAAAGCCCTGCATGATCTGGCCTCTAGTCACCAACCTCCTTGCAATCTTGACTTCAGCTAACCAGAGCTTTCTCTTTTGTGTCTTTTGTAGCTCTGTCCCCTCCACGAAGAAAGCCCTCCCTCACCTCTCTGCCTTGGTATCTCCTACTCAGCTTTCAGGACTCAGCTCAGGTATGAGCTCCTTTCAGAAGCTTCCCTGACTCCTTGTGAGGAACTCTTTCTCTAGGCTCAAAGTATGCACAGCACTTAACATCCATTTTTCTGCCTGTTACTCCTACTATGCTTTAATTTCCTCGTGAGAAGGGACTACATCTTACTTGCATACACAGCACCCAACACCATGCTAAATAAAAGTTTACTGCATGAATGAATAAATGTTGATCCTAACTTCATATATTATGAAACAGGCTGATCTGGAAACCCAATATCCATGTCAAATACTATTTCTGAAGGAAAACATATTCTGAGTTAAAAATAAGTGCCTACTATGAGCCAGGCATTGTGCTAGTTCCCTGTATAAGCCAAGTGTATGTTGGAAAAACTACCCAACCTCTCCAAACCTCAGGCTCTTCATTTGCAAAATAGTATCTGGGGCTATGAAAATTAAGATAACTAATAAAAAGATCTATCAGTGTCTAATATAGTAGGTATGCAAAAAAAAAAAAAAAAAGGTTTCTTCCCTTTTCTGTTTCTCAGTCTGAGACTGTTTAGAAAACTTCTAGTCCCATATAACAAAATTTCACAGTATTAATATAGTAAGTACTCAAAAAGTTCTACCGCACCTTTTAGTCTGAGACTATTTAGATAACTTCTAGTCCCACACAACAAAACTTTCATTCCCTGTTCTGGGCAACAGCTTATTTCCACGCTTCTTTGCTAACAGAGCTATGCTAGTTGTTACAAAACCCTTCCACCCCCCAACTGCTCTGGTCAAACTGACTTACACGTCCTCCCAATATGCACCACACAGAGCTCTTTCTGTCCCTTCTAAGAACGTCCTTCTCTCCACTTCCACAAAGTCCACCCATTCAATCAACAAAGACTGATACTATGGCTGACCTAGCACCTGCCAACCATATGTTAGTTAATGATGGAGAGTCTTGATGTAAATAATTTCACTGATAATAGAAAAAGCAGCCACCATTTGAGCGTTTCTTTATGCTATCCACTTGTATGCATTATTTCAACAAATCTTCACTAAAGCCCTGTGAACCAGATACCGTTACTTCATTTTTTAAAAAAGATGCCTTGGGGCTTCCCTGGTGGCGCAGTGGTTGGGAGTCCGCCTGCCGATGCAGGGGACGCGGGTTCGTGCCCCAGTCCGGGAAGATCCCATATGCCGCGGAGCGGCTGGGCCAGCGGGCCATGGCTGCTGAGCCTGCGCGTCCAGAGCCTGTGCTCTGGGGCCACAACAGTGCAAGGCCCGCGTACCGCAAAAAAAAAAAAAAAAAAAAAAAGATGCCTTGGAGAGGTCAAATAGCAGACTCAAGTTTAAACACTGAATAGTATAATCCAGATTCAGATCCCAACCTTGCTATAGAGCCTCAGCTCTTAATTATCATATCACATTGCAGAGGAGGGAACACCTAATTTTACCGACAAGTCAGGAAGTGTACCCAATGTGGGTAATACTTGATTTCTCTCTTGAAGGATCATTCATTCATTCTTTCATTCATTCAGTAAACATGGCTGCCTAAAATGTGTCATCCACTGTGGAAGCACAGGGGACAGAGTAAGGAACAAGCCAGAAGATCCCTACTCAAAGTATAAAGGGGAAGGTAGTGAACAAGTAATTATATCCACTTATTCTTTAATCACCTATTGTAAGAAACTTATCCCTCCTCTTTACTCCTATGATTCTTTACTCTAAATGTTTCTTTCAGCAAAGAATACTCTTCCCTTTTCTCCATGTTATTTAACTTTTTCCAATTATCAGTGACACATGTTCATGATAGAAGATGTCACTTCCTTGTATTACTGTTATTTGCCTACTTCTTATCTCCCCGGGTAGAGCGTAAGTACCTTAAGTGTAGGATAGACGTCAGATTTCTCAAGTATGCCTTACAGCAACTTGCATGTAGTGGATAGTTTAATACTTGTTGAATGAATGAAAAGAAAGAAAAGAAATTCAGTTTTGCAGACAATTTGCTGAACCAAGATATTTCTAACTGTGAAAAACTGAATAATGCTTTTATCAAAGTCATACCATAAAACAACAGCAATGTACCCTGCTTTGTACATTAACTATCAACAGGTTTCCATTTAAACAAGGTTTAGAACATTCTAATACCCTGCCAAATGTATCTAAATGATTTCTATCTGGTATCTGGTACATCTGCCGAATAAGACCATGTGTGATTATTTGTTTCTCCTGTATTCCCTGTCCTCCACAGTGGCAAATACTAGAAAGCTGCCAGAACAAATCACTCTAGAGAAGCTCCTCACAATTCAAAGGATTACCTCTGTTGGTTTCAGGTTCTTCAAGTATCACAAAAGAATCTTTGTCAGCACCCAGCCGAGGCTGAACGAAAACATCTACTCCCAGTTGCTTCAGTCTATCCACAGTGAACCTCCTCACTTTTTCAGGTGGCACCACTGCTGCTGATTTAGTTTGCTGGCTGGGCTCTTCCACCTTCTCATCTGCTTCTTCTGTTTTTTTCAGGCCTTCTTCTTCCTCCAGGGCACAAGGTTCAGGTGCCACAAGCCCTCCAGCATGATACTCCTCACTGTCCTTATTCCCAAGGAAGCTGCATTCCTGTTGTGCCACCGAGATGTCCCCAGGTGAAGGTCTAGCATCACTCTGCTCCTGTTTCTCGGGAATTTCTAGCTCTTCACTTCCTGTCAAATTCTTACTGCAAGACTCATCTGATCCAGTAGTGACCTGGGGTTCCTTTGAAACTGCAGGGAGTGCATTAATTTCCATTTCATATCCTGCACCTGTTGTCTGCTCAGAATCTTTGCTATGGTGGTCACTATTTACCTCAGTTGTATTTTCAGTGTCTGTGATTTCTTTGTGATGGCTTGCCTGATACTTAGATGACCTAGAGAAGGGAAAATAACCTGGAGTTGAAAATTATCCTAAACGTGAAACATTATACCTTAGCACGTAATGAATCGTTTAAATCAATTTAAAGGAAGTGAGGAATCTGAACTCTTTACACCAAGTGTTTGCCTCAGAACTGAATATTTATGAAAATTATAATCACAAGGAAAGAAGCTTCTTACTTCAGCAGTGCCATGGCATTTCCCTGGCAAGTGGGCCGGGGTTTACGTTTGAAGAATTCATGAACAGTTTTATTCTCAGGCATATGATATGGAAGATTAAGTGCAGACTCTATAAAATGGAAGAAAACAAGCAAATACATATACTGTACATTCTGAAATGTCACTTTTCAATCAGTTAACTAAACAACCAAAGCCATCCCCAGAAATAGAAAACAAACCTGCCTTTAATAAAAGCAGGATCCAACTACAAAAAAATTCCCTGAAGACCAGTGGCTTTTAAAACTAGCTGTGAAATCAAATTGATCCAGTAAGTTTTTCAAAAATAGAGATTCTTGGACCCCATTTCAAGCCTACCGAATCAGAATTTCTGCGGGGCCTAAGAATTTATAAATTCGAAAGGTTTGTAAAAGGGATCCTGATGCAGCCAGGCCATAGACAACCCTTTAAAAAACTCCCTCATTACCACCACTACAGTTCCGGAAATTTTCTCAGTTTATACTAATGTTCCAGGGGCTTCAGAACAATGGCCATTCATCAAGATCAATTCTAAACTTGATTATTATAATCTCATTCATATTAAGATTGTTAAAAAAAAAAGAAAGTCCCCAACATCCAAGTTGAGCTTACAAAGAAATAATGTGATTTGCCTCAGTGTTTACCATACAGGTTTCCTTACCTCGAATAAGGCGCTGAGTCTCACTATGCAATTTTTTTAATGCTTCCTTACTTAACTTGGCCGCCTTTCTTTCCTTAAAGAAAACAAAAAGTGAGACTACATTAATGCTATTATCCAGAAAGATTGATAGATATTCATCCCATAAAAGTCTGCTCTCTCCAAGAAAAGAGGATGGACAGGGAACAGTAAGCATTAATAAGATCAAAACAATATAAACTTCAGGAGTTCATTTATTTCCAAGTCTCACAGAATTAATTCAATCCAATTCATATTTGTGTCCCTAGTATGCACAAAGCAATATCCTAGGAATCAGGGTAATACGATAGACACAATAAAACTCCTGAAAAACCCACAATCGCCTGGGAAAAGAGCTCAACATGACAACTATATAGGGCTCTATGTCACCTTCCTCGTGGTGCCTTTTGATAACTCAGTTTCTTCTTCAAATGAATAGACCTCACTCTCCAAAGATGGTTCCTTTCTCTAAAAGAGAAGATTGCAAATGGATTAACAGGGAAAAAAATTAAACTGACACAAGAGGATGTTGCTTACGCAAAGACTGCTTTTGCAATCCAACATCACATCATGCTACATTAATGCTAAATCAATAATTATCAAATATAAAATGTTAGTCACACAGCATCCTCTAATGCCTAGAAAACACATTAGTTGTCTCCAATGGAGCTTGGGCCCTCATTTCTTGCACCTATTACATCTTTCCCTGAGGAGGGACAATGACTTGCAGGAAGCTAATCTCAGGAAGAATGATTATGCTTCCAAACACTCAGGACAACTATGCTTTTTTTTTTTTTGCGGTACACGGGCCTCTCACTGCTGTGGCCTCTCCCATTGCGGAGCACAGGCTCTGGACGTGCAGGCTCAGCAGCCACTGCTCACGGGTCCAGCCGCTCCGCGGCATGTGGGATCTTCCCAGACCGGGGCACGAACCCATGTCCCCTGCATCGGCAGGCGGACTCTCAACCACTGCGCCACCAGGGAAGCCCGGACAACGATGCTTCCACTGATGCTTCTCTTTGATACCTTTCCAGAAACCCTATAGGTTCATTTCCTAGAGGCCACCAGATTATAAAATTTACATCTCTGACCCCTTTTTTACCTGTTTCTTACAAAACATAAAGTATCTTACTTTCCTCAACATTCTTATTAGGGCAATGAAAATACTAGTTCCCAAACAACGTAGCACGTCCATCACTTGTACTGCATAATTCCAAAATTAACAGCTGAAAAACTGAAATCAATTGACACGTGTTTTTCTTCAGTTAAAAAAAAAAAAATAAGGTTCCAACAGTAAATCAGAAAACAAAGCAAAGGTTAGCTCTAATTGCAGTCATCTTTTACTTGCCTTGTGCTTTTTTACTTTGTTTTTCACAGCTTCCCTTATTGATTCTAATGACTCTTCATCTTCTAATGGAGAGTTATTTTCCTCCTCCAACCCAGTTTCAAAAAGGTCTTTATCCACAAGTAGACATCCACTGTCATTAAATAGCTGTTTCACATCATCTTCCTGGGTAACACAAAGAAAAAGCAAGATCCAATCATTTTAAAATCCAATGTTTTACAATACCATATAGCAATTTGCTTCAGGGCAGAAAAAGCTCATGCTTCATCAATAGACAAGTATATGGCATCCTAGAACATTATCACTGGTTCCTAATCCATAGTCATCCTTTGAAGTCCATGCTGTGATTTTACACAATTGTCCAAAACTAACTTAATAAATAGTACACTTGTTTTTGAAAAGTCAATTAAATACTTCATTAAACAACTAGCTTATAAAATTTGGGGATGGTTTTTCCAGTTAGCAAACAAGACTTTTGACTGATGGAGGCATGAAAAAATCCTATGAAAGTTAATTTTCATCAGATCAGAAACAGCAAAAAATAACTCCACGTGCTCACAAAGAAAATCAGAAACCCATTTATTTGGAAGGTGTCCTCTCATATCCAAAATGGAGAATGAGACCAATGGATTTGAAATCACATACCTCACTGCAAGACAATCAACTCGAAAGTATATCCTGCGTGCAGAAACAACCTCAAGAACTAAAAGCAACCTTTTTTCCTAAAAGCAACTTTTTCTAAAACATTAACCTGCCTTAGAAACAGCAAATTATTCTTTTAAATGTACCTCATTTTTTGTTTCCTTCTTTTTCAGCTGCTTAATTTTTTCCATCTTTCTCTCCTCTTTCTTGAGTCTTCGCTTTGATTTTACTTTTGCTTTTCCTCCAATTCCTTCTTTATCATGTATGGGTTTTTTGGAAATCTTTCTGTCAACTGTAAAATCCATAGAGTTTTCAGGTTGGAGACTCAGCTCTAAGCAAGGTGTCACTAGGGTTTCAAGATTTTCCTGACACAAAGACTCCTCGATGTCACTCTCATCACTGTTCACCAGAGTTCTGTAAATCCTTCTGACTTTTCCATTTTTTCCAGCATGTAAGTTCTCCTTATCTTCCTCCTCTATATCGTCATAGGTAGTTTTCTCTGGAGAGGCATTTGTGCCCTCTTGTTCAGAATCACTCTCTTGTAGCACCTTCCTGCTTTTCAATTTCTTACTCACAAATATCTCTTCATCTGAATCTGGAGGAAACACAATTTTTTTAGAGTCTACCGTCATTGGCCTTCTTCCTAGTCCCCGTACTCCTCAAAAACATATCCAATTAGCCAAGTGATATATCACCTTGTGAAATTATGTAACTAACACTAAGAACTGACTGTAGCAAAGCAAATCTAAAAATATATTTTGAAAACCATTTTCCCTGGAAAGATATCTCTTACTAAGAAATGTAATTATATATATTTACAATGTGTAAAGCTGTTCTGATCCTTCTGGCAGGTGTTAAAAGTCCTTTTATTATAGGATGAATGCATTCAACCAGGCAATATGGTATCTTCTAGACACTTTATACATTCAATAATATAATAGAAATGGTTATTTTCAAAAGGGTACAAGCACTATTATTTTGCTTTTATAGTAAATAGAACAAACAAGGTTAAGCATTAATAATTTAATAAATCAGAGAATAATGAAATTAATCCAGTCCCCTTACAACCCAAGCTGCCACATTCTATTCCTAAAAATAAAAGTACTGACTATTACAAACCTTGTTCACTCAAGAGCCCAACTGTTTCACAGCTGCCCTGTCCACTGTCTGAAGGACTATCTGCTTCTTCTTGTGAAATGAGTTTTGAATCATTGATTTCTAGGTAAACCTAGAAAATGAGAATATACTTTGTATTAACCAGCAGGTGACAGAAAGCTCTAAGTACATAAAGACACATAAATTATCATGGGATCATCAGGCTGAAATAAGGAAAAAACAATACAGTGGTTTAACAAAAGGATGACATTAAGAATTACTGGACATGGGCTTCCCTGGTGGCGCAGTGGAGAGTCTGCCTGCCAATGCAGGGGACATGGGTTTGTGTCCCGGTCCAGGAAAATCCCACATGCTGCGGAGCGGCTGGGCCCGTGAGCCATGGCCGCTGAGCCTGCGCGTCCGGAGCCTGTGCTCCACAACGGGAGAGGCTACAACAGTGAGAGGCCTGCGTACCGCAAAAAAAAAAGAATTACTGGACAGGACTTCCCTGGTGGCGCAGTGGTTAAGAATCCGCCTGCCAATGCAGTGGACACGGGTTCAATCCCTGGTCCAGGAAGATCCCACATGCCACAGAGCAACTAAGCCCGTGAGCCACAACTACTGAGCCTGCACTCTAGAGCCCGAGAGCCACAACTACTGAGCCCATGTGCCACAACAACTGAAGCCACACACCTAGAGCTCGTGCTCCACAAAAAGGGAAGACCCCGCAATGAGAAGCCCACACACTGCAACGCTCGCAGCAACTAGAGAAAGCCTGCGCGCAGCAATGAAGACCCAATGCAGCCAAAAATAAATAAATAAAATAATTTATAAAAGAAAAAAAAAAGAATTACTGGACAAGAAAACAAACTAAAATTCATTGTTCACCTTTGAAGGCTATTATAGGACCAACTCTTTATTTTGAGTTATGGTAAATAAATGTAAAGAATCAAGCACTTATTGCATTTTACTATGTGAAGGTTTCTCAGTGTATCCAAATGACATGATAAATAACATCACAGAGAGGCAATCCAGGTGTGGGAAACTCTACAGGACAAACTGTGGTTTCTTTAACAGTAAATTGCAAGAAAAAAGAGAGCAAGGGGGACTTATAAAGAGAGTAAAGATATTTACACACACACATATCACCGACTGCAATATGCAGGGGCCATGTTCGGATCCTAATTCAAACAAACTGAAAGTATATGTATGAGTCAAAGAAATCTGAACACTGATTAGCTATTTAATATCAAACAGTAATTCTAAATTTTTTAGGTATGGTAATAATATAGTAGTTATCTTTTTTGGAAAGCCCTTACCTTTTGGAGATGCATGATGAAATATCTGTGGATGAAATATGTGTGGAATTTGCTGCCAAATAATCCAGTAAGGGGGGAAGTGGGTATAAATGAAACAAGATTGGCATGATTTGATAATTGTTGAAGTTAGGTGATGGGTTCATTATAACAGCCTTTCGATGTTTATGTCTGAAATTCAGCACCCCCCCAGAATGTTTTTAAGTCACAAGTGAAAAATCTAAGGAGACCGGGGTATGTTGGGTGACTTGACTAGTTAGTGACCAAGCTTAGTTCATAGAACTCTGAATCAACTTATTAATAAGGGGAAAATACATCTGTAATGTAATAGGTCACAAGGCCTCACCCTAATGGCTTCTCAAACAACTGTTAAATTGATTTGAATGTTTAGTACAATTATTAAAATTATAACCAAAAATAACATGAACAGAGGAATATCACCGAGGATCATGATGTATATGCTGATGATCCTCCCAACAATGGAAAGCAGTAAGACTATTTGTGGACATGGAAACTGAGTTCAGGTAACCACATAGCTCAATACATGGTGATACTCTTTTTTTTTTTTAATATAGATTTATTTATTTATTTTTGGCTGCATTGGGTCTTCGTTGCTGCCCGCGGTCTTTCTCTAGTTGCAGCGAGCAGGGGCTGCTCTTTGTTGCGGTGCGCGGGCTTCTCACTGCGGCGGTCTCTCCTGTTGTGGAGCACAGGCTCCAGGCGCACGTGCTTCAATAGTTGTGGTGCATGGGCTCAGTAGTTGTGGCTCATGGGCTCTAGAGCGCAGGCTAAGTAGTTGTGGCACACGGGCTTAGTTGCTCCGCAGCATGTGGGATCCTTCCGGATCAGGGCTCGAACCCGTATCCCCTGCATTGGCAGGCAGATTCCCAACCACTGCGCCACCAGGGAAGCCCCATGGTGATGCTCTTAATCACTGTATTCTAGGCAATCTGCAGAACCAGCGACAGTCAGGGCCAGGAACAGGGTGAGGCTAGAAGGTCTCAAAACACTCAGTAATCAAGATATTTTAGTGCAATACTAAAATAAAAAATCAAACGGACAAATTATGACTCATGAGGTCAGCTGCTTGCTTTTGTAAATAAAGTTTTTTTTGAACCAGGGCCAGGATGAGTGTGAGGTGAGTGAGACAGAGTAGTGCAAACACAGGGTCGGATCTTGTCTTCATTTCAAAGTTTGATATTTTGTTCAAAATCAAATAATGGAATTTTTTGCATTAATTTTTATTTTTAAAAATACTGCATTAAAATATTATCTTGAACCACAAGGTCCTACTGTAGAGCACAGGGAACTCTATTCAATATCCTGTGATAAACACAATGGAAAAGAATAAGAATGTACATATATGTATAACTGAGTCACTTTGCTGTACAGCAGTAATTAACACATTATAATTCAACTATACTTCGGTAAAAATTAATTTGAAAAATTATCTTGATGCGCCCCGTTAAATTTTGCTCCCAAGACGAGTGTCTCACTCCAGTCCCAGCCCAGAAAAGAACACATCTGGAAACAGATGTCGTTTCTACGCCAATTCCGACAGCGACTAGCCAGTCACCTCCCGGAAGGCTCCGAGACTGGTACCTTCACCTCTCGGAACCCTGTATGATGACCTCAGAGGCCTCTTCCAGACCCAATTTCGAAGTCTCTAAGACTCTTGCCGTCCATTTACAGTTAATGCTGCCCCTCACCCTAGAGGCCCGGTTCGGCCTGGTCCTTCCTCCTTTTTGGGGCGCAGTTGGAGGAAGACCCCCCGCCGCAGGAAACGCGCCAAAGGGGCGGGATGAGCAGGCTGAGCAGAGGCTGGCGGCGGGCTGCGCGCGCCGCAAAGACCAGGAGCAACCTCCCCGAGGGGACCGAGGCGCGGGGACCCCAGCGCCGGGATCGACCGCGGGGTCCCGAGCGCGCGGGGCCTGTGGTTTTATCTCGGCGGGGCCGCGAAACCGAGCCGCCACGGTGCACGCCGGGAGCTGTAGTCCTCCCAGCCTCCACGACCCACACGGCCGGCTCGACCGCTGCCCCACCCCACCCCACCCCTCCGCGCCGGGCCTCCGCAGCTTCAGATAGAGGCAAGTGCATAAACTCACCTCGGAAACCACTTCTCCCGTCATGACTCCGGCCTCCGCAGCGCGCCGCTCGGGAAGAAGCAAGTCTCCGCTTCCCGCACCCGGGACGCAGCCGCTCCCACAGTCTCCTGCCAGGCAGCGGCGTTCGAGCTTTCGCGCCCAGCCGGAGTGGATGCTCCGCCCTCAACGATTTGCACCAATCCGGAGGAGTCTTTCTACATGAGGCCACGCCCCCGCCCTATCCTACCAATCGAAGCTCCTTCGGCCGGCCCGTTGAATATAATCTGGGTTAGGTTGGCGGGTCGCGGCTCCTCTTGTCAACTGAGGCTGGGGGAGGCTGGAGGTGTCCTGTTACCGTGAGAGCGGTGATCTTTGACCTTTAACCCTTACCGTAGCGCGGCAGCTCCCATCAAGCGCGTTTTGAGGAGTAAGCCCTCCAGGCGGGAAGTGAGCCAGAAGATCCCTAGGCACCTGAAGTCATCCCCGTGGGGACTTTCTTCAGGACCTCCTTTCCTGGAGCAGCTGGATCCCACCTGCTCCTTCTTGTACATGGCATTCACGCCACTGGACATCAAAAAAGAAAAGTTTTGTGGGCTGCTCAGATACCAAAGAATATCCTTGGATAACCTTTATTATTTTACTTAAGGTTAATTCGAGTATGCAGAAAACACACTCATCCCACTTCCATACTCTTTGGACAAGGCAGGAAAAAAAATAAAATGTCTGGAATCAGACTAATCCCAGACAGTTCTAATCCCTTGTCATTGTCCTGGTTACTATCTTTTTGGCCCTTCAGGTCCATTCTCTCTCTTTCCTTATCCTGCTCTGTCCAGGCAAGGCTGACTTCTCCCCACTGCATTATTCGAGCTCCCTTGCCCTCCAGATTCTTGTCGAGTCTAGCTACTGGAAGATATTTACAAGATTACTGTAAGGAAGAGATGAGTGCACCAAGAAAGAAAGGTCACCTTTACCTCCCCCACTTCACCGGCCGTGATCCTATCCACTGACAGGGTGACCAACTCATTCCAGTTTTCCCAGGACTTGCCCAGTTTTAGCATTGAAAGTCCCACCTCCCAGGAATCTCCTCAGTCCCAGGCAAACCAGGATGGTTAGTCACCCTATCCACTGGCCTCCTTTTCCAAGTTTCCAGCTTTAGCTGAGTCCAGATAAAAGTTCTGTCTCCTCATTTTCATTTCTTCACCTCCTTTCAACCCATGTCTGCTCCCACCAACAAGATCCCATCTTCCATCCTCTTCTCTCACATCTCAGTCTATCCACTTTTTCATGTACTTTACTATTAATTTTTACATTGATGATTCCTAAATATACATCTACACACCCTTCCCTCATATTTGGAGGGCTAACATTTATTGGGGGCTTACCTTGAGACAGGAAACAGTTACAAGAATTTTGCAAGCATTATCTTATTTAATCTTTAGAGTAACTTTGTAAGGTAATAATACTATCTCCATTTTAGCAGTTGAGGAAACTAAACCTTTCAAAGGCTAGTAACTGGTGGAGCTGATATTCACACCCTGCTCAGTCTGACTCCAGTGCTCATACTCCTCAGAGGGACCTTGCCTGCACACCCTCTACATTCTCCCTCCATCCCCTGTACTGGTTTCCCTGATAGCACTTACCTCTGCCTGAAGTTTTATTTTTGTGTGTTTGTATATTGTTGCTTCAAGATGACAAGCACTTTTTTTTTGCTTTAACACCATATGCTCCTGATCTAGAATAGTCATTCTCAAACTTGAGCATACGTCAGAATGACCTGAAGGGTTTGTAAGAACAGATTTTTGGACCCCATTCCCAGAATTTCTGATTCAGTATGTCTGATGTGAGGGCCAAGAATTTGCATTTCTAACAAGTTCCCAGGTGATGCTAAAGCAGCTGGTATGGCCATCACACTTTGAGAACCAAGGGCTTAGAGCATACCTGGATCATGGTAGAGAAATCAATCAATATTTGTTAATCTAATTAACTCAGTCGCTTGACAACTATATTATTCTTCTTGAATTCCCTCTGGGAAGTGAATAAATGAGGTGACGCTCCTGACATTAACATTTTCAGAACGATTAGCATTTTCCTTTCTGTGGAGAGCACTTCTTTAGTCACCTGAGAAACTAAGAGAGCTCCGATTTGGACAATAGGTGGAAGGAGTGAGCTAGGAAGGGGAAACTTTTTATTCTATATATTAACTTGTGCCAAGCTAAAGCAAGTCTGTATTTGAAATTAGCAATCTATATTCTCAGTTTTGGTGAGAATATAGCACCGTAATCCAAGTTACCAATTCAGAAATCTGGAAGTCATGTTGACTCCTCTCTGTCTCTTGATTCTCAAGATTAATCATCCAACAAACTCTGTTTATGAAGTTGATAGATGGCAGTGAGGGAAAGATCTGGAGTGTTCACTTTGCAAGGATGAGCCTGAACCTATTGCATAAATGGCTTTGTGATCTTAAGTAAGTCATTTAGCTTCTCAGTGCCTTGTTTTCTTTATTTGTAATTAGAAATTAGAATTAATTAAATTAGAAATTGGATTAGATCATGATTCTCAAATGGGTTTGATTGGCAGAGCACCTGGAAGTTAGGTACTCTACAGGAAATACTTTACAATACTGACACACTTATTTTGGTCATAGAATTTGAGAAATTGTTTCACTGGTAGAATCTATCCTTATATCACAAAAAATCAATATAAGAAAGCAATTATGAAAAAATAAGCCTTGTAATTTAACACGCTCAGCCCAGTCCAAAGTTCTATTTATATTTCCTTTCTGGCCAACAAATAAAAGCAGGTTCCAAAGGCCCACAAAAGTTTGGAGGGAGAAAGTTGATTAAATTATATGTTTTACTTCATCTTTTCTGCAAATTGAGAGAGTCTACCATGTTAAATTTTTAGTACTCTTCCTCCTCTGGAGTTTAAATGTGAGAACATGCTTTTCTGAAGTCCTAGGCCACGAAATCCTCATCCCTGGAGAAGCACTGCCACCATGTGGCAGGGATTGGTCATGTCATTCCATCTATTACCTGTAGCCTGTAGTCACTCTATCCTTTTTTTTTTTCCTTCATTTTAAAATTATTCAACAAGTTGTTTAAATTTTCCTTTGGAATGGTGAAATAATTACATCTCCCAGAATCTGCTTTCAAAAATAATTTTGTACTGTAATTCCTTATAGTTGTAAAGCTTCTCTTGGAGAGTACCTGCTTGAAGGCCAAGGCTGTTTTTCTTGCTGGATGTCCACTATCCACTGACCTTTAAAAATGGCACAGGACCTGACACGTAGTGGATGATTAATAAATCATTGTCGAATGGATTATTAAAATACACCTAAAAAACAAAACCGAAAAATACCAGGGCCTCTTTCCGAGGCATGACAGCACACACACCATCAGCTATTTTGTACGCAGAAGCTCCTTTACTGCAACTTTTGGTAAGCTAAAGTACAAAAACGTATCAAATATCCATCTATTCCTTCAACAACCTTGAGCCCCTATTTAAGCTTACGCTAGACACAGAGAATATGAAGATAAACAAAATATAGTCTTGTTCTCAGAGAGTTTCCCATTGCTGGTTGAAGACAGGCAAGTAACTAGGCATGTGTAATGGAAGAAGTGTATACAAGCAGCTGTGGGGGCCCTGAAGCAGGGGAAACTGATTTTGCCTGGGGCAATTCAGGGGGACATGACGCCTGAACTGAGTTTCAAAGATGGATTGGAATTCTCCAGGCTGGCATGAGGAGGAGAAGGTATTCCAGGTATTTGTAGGGGCTTGATAAAGCATGTTGTGCTGGGGAACTGAAAGTAGGTCAGTGCGTCTAGAGCACAGAAGTGTGTGTTTGGGGGAGGGGGACGGATGGCCAGAATGAAGGCTGAAAGTTAAACAGGGCACAAAAATTCTGGAGTGCTATTAGTTTTTAGACGGTATGAACTGGGCAGCTGGTGGATGGGGGTGTTGTTAAGAAGGAGGGCAACATGGTTAGATATGTGCTTGAGAAAGATTATTCTGGCAGCATATGAAGGATGGATTGGAAGGGGATTAAACTGCAGGCAGGAACACCAGTTGTCTAGGTGGGAGATTATAGGGACCTGAACTAGGTCAATGGTAGTAACAATAGAGAGGAGGAGATGGATTGGAAAAAAAAGAGGCAAAATTGACAGGGCTTGTTGATGATTAACCTTGAGGGGCAAGGGACAATAGAGTCAATGTAAAACTAGTGACTTTTAGGTTTCTAGATTGCTTGAGTGACAGATTAGGGTGCCAGTCACCAAAATTGAGAATATAGGTCACTAATTTCAAGTACAGACTCACTTTAGCTTGGCACAAGTTAATATGTAGAATAAAAGGTTTCCCCTTCCCAGGTCACCCCTGTCTGCCCCTTGTCCACATTGGAGCTCTCTCTTAGCTTTTCTGGTGACTGAAGAGGTATTCCCCAGGCACAGGTCCTTATCTCCTTTCTAGTTCCAAACTTCTATCTGTGCAGCATCCAAAACCTTGACCCAGCAGCTTTTAGTACTCCATTCATATATTTTCTCTTCAATTCCCTTTTCCTTTCTAGCTACCTACCCAGGAAAAATGTATAAGAGAAATTCCTCTGCCCTGCTTTATTCAGTTTTCTGCCCAGGCTTTTTGCTTCAGTTTTTGTAAAAACCCAAGTGTTTTTCACAATCCAACCCTACCCTAAGCTTTATAGAAACTTAATGGCTTTTGGTGTGAGTAGTGTTTATTTAGATATTAGCATCCTCAGCACTTGGGGTCAACCCATATATGTATGCTTGGAGGAAGGGGATTCCATTACAGAAGGACAAAGGGGGTCTGCTCCACTCCTAATTTCTAGTATATTTCAGCAAATTGGGTAGGCTAGTGCCTGACATTCTTCAGACATGCCAGATAATTCAGCTGTACCTAGGAGGGCACAGACTTACAGGAATAGAGTAACTTCTTCAAGAACGATGTAGTTGGAGTGGGGAAGGAACACTTCCTAAGACAGGAGGTGGTACTGGACAGACAAAACAATATTGTTCCCACTGTAGTCCCAAAGGATAGTCTACTAGTGATATTTAACCAGGGGACTTATCATGGTTGTCATAATGAACCTGCCTCTACTGGAATTTAGTGGGTAGGGCCAAAGTTGCTAAATGTCAGTGAGAAACACTGAAATAAGCAAAGAGGAAGAAGGAGAGTATTTTAGGCGGGGAAAGTGGAATGAGTAAAGGCATGGAGCCTGGAATAATAAGATTTTCAGGGAATTTTTCAACTAGTGACTTCATGATGATGGAATGGAAGGTAGGGGATAAGATATCAGGGTTGTTAAGTTAAATTAAACTCATTAAAGACCAACAGAGTGTCTCTTTGGAGCCTGGATATCTGATAGATACATGGGATATACCAAGAGAACAAGATAATGTCCTTTCTGTGAGGATAAAACACACACACAAATAAATAAACTATAGAGCAGATTTGATGAGTGCTTGGGGAAGATATGTTATTTGTGCTCTGGAAGCAGGATCACAGCAGACTTGAATATGAAGCATGGAACTTGAGACGTGATATAATAATACATTCATTCACTTCACAAACCTTTATTGAGCTTTGTAATAGATTGTTAGAATAATCGCAGCTCTTTATGATTTCAGTGTGATTTTGCTGCACCTCTCATCTAATTTTTGATCTCTTGAATCTGGGCTGTCCTTGTTACTTGCATTGATCAACAGAATCTAGTGAAAGTAACATTGTATAGGTAGCTTCTGAGGCTAAGCCTTAAAGAGCTTTGCAGTTTTCACTTCTATTATCTTAGAACACTGCTGCCACCATTTAAGAGACACAAGGTATCTTGTTGGATGTGCCACATAGAGGAGAATCAAGGCACTTCAGCCAACAGTTAACTACTAGATTTTACCATCTTGGACCATCCAGTCCCATTGAAACGCCAGATGAATGCAACCATGTGAGTTACCAAAGGTCAGATGAAAAGAAGAACTGACCAGCTAAATCTAGCCAAATTACAGAATCATGGGCTTTAAATAAACAAGCCACTACATTTTAGTATGGTTTGCTATGCAGCAAAAGATAAAACAAACTTCTATCCTCTATGCCTGACTTCTATGCAGGTCAGGCATAGAAAGTACAGTTTGAAACAAAGTTTCTACTCTTAGGGAGATTATAGTCTTGTAGCAGAAGATAGACAATAACAAATAAGTAAATAAATATATAATATCAGGTAGTGATAAAGGTTTTGGAAAAAATAAAGAATAATAAGGAGTTACAGTGTGGACCCCAAATAGCCAAAGCACTCTTGAAAAAGAAGAAAAAGCTTAAGGCATCACACATTCTGATTTCAAACTATATTACAAAGCTATGACAATCAAAACAGTATGATACTGTCATAAAAGCAGACACATAGATCAATGGAACAGAATAGAGAGCCCAGAAATAGACCCATGTATATATGGTCAATTAATCTACAACAAAGGAGTCATGAGTACACAATGGGGAAAGGACATCTCTTCAATAATGGTGTTGGGAAAACTGGACAGCCACATGCAAAAGAACAAAACTGGCCCACTATCTTACACCATACATAAAAATTAACTCAAAATGAATCAACAACTTGAGCATAAGACCTGAAACCTTAAACCTCCTAGAAGAAAACGAATGTGGTAAGCTCCTTGACAGCAATTTTGGTGATAATTTTTTTGGGTTTGACACCAAAAGCAAAGGCAACAAAAGTAAAAATAGATAGGTGAGACTACATCAAACTAAAAGCTTCTGCACAGCAAAGAAAACCACCAACAAAATGAAAAGACAATCTACTGAATGAGAAAAAATATTTGCAGATCATATATCTGAGGAAAGGTTAATATCCAAAATATAAAGAACTCATATAACTCAACAGCAAAAACAAAAACAATTTGATTTTTAAATAATGAGCAGAGGATCTGAATATTTTTCCAAAGAAGACATACAGATGGCCCACAAGTACATGAAAAGGTGCTCAATATCACTAATCATCAGGGAAATGCAAATCAAACCACAATGAGATAACACCTCACACCTGTTATCAAAAAGACAAGATGTGGACTTCCCTGGTGGCGCAGTGGTTGAGAGTCTGCCTGCCAATGCAGGGAACACTGTTCAATCCCTGGTCTGGGAAGATCCCACATGCCGAGAGCAACTAAGCCTGTGCGCCACAACTACTGAGCCCGAGTGCTGCAACTACTGAAGCCTGCATGCCTAGAGCGCATGCTCCACAACAAGAGAAGCCACGGCAATGAGAAGCCCGCACACCACAATGAAGACTAGTCCCACTCACTGCAACTGGAGAAAGCCCACCTGCAGCAATGAAGAACCAAAGCAACCACAAAACACAAAACTACAAGAGGTAACAAGTGCTGTCGAGGATGTGGAGAAAAGGGAACACTTGTACACTGTTGGTGGGAATGGAAATTGGTGCAGCCACTATGGAAAACGGTATGGTGATTCCTCAAAAAATTAAAAATAGAACTACCATATGATCCATCAATTCCACCTCTGGGTATTTACCCAAGGAAAATGAAAACACTAACTTAAAAAGATATATGCACCCTCATGTTCATTGCAGCATTATTTACAATAGCCAAAACATGGAAACAATCTAAAAATCCATTGAAGGGTGAATGGATAAAGAAAATGTTATATATGAGAATGAAGTATTGGCATTTGTGACACCACAGGTGGACCTTGAGGGCATTATTCTAGTGAAGTAAGTCAGACAGAGAAAAACAAATACCACATGATCTCACCAATATGTGAAATCTAAAAAATAAACCGAATTCATAGATACAGAGAACAGATTGGTGGTTGCCAGAGGCAGGGAGTGGGGGGTAGGTGAAATGGGTGAGAGGGGTCAAAAGGTACAAAATTCCAGTTATAAAATAAATAAGTCATGAGAATGTAATATTCAGCATGGGAACTATAGTTAGTAATATGGTATTGCATATCCAAAAGTTTCTAAGAGAGTAGATCTTAAAAGTTCTCATCACGGGCTTCCCTGGTGGCGCAGTGCTTGAGAGTCCGCCTGCCGATGCAGGAGACGCGGGGCAACGGGAGGGGCCACAACAGTGAGAGGCCCGCATACCGCAAAAAAAAAAAAAAAAAAAAAAAAAAAAAAGTTCTCATCACAAGAAAAAAAATTGTAACTGTGTGGTGATGAATGTTAACTAGAGTCATTGTGGTGATCATTTTGCAATATTTACAAATATCAAATCATTATGTTGTACACCTGATACTAATATAATGTTATATGTCAATTATACCTCAATAATTTTTAAAAATGTTTATTTTTAAAAGGGGGTTAGGGACTTCCCCAGTGGCCCAGTGGGTGAGACTCCGTGCTCCCAATGCAGGGGGCCCGGGTTCGATCCCTGGTCTGGGAACTAGATCCCACATGCATGCCACAACTAAAGTTCTCACTGCAACTAAGATCCCACGTGCCACAACTAAGACCCTGTGCAGCCTAAGTAAATAAATAAATAAATAAATATTTTTAAAAATTTTTTAAAAATAAAAAAGAGGGTTAGAGGATGACAGGTGTGGTTGGAGCTAAGGATGTTTATTTAGAAAAATAAATCCTTTGAAGAAAATATGAAAGTGTTCTAGAAAAGAGGTTTTCATGCTTGATGATAACTGTCAGTAAGTTTTTCCATGATTCTAACCCAGATCCTTCTAACTGCACTAAAATCCACTTATAGAATCATGGAAGAAACTTTAGAAGTTAGCTCATCTTATTTCCTCACATAAACAAACTGAACCTCAGTGAAGGTGTTACGTTGTCTGTAATTTACTTATATTAAATATTATATCATATAAAATATATGATATATAATATGTTAATATATGTTTAAATATTTCAGACTAGAAAGTTTTATATACGTGTTACCTAGTTTTAGTGTAAAGCTTGGAGGCTATTAGTTAACATCTGAAGTACCCTAATAAGAAATAAACACTCTAGGAGTGGTTAGTTAGTACCTGAGAAATTCTAATCAATATCCCACATTCCAGCAGCAGTTTACATCAAGAACTTCAATTATCTTTATTGTCAATCAGCCTTAGAAGACTATTAAATAGGGTTAGATGTTAGATATGTTTTTTCATGGGTGAAATAAATGGTGTCAAGATATGTGATTTAGCTAGAAGCATTGCATTATATAGGTACCTCCACCCTTGCTTGACCAACATATAAGAATCTAGTGAGCCCAGCAACGACGTTCTTTAGAGTGATGTTATGGGCTGGGACGTGTTCAATATTTTTCTCCCCATTAGTGGAAGATCCTGTCACCTGTTTCTGACTAGCAGGCTAGATGAATCCTGCTAAATAGAATATTGTCTTATTTACTTAAAGTTAACTTTTCAGGCAAGGTAGTTGGCAAAGTGTCTAAAAGGATCAAGATCTGGGACTTCACTGAGCTTACAAGTTGTATGACTGGTTTTGCCTGCTTGTTAATAAATATGTTGAGCATGTGGTAGATTTCAGTCTGAGACTTGCTTTCATTGTAACACACCACTTGGTAGTAAGGTTTCCAGAAAGAACACGTAGCCCATCTCTCACTGTTGGAGGCTACTTATATCTTCCTCTCACCCCTGCAATAACAACAAAACACCACTCAATAATTAGTAAATAAATGTTTATTAATATAATATAGCAAGTTGGCTTGGGTCAGTTTGTGACAGAAGATGATTTGCCTAAGGTCACGTAGCAAATTGATTCTTGACACCATTAAATGCCAAACAAACAATATGGACCCACAGTACCAAAGAGAAGCCAACCAGTGTTGGGTCAAGACAATGCAGTGTTTTAGGAAGTTCAGCTTGCTGCCATCCAGAGAATGGGCTGGGAAGAGAAACACTGGATACAGGAACACCAGTGAAGAGATTGTTGCTGTATAGCCCAGGTGAGGCAAGTGCCAGAGGTGCAGCATGGTGCCATGGAAAAAGCTCAGACACTGGCATCAGAGAGACCTTTCTTTGTTCACAGGCTGGCTCTGCCACTTACCAGCCATGTAACTGCAGGGAAGTCACCTTTTTCTCAGGTTCAGTTTTCCCCAAAGAAAATCCATTAAACTGGGATGGTATATGTTAAGACCCTAACTCACTGATTGGTACGTGGTAGGCATTAAATAAATGCTAATTCCTTTCACCACCATTAAACCATAAAGTGGAATGATGGAACAGCTGCAGAAAGACTAGTCTAAGCCTAAAGCAAGGGCGTAACCTCTTACCTGTCACCAAACATTAGAAGCAAAATTGGGGCTAGGAATTCCCTGGAGGTCCAGTGGTTAGGACTCCAGGCATTCACTGCAGAGGGTGCGCACTCAGTCCCCGGTTGGGGAGCTAAGATTCACAAGCTGCATGGTGTGGCCAAAAAAAAAAAAAAAATGGGGGCTATAACCTGCTAGAATTCTCTTGCTCTTCTTGCTTGACAGGATCATTTCAAGTAAGCAAACTTTTCAAATAAGCAGAGCACTTAATCTTATTCAAAGTACAGAGATGATAAAGAACTAAAGACGTCTGCTTTGAAAGAGCTTCTAGTCTTAATATTCTCTTTCTGTCTATTAATGCTTTAATTTCTCCCCTTTGAGCTACCACTAGCTTTCCAAATTCTGTGACATTAGATTCAACTATTATTTTTTATTTATTATTTTTTTTTTTTGCGGTACGCGGGCCTCTCACTGTTGTGGCCTCTCCCGTTGTGGAGCACAGGCTCCGGACGCGCAGGCCCATGGCTCACAGGCCCAGCCGCTCCACAGCATGTGGGATCTTCCCGGACCGGGGCACGAACCCGTGTCCCCTGCATCGGCAGGCGGACTCTCAACCACTGCGCCACCAGGGAAGCCCTATTATCCCTATTTTTATAGATGGAAACTAAGATCCAGAGAAGGAAAGAGGGTTTATTATCCAGCGTCACATAGTTCATTAACATGTAGGATTAGGATTTTAATCTAGCTAGGATTTGAATCTTGTCCCTTTAACTCCAAGTCCAATGCTCTTTCCATGGCTCCAGGATGTGTCTTTTCTGTATTTACAGAAGCATGACCTCGATATCTTATTGAAAGTCAGATATCAACTCTGTTAGAAATGCCAGGTTTTTAGGAGGCTGTTAGATATAAGTTCTCAATATAAGAATATGTGTTTGATCAGTAAGGCCAGATACTACCAGTAACAATTGACTAAATCACCAAATGAAATGTCTGGCACAGCAATGCTATAATTTTTTCTTCTCGTGGAAGAAATGAGACGTACATTATGACCATTGATCAAGGTACGGCTATCACAACCCCTCTGCCATTCCTTAAAAGATAGCTGCATGTTTGAATTAAGAGAAAAAAGATGAACAAATACAAATACGCATCTTAAATCTCCTTTATTTAAAAATCCTTGCTTGGTTTTTTGTTTGTTTGGCCTTGCCACGCGGTTTATGGGACCTTAGTTCCAACCAGAGATTGAATCCGGGCCTTCTGCAGTGAGAGCGCGGAGTCCTAACCTCTGGACCGCCAGGGAATTCCCTGCTTGTTATTTTTTTTTCCAATATGGAAAATTTTTTAATTGGAGTGCTTGATCCGTTTACATTTAATATAATTGTTAGTGTGCTTGGGTTTGAGTTTTTCATCTTGATATTTGTTTTCTCTTGGTCTCACTTGTTCCTCATTTCCTGCTTTCTCTTGGGTGAATTTATTATCCCATTTATTTCCTCTACTGTTAGCTATAATTCTTTTAACACACATTTTTTACTTAGCACAATCTAACCTTCAAATGATATTGTACTCTTTTATGAATAATGTAAGAAATCTTACAATAGTATAATTGCATTTACCCACCTCTGCCCTTTGAGTCCTTGCTGTATATTTATACATCCCACAATATATTATACACACATTATATATATATATTATATATAAATAAAATTAGATATTATTTTTGAAAAGGTCTATGTTTATCTATATATTTACCATTTCTGGTACTCTTCATTTTCCCCTGCAGATCCGAATTTTTTATCAGCTTCTAGAACTTCTTTTAGCATTTCTTATAATGCAGGTCTGTCTGAAACAAACTATCTCAGCTTTGTCCACCTGCAAGCGTTTTTATTTCATTTTCTTTTTTGAAGGATATTTATGGTTTTTGTTTCTAGTACTTTAAAGATGTCACAATTGTCTTCTGCTTTCATTTCTGATAAGTCATCCATTCTTTGTATCATTACTCCCCTGTATGTAATATGTCTTTTTCCTCCTCTGGTTCCTTTTAAAATGTTATCTTTATCTTTGGTTTTCAGTCGTCTGAGTAGGATATGTCTCGGTGTGGTTTTATATGTATTTATTCTGCTTAGGATTTGCTAAACTTCTCAGATCTGTACATTTTATCTCTCATCTATTTTAGAAAAATCTCAGCTATTATCTCCTCAAATACTTTTTTGTTGTTGTTGATTTTCTCTCCCCTCTTTGTCTGAGACTCCAATTACACATATGTTAGAACATTTCATTTTGTCTCTGTTTTTGGGCACTCTGTTCCATACTTTTTGCTCCTTTTTTTAATTTCCTGTTTGTATTTTAGTTTGGATAATTTATACTGACCTGTCTTCAAGCATCTGATTCTTTCCTCTGGCGTGTTCAGTCAGCTGTTAAGCCCATCAAAAAGCATTCTTCACTTCTTATATCTTATTTTTTATTTCTAGCACTTCCATTTGATTCTGTTTTTATAGTTTACACTTCTCTACTAAAATTCTCCATCTGTTCATGCATTTTATCCACCTTTCCACTAGAACATTTACATATTTATCATAACTATTTTAAAGTCCTTGTCTGATCATTTAAAATTTGAGCTATCACTTCATCTGCTTCTAGCACTATTTCCACTCTTGAACATGGGTCATTTTTTTTTTTTTGGTTCATTGTGTATCTGATAGTTTTTAATTTTATGTTTTTGTGAAAAAGGACTGTAGAAACCATCACAGATTAAAAAGGGCAAGCCCCTTTTTGTCAGGTCACTAGTATAGGGAAATTAGTCAATCTAACCTGTAGTTGAGCTGGATCTCAGCTTTGCTTCAGCTCTAATTACATTCAGTTCACTACTGTTTTCAAATATTTTGAAGGTGGATCAGGGCTTTCCCTTCAGCAAGACTTGGACTCTTGAGTATCAGCAATAATTTAGTAAACTCTTTATGCTTTAAACCAGTTCTCAGCTTTCTGAAACATGGGAGTTCTCTTTCTACTTCACAGTTTAGATGTTAGCTTTGGGAGTTACTGGATATTTAGTCTCATGCCTGGTTTTCTGTCCCTCAGGATATCTCTTTCCACCCTGCTGCTCTGCTGCCAGCTTTTGCAAAATGGCTGTGGTATCCTTGGCTGAGCCTGCAGTGCCCCAGCTCATCCTTCCTCCTACTCCAATGCATGCATCCATAAATAGAAGAAGAAAAGATTTTTCCTTTTATATCTCAAATAAGAAAAAAAGGAACTGTAATCAAATTTTAGTATGAGCCCAAACTTGCCCCTGGGAAAATAATAAAAATGATCAGAATGACCCTTCTTGTTGGAACTGCAACCCAGACCAAGCGCTTAAGTACTCAGAGACTCTGTTGTAAGGTTGCAGACATCCATTCCATCACTGACTCCAACTATACGGAAACAATACCACCTCTGGGGGCCAGAAGTATCCAGTTGGTTGAAGAATCCCAATTAAAAACAGAAGGCCAAAATTAGTGAGGGTACCATCAAGATGTGGTCTTGGTGTTAAATGTAATAATAAATAAATGGTATGGGAAAACTTTGACTGGTTTCTGACACTTGGTATCCTAAAATTTTCATCTAA
This sequence comes from Lipotes vexillifer, assembly GCF_000442215.2. NCBI lineage: Eukaryota > Metazoa > Chordata > Mammalia > Artiodactyla > Lipotidae > Lipotes > Lipotes vexillifer. The sequence goes on along the minus strand of NW_006780610.1, from coordinate 5,545,721 downwards.
TGAGTTAAAGGAAGCAAAATATGATCTAGCTCGAAGAAGAGAGGCAGCATAAGCTAGTGGTTAAGCATCTGAACTCTGGAGTTTGAACACCTAGGTTCAATTACTTCACCGTAGCCTTGTATTTAACTCCTGTGTACTTTAGTTTCTTTAGTGGTAAATTGGAGATAATGGTAGTATCTACCTCATAGGGTTGTTGACAATTATGTAGTTAATATATAATGATTTATTTTACAAGTTAAGAGATCAACATTTAGAATAGTACTGACTTATAACAAGCATTATAGAAATGTTTCCAATTATTATTAGCATTAACTTTGGCATATTCAGAAACACTGGGATGTGTGGATAGTGATATAAAAAAAAATTTATGGTCTAAATCACCCCCACCCACTCCACATACATTCTCTCGACCCAAAGTTTCCAAACATTTTCCCCATATAACTTGGAGATTCCCTTTCATAACTTACCATTACTTCCCGGACTTAGTCGAGTTATGCATCTATATTCCTCCTGTGTGGATATCATGGACATCGAAGAATAGACAAAAGGAAGGAGTCAACCTAAGTTGGCTCCTTGGCAAGTAGAAAATGTCTCCACAGTTAAGTAACTGGAAAATAGATGAATTGACCAGGGAGAAATACTTCTGGCTGAGTTCTAGCCTCTGGGAAAAAGAAAATAAGAGATACTCTGGAAGACCAGAGGCACCAAGAATTCAAGGAATGTGGCTTCTCTAGGGAAGAACTCACGTCTCTCTTGAATTTCTGGCCCCAGACACTAGAAAATTGCTCTACATTTGATGACCTCAAAATACTGTCGTTGAGGGCTTCCCTGGTGGCGCAGTGGTTGGGAGTCTGCTGCCGATGTAGGGGACGCGGGTTCGAGCCCCGTTCCGGGGGGATCCTGCGTGCCGCGGAGCGGCTGGGCCCGTGAGCCATGGTCGCTGAGCCTGCGCGTCCGGAGCCTGTGCTCCGCGGCGGGGGAGGTCGCAGCAGTGAGAGGCCCGCGTACTGCAAAAAAAAAAAAAAAAAATACTGTTGTTGAGAAGGAAAAATGAACACATGTGTTTATCTCTTCCAGTTCTTCGAGCCCCACAAAAATGAAAGCAAGTGAATAAGACGAAAATAAACCCACAAGGATAAAGAGAGTGGGAGAGGAGACATGAGAGGATGAGAAGGTGGAAATCCAAGTGGAAAAATTAGCAGGGCTGAAAAAGCTACATACCAACTGTCTACAGAGGTGGTGCTAATGAGAAGCAAGCCATTTCCTGCCACAGAACTCCAGCTAAGCTCAAGTACTAGGGGACGCAGAAACCCAGGAAGAAAGAACCAGGGAGAAGAATGGGTTCAAGACAAGAGGATTGGATGAAAGTCTCTGTAAGGATCCATTAGCCTTCAGGTCCCTTCCATAATCTTGCACCTGTCAGATGACTACTACTCCTCCCTGGCAGGAATCTGGAGGTTTAGTCTGTGCAGTAATTGAGACAGAGAGGTACCTTACTAGAAAGAGGGAGAGTCATTGGAAGTCTACATACCAAACGAAGAGGCCACACACTTCTCTATCCACTCTCACTCCCTCCCCCACCCCATAATCTCCTTATCTGGTGACTAGGCTATTCCCTCCCTCGGCTTGAAAGCGGGGAATTCTCTGGAGAAACTGAACAGCCTCAGAGAAATGACCTAGAGTTTCAGCTTCTACTATGAAAGCCACCAAAAGACAAAACCCATACATGGATAAAGAATTCAAATCAACCTTTTAAAACCCGACTCTTCAATGTGAAAAGACAAAATATGACCACCAGACATTTGAGGAAAGCCTCCAAAATAAATGAAGGATACTAAAACAAACTAAAAGAAGGGACTGATATTACTTACACTTGCCTCCCTTAGTTTCTGAGATTTCACACACTCTTCTTTTCCTCCAACTTCACTGGCCATTCCTTCTCAATCTGCTTTGTGGGATCTTCCTCATTTCCTTGACCTTTAAATGTTACAGTGCCAAGAACCCTAATCCTGGAACCTCTTTTCTTCTCCAGCTACACTAACTCCTTTAGTGATTTCATCCAGGCTCATGGCTTTCTTTAAATATTATCTCTATGTTGTTGACTCCCAAATGTATATCTCTAGACCAAGCTCTCTCCTGACTCCAGACTGTATATCTCTAAGCCTATTCAACCCTCCATTTGGTGACCTAACAAGCACCTCAAAACTATTGTGTTCAAAATGTTCTACTGATCTTCCCCCTTCCAAGAATCTGTACCTGTCAAAGTCTTCTCCATCTTCATAAATGTCAATTTATTAATTAATAAATATGAATAAATATCTTCCCAGGTGCTCAAGCTGAAAATCTTGTGTATTAGTCTGGGTTTCTCCAAAAGCAGACTCTGAGATAAAGATTCAAGTGCAAATGATTTATTTTGGAGAAACAAGGGTCACCAGTAGGAGAGATACATGGAAGAGAAGGCAGCCAATAAAGATGTGTTGGTAAGCCAGCTACCACTGATTGATTGGAGCTTAATCTTGTGGGAAATAGTGTAAAACACACGTGTCAAAATTATCCCATCTGAGGGGCAAAGGAGCTGGCATATTTATACACCAACTCTTGAGAATCACTGGTTGAGGGCTTCCCCTAGGTGGGGTTAATTTCCCAGCACTTCCAGTCTAAAGTAGGAATTGTTAGATTGGCTTTCCTTTTGCACTTCTGGGAAATGCCTCAGGCACAAAGATGCGGACACCTGGGGCACTAACAGCACTGAAACTTTAGAATTATCCTTAATGCCTCTCCTTTTTTTTATACCTCATACTCAGTCTATCAGCAAAGTCTGTCTTCAAAACATATCGAGCATCCACAGCTACCACCTTGACTCAAGCCACCATCAACATTCACCTGCATCATTGCAATAGCTCACTTCTTGCTCTCCCTATTTCCACCTTTACTCCCTATTTTAGTTTCCTAGGGTAGCTATAACAAAATACCAAAAACTGGGTGATTAAAACAATAGAAATTTATCATCTTGCAGTTCTAGAGGATAGACGTCCAAAAATCAAGGTATTGGCAGGGCTATGCTCCTTCTGAAACCTGTAGGGGAAATCCGTCATTGCCTCTTCCTAGCTTCAGGTGGTTTGTGGGCAATCTTTGGTGTTCCTTAGCTTGTGGATGCAACACTCCCATCCTCCATCTTTACATGGTGTTTTCCCTGTATCAATTTACATAGTCTTCCCTCTGTGCATGTCTGTGTATGAGATCATATGGTATGGACTTATTTATGTGCAACTATAAATGCATAGAAAAATATTAGGGATTATACATGTAAAATATTAATAGTAGTCACCTCTAATGAGGGAATTGGGAGGCAGCCTAAAGAGAACTACACATTTTATCTCCTTGATACACAATTTCAGGGAGATCACTGTGCATCTTTTGTGCATTCTATTGTACTGGATTTTTTTTTCAATTTAATGGTGTATTTTAGGGATCCTTCCACGTCAGTACATATAGAAGCATTTCATACATTTAATACATACATTTTACTTATTGTTCCATAACATGAATGTAATCTACTTTTTAAACCATTCCCTTTTGATGAATGTTAAGGTCATTTCTATTTTTTTCCTGTTGCAATCAATGCTATAATGAACAAACGTCCTTGTTATACGTTATATGTGTACAGAAGTTCAAGATTCTTAAGACAGAGACCAAGAATGGAATTAAGGGTTTGAAGGGAGGCACAATTAAATTTTTGATAGACACTGACAGACTATTTTCAAAAAAAGTTGTCCCAATTTACAATTCCACCAATACTGTGTGAGAGTATTAATTTCCCTCACCTTTACCATCTGGATTTACTCAATTTAAAAATATTTTTCAAGCAATGAATTTTAAAATAGCTCATTTTTGTACTTTGCTTTTCTGATTGTTAATGATTGCACACCTTTTCATGTTTGTTAGCATTTGTATTTTTTCTGTGAATTGCCAATTTTTCTACTTATGAATTTGTAGGAAGTCTTTTTTTTAATATAAGTTTATTTATTTATTTATCTTTGGCTGTGTTGGGTCTTCATTGCTATGCACGGGCTTTCTCTAGTTGCGGCCAGCAGGGCTGCTCTGTTTCAGTGCACAGGCTTCTCATTGTGGTGGCTTCTCTTGTTGTGGAGCACGGGCTCTAGGTGTGCGGGCTTCAGTAGTTGTGGCTCGCGGGCTCTAGAGCGCAGGCTCAGAAGTTGTGGCACATGGGCTCAGTTGCTCCATGGCATGTGGGATCTTCAAGGACCAGGGACCGAATCCATGTCTCCTGCATTGGCAGGCGGATTCTTAACAACTGCGCCACCAGGGAAGCCCTGTAGGAACTCTTTATATTTAATTTTATGGTGGTTTTTGTGAGAAGTTTTAATTTTTCATGTAATTAAATGTATCAGTATTTTTCTTTGTGGTTTCTAAATTTTATGTCTTGTTAAGAATGCCTTCCTGGGACTTCCCTGGTGGCGCACTGGTTAAGAATTCTCCTGCCAATGCAGGAGACATGGGTTCAAGCCCTACTCCGGGAGGATCCCACATGCCGTGGAGCAACTAAGCCTGTGCGCCACAACTACTGAGCCCATGCGCCACAACTACTGAAGCCCGGTCCACTAGCAAGGCTCCCTCTGGCACAACCTGGTCTCAGGGGAGCATCGACACATTCAAAAAGTCAGTTCTGGCTCTCACCCTCAGATGAGTGCTCCAAGTCCCTGTCCTCAGGTGGCTCAGACAAAGGCTGTTGCAAACGTGTTTGGTCCCTGACAACTCTGCTTCCCTCTCTTGGACTAAGCCGAGATCATGAGCTCTCTGTCTCTCAGAGGACAGCAAGACAGCAGCAGGGGAGCAGCTTTTAGCTGGGGGAAAGGAGGGAAGGGAGGAGAATTATTTACTATTGGGCACTTACTCTGTGCCAGACACGCAGGAACATGCACATATATGGTTTAACTTCCTCCTCACAACATCCTTGAGCTGTAGGTGAAGGGACTTGTCCCAGGTCCGTAGAGCTAGTATGTTGTGGAACTGGGATTTGAACCCAGGACCACCTGATTGGAAAGTCTGCACTCTGGAGAAGCTGGGGATTCACCCAGAGTGTTTTACCTAGGCCCCTCCACTGGACCATTTCTAGTTCCCATGGTTTACACATTAATTGCTTATTCATTCATTCCATACATTTCCCTGAGTAGGCATTTGGTGCCAAGTAACATGTTAGGCAACAGAAACAAAAACCTGAATTCCTGAATAAGGCATAAGCCCTGCTTTCAAGGATTTATAATGTAATGGGAGCCAGGCCTGAACTGAGACAGAAGACCAGGAGCTGAGTTAATTTATACCACCAAGGGAGGCCCTGTGGTAGTCTGGCCAGAGGGCAAGTAGCTTTAACATGAGAATGAGAATTCAAGGTTTGGTGTCATGGGGGTGCAAATAGATTGCCAATTCTCTGTCCATTCCCCACGCTGTCCTGTAGACGTGTGGGGTGTGGGAAAATGAGCAGACACCATCAGAGAGAGCTGAGGGGAAGTGGTATTCTGGGGCAGAGCTTCCTCTCAGACACAGCAGGAAGTGGAAGGAGAGCTCGTCGAACAGACTGAGGTTTAGGAGAGTTTATTGACTACAGAACATTGGTTTGGCAGGGCTCAGAAGGGCTCAGTCGGAAAGGGGGCAGTGGGTGCCTGAGTGGGAGTGAGTTTTGCAAGAATGTAGATCATCAGAGCAGTCGAGAATGGCAGGGGTGAGAGACTGAGGAATTGAGGCATTGCAGTCATGACTATGGCCTAAACACATTTCATACTCAGGTTTCTGAGGCTATATTCAGTACAGGAAACAAGCTATGGTTTCTGCTCAGTGTACCAAATAAAATATGGGGGGAAATCTATTAGAAAGTGAGAGGGGGGAAAGTCAACCTCAAACCAGGCTGGAAGCCACCAGCACTGTGTGAATGGGAAGAATTTAGCCTGGAGTGGAGAAGGGAGGTGGCTACTAGGCTTAACTCAAAACTTGACCTTTGGGGCTTCCCTGGTGGCGCGGTGGTTGAGAGTCTGCCTACCGATGCAGGGGACACGGGTTCGTGCCCTGGTCCGGGAAGATCCCACATGCCGCAGAGCGGCTAAGCCTGTGAGCCATGGCTGCTGGGCCTGCGCGTCCGGAGCCTGTGCTCCGCAACGGGAGAGGCCACAACAGTGAGAGGCCTGCAAAAAACTTGACCTTTGGGGGCTTCCCTGGTGGCACATTGGTTAGGAATCCACCTGTCAATGCAGGGGACACAGGTCGGGCCCTGGTCTGGGAAGATCCTACATGCCGCAGGGCAACTAAGCCTGCGCACCACAACTACTGAGCCTGCGCTCTAGAGCCCGGGAGCCACAACCACTGAAGCCTGCACTCCTAGAGCCCGTGCTCCACAACAAGAGAAGCCACCGCAATGAGAAGCCCACGCACCGCAACGAAGAGTAGCCACTGCTCGCCACAGCTGGAGAAAGCCCGCGCACAGCAACAAAGACCCAACGCAGCCAAAAATAAATAAATTTATTAAAAATTAAAAAAAAAAAAACTTGGCCTTTAGTTGGTTTTCCTTATCCTCTTAACTGTCAACCAGTCTCTTCTTTTACTGAATACTTCCTCCCCTTCAAACTTTCTGTCCCCTATCATTGTTTCCAGTGAATATCTGGCTTAACGGAGAAGCAGCATGGCACTATGGAAAGAACTTGGAGTATGGCATCAGTAGACTAGAGTCCAGTTACTTGATTAAAAGTCTCAGTTCTATAGCCAGCTGGGGATGGAATCAGCCAGAACTAGAACGCAGGATTTAGAACTCCAATTTTTCCATGCTTCTCAGCCATATCATGTAATGCAAAGCCTGATTTTCTTAGCTCCTCTGAGGTTGTTTCCTCATCTACACAAATACCTTTCTTTATAATATCTACCTTACAGGTGGTTGTGAAAATTAGATGACATGTGAAGCCCATAACAAAGTGCCTGGCCATGGTGTGCCCCAAATATTTTTTAAAATCATTTTTATGATACAAAAATTATTTGGCTGTATGGCTGCACATTGTAGGTGCTCAAATAACTATCACACTACACGTGTTATGGGCTGAATTGTGTCCCCTCAAAATTCACACCTTGAAATCCTAAGCCTCATTACTTCAGAATTCACTGTATTTGGAGAGAGGGCCTTTAGAGAGGCAATTAAATTAAAATGAAGTCTGTAAGGTGGGCCTTAATCCAGGATGACTAGTGTCCTTATAAGAAGAGGACATTTGGACACAGATGTGTACAGAGGAAAAACCATGCGAAGACACAGGGAGAAGATGTCATCTACAAGCAAAAGAGAGAAATCTCAGAAGAAACCAATCCTTGATCTTGGATGTTTATCCTCCATAACAGTAATAAAATTAATTTCTGTTGTTTAAACCACTCAATCTGTGGTACTCTGTAATGGCAGCTCTAGCAAATGAGTACAACATATACACATTGTCCCTTTTTAACTGGTGGGCACAGAGCTGCCTCATTCTGAAGACTAGAAACTCCTTCTTGGCCTATGTTCTCCAACTCAAAGTCCCAACTGAAAGCCCCAAGGATGCTGGGTCTACTGGGCTGACCGCACCACCCTGGAGTGGGGTGTTGCTCCTTTGGCTCTTGGCTGCTACAGTGAAGTCTTCCAAGAAAGCAAAACTTTTCTCTTTGAAGTGACTGGTGACTTGCTGAGCAGAGGTCATAGACAGAACTCATCATTCATCATAGTCCATTCCCGTGGTGCTTTCGGATGCATGGGTTGGGAAGAGCGCCTGGGTGTACAGTCTTGGATGAAGAAGTGGAAGGAAAATGCTGCGTCCGTGGTGACCCCGGTGTTCTCAGTCCCAGGACAGTGGAGAAAGAGGAGACAGAGGAGAAAGAAGTGGTCTGAGGTGGGAGGAAGGAGTAGAGGTGTCAGACGTGCATCTCAGGACACTTTCCACGGGCGGAAGTGGAGAGCTGTGTCTGGATCAGTGGGGTCTGCAATCCCGATCTTTCTCCGGGCACTTGTGTATTGGGATTCTCTGGGAGGACAGCATGTAGACCCCCCAGAGCCCTTCGCTGGGGAAGGCCTCCCTGAGCTATAGGGCAGTGAGGGCGGGCGGGCGGGCGCGCCCCCGACACGTCCTCTGGGCGCTGCCCCCTCAGGGCGCGCGCGCCCACCCCCGCCCCACCCCGCCTCTGCCCCGCGCCGGGCCGGGTGGACCCGGCTTCCGGGGCTGTGCACGCCCCCTCCGTGAGCCGGGACCCCTGGCTGCGCGCGGCCCGCGCCCTCTCACCGCCAGACGGGCGCGCGCGCTGGCTCCCGCTCCCGCTCCCGCTGGCGGCGGCGGCGGGGATTGTTTTTGTTGTCGCTGAGGCCGGAAGAGCCGCGGGAGCCGGGTCCCTGTCCCCGGGCCGGGCGCCGCCGCCGCCCCTTGCTCAGCGCCCGCGTCTCCGCGGCGCCCCCATAGCGCCAATATTCCGGAGATCAAGCGTTACGCCGCGGCGGCGGCGGCGGCGGCGGCGGGGCCCGGAGCGGGAGGCGCCGGGGACCGCAGCGAGGCGGCCCCCCCCGCCGCCATGGAGGCGCTGGGACCCGGTGAGGAGGACGCTCGGGCCGGGACCAGGACCGGACCCGGGGACGGGTGGGCGGGCGGACGGGCTGGCAGCTCCCCGTGGCCCCCATCGGCTTGTGCGTACCTGGGTTGGGCCGTCAGGCCTGGGTGAGGGGGACCCCGGCGGGGGGGGGGGGGGGGCCGGGTTCCGCGCCCCAGGCTGGAGATCTGAGCCAGTTCTCGAGGTCTAAGGAAGGAACGAGGTCACGGAGGAAGGTGACCCGCGTCCCCAGGTCCCAGGGAGACCTGACCCAACCTCAGGGAGGTGGTTTGTGCTCCAGGGTGGAGGCGAGGCCAGTTTGGGCTTCAGAAGGGACGCGATCTGTGCCAGGTGCGCAGCGGAGGCCTGGCCCTGACCGGACCGGACCAGGAAGGACTCCACCATCTACTACCAGGGGTATTCTTGGCTTGGGACCGCACCCCTATTTTTCTTTGCACTGACAGACAGTCCAGAGCCCTTAGATAAGGAAGAAAGAGAACTTCCCCTAAACATTTCTCATTAGCCCCGAAGGCCAAGGGGCAAAGTGTCCACCCTTTCTCAAAGGCCCTGAAGTCTCGGGGAATGTGGCCTTCGGCCTCTGTCTACCTGTCAGTCTGTGCAAGAGACCCAGAGTGGTCTGTCGTGGTTCCTCAGTGACAGGCGAGTTACCAGCCAGAGGCTCCAGCTCCGGCTTTAATACTCTGAGTATCTTCTAATTGGGTTAGAAGTAGTTGTGAGGATCAAATGAAGGAGAAAGTGCTTTGGAAACTGTATTATGAATGGCCTCTGGTTATCTCCTCGGCTCTGCCCAAACAAGAAGAACCATTCCAAGTTGTAACAAATGCCCTGCAGATTGGAGTCTGCTGCTCCCACCTGGAACCCCAACAGGTTTCTGATGTCTTGGCTAAGTAGGGCAGGGTTTAGGGGCTGTGTTAGAATTAACTTTAATATCATACCTTATCTACATAGTAGTCTTAGTTGTAGAGCATTTCATTATTTTAGTGCATAGAAAACTCAGTCTACCATTTGAGTTTGGAAACTTTGCAAGTTTGTTTACTTGAAACTTGTTTACATAGCTGAATGATTCAACTCTAATTTGCTGCTTAGAGTATTTTTTTTAAGTCTTTATTGAATTTATTACACTATTGCTTCTGTTTTATGTTTTGGTTTTTTTGGCCACGAGGCGTGTGGGCTCTTAGCTCCTGACCCAGGGATCCAACCCCCCACCCCCTGCACTGGAAGGCGAAGTCTTAAGCACTGGACCGCCCGGGAAGTCCCTAGAGTTTTGGGATTCTTTTTAATTAATTTATTTATTTTGGCTGCTTTGGTTCTTCGTTGCTGTGCATGGCTTTCTCTAGTTGCAGCGATCAGGGGCTACTCTTCGTTGTGGTGCGTAGGCTTCTCGTTGCGGTGGCTTCTCTTGTTGCAGAGCACAGGCTCTAGGCACTCGGGCTTCAGTAGTTGTGGCTCGCGGGCTCTAGAGCACAGGCTCAGTAGTTGTGGCGCACGGGCTTAGTTGCTCCGAGGCATGTAGGATCTTCCCGTACCAGGGCTCAAACCCGTGTCCCCTGCATTGGCAGGAGGATTCTTAACCACTGCACCACCAGGGAAGCCCCTTAGAGTATTTTTTAAAGGACTTCGTAGTCAAATTTCATTTGCCTTTTAAAAATAAATTGGTTTTGTCACATTAATATTATTTGATAAACCTCAGTGTATTACACAGGGTTACTTCAGCTATGTCCCCCGGCTAAAGGCATGATCAGGTCTTTAGGAATGTAACAGACTTCTGTTCAAATCCAATCTAGTAATTTAATAGTTGCATAACCTTGGGCAAATTACTTAATTCCTTTGAACTTTCATTTCCGCATCTATAAAAAAGGGTAATAATAATTATGTGCTGCAAGATTGTTGTGAGAATGAAATAAGGTAATGTATGTGGGAAGCCTTGTTGTAGATAGTAATGCATTGGAGATATTCAACAAATGTTTCTGCCCTCCCTCCCCTGCTAGAAAGTCATAATTGAATCAACTGTTGCATTTGTGAGCTGATATTGAAAGAGACTAGGTAACTGTGTATACAAACCAAATTTCATGGAAAAGATCAACCTGGCAGTGTTAGGAACGTCCCAGGGACTCTCTTTTTGGTTTGATTTTAGATTTTGCAGGACTTATCATTTCACCCAGGATTGAGGAAAATTAATTCTCACTAACCACATTCATAAGACACTAATGAATAAGCCACAATGTGACATAGATCTTTTCCGTTGACTGGAATATTTTCTTGCCTGCTGTCTAGCAAACTCCTTTTTTGGTGTCACAGTACCTTCGAAACCCAATTAATAACAAGAAGCTGCTTGCTGAGCATGGAATTAGAGCAAAGGGAGTTGATAGTCTAGTGGGATGTTTCATCCAGGCTAAGAACCTAGAGAAGCTTTCCTGCTTCTTTGTTAAAGCACATGGATCTAGTGCTCTGTTCCCTCCTAGCTTGAACAATCACTGAAGCATGTTTAGTCTTGCTCTGCTCTCCCTCACCCAATTTCAATTTCTGACAACAGTAACTTGGAAATAAATATATTTAATTATATTACCATTTATTTTGCTTATATTAGTAGTAATATTGATTTTTACAGTGCTTTACAGTTTGGAAAGTGCTTTCTTAGCTGCTAGCTCATTTAATTCTCTGTGAGGTAGGCAAGGCAGGTATGATCCCCATTTTACAGATGAGAAAATAGGTTCAGAGAGCTTAAGTGAGATGAGAAAATAGGTTCAGAGAGCTTAAGTGACTTTATTAAGGTCTCAAGGCTGAGTGGTGAGGGTGAGTCTGGGTCACCTGACTCCTAGTCTAATGCCCTCCTCTTCTATTAAGCTGACTTCATCTAATCTGTATTGAGTCATATTTGTTACCTTTTTGGAAGATGTCATTCTCTGACTTTGTCACTAAATTTTGGAGATGCTCCCCACATGAAGACCTTTGAGCAATAACTATAACATTTATGCAAGCTCAGTCATAATAGCTAACATTTATCGAGTGCTTACCATTGTGAGGCACCGTGTTAAGCCTTTTATATACATTGTCTCATGAGATCCTCACAGTAGCCTTATGAGATGGATGCTATTATTATCATACCTCCTCCATTTTATAGATAAGGAAACTGATGCACAGATTGGCTAAGAAACTGGCCCTAGGTCATGCAGTTAGGGAGTGGTAAAACCAGGAGTTCCAGAGCCTTAGCCACTGTGATTTATTTCTTTGTAAGTCGTTTGATAAATTCAAAGAAAAGTCTAAACTTACTAAAAGGAATGATCACTCACCTTCTAACTTTTCTCTCTTGCCATGGAAAAGACACACACTCTGCTTTTCTCCACTTCTTAATCCCTTTCCTTCATTTCTTCTGCCTCTGCCTCTTTAAAGGGCATCAAGTACTTTAGAGAGGTATAGATGCCATAGGATTGTGAAGTAAATTGGAGAAGAAAAAGCCCTGAACTGGGAGTAAGGAGACCTAGTCTAGTCATACGTCCTTGGGCAAGTCACTTGATCCAAATTTCTGTTTGCAAATTTCTGTCATAAAGCTGGGTTTGTGATACAAAGATTGCTTAAGCATATCTTGGAATATGCAGGGCTGACTTTTTTATGTGATTTAATTGGGTTAATTCAGTACGCCTGTCTACCTCTGATATTATTTATTATCTACTTCTTACCTTGTTTATAAATGCCATATCACCAAGAGTAGATCCCCTTGTTCACCAGAAGTGGAACTCAACTCCAAGGAATAATAATTTTTTTAGTATAAATTAAGTGCTTTTTTGTTTTAATGAAAAGATAATCGTCAATTCTTTTGTTTTGGAAATGACTACGTTTCTGTTTAGTTTCTACCTGGATCTGCTACAGGGATTATTGGTACTGTTCAGTTCAACATTTATTGAATTCCTACAATGTGCTCATCATTGAATTAGGTATTGAGATAACAACGAACTGGAAGTCCCTTTCTTCTAAGAGTTTACAGTCTAGTGAAGGAGACAGTAATTTAACAAGTTGTTTCTAGGTACTTGTCCTAAGTGCTCCCTTATACAGAAGTTCTTGGGAACACAGAAGATGCATCCTCCAGCCTGGGATATTCTGGAAAGGCTTTCCAAGGAGGTTGCACTCAAGCTGAGTTTTGAAGGATGAGTATAATTTAGGGGAAGAAGGAACAATGAATTTAATACGTGAAAAGATTTTCAGTACTTTAAGAATTAGTATGGGGCTTCCCTGGTGGCGCAGTGGTTGAGAGTCTGTCTGCCAATGCAGCAGACACGGGTTCGAGCCCTGGTCTGGGAAGATCCCACATGCCGCGGAGCAACTGGGCCCGTGAGCCACAACTACTGAGCCTGCGCATCTGGAGCCTGTGCTCTGCAGCAAGAGAGGCTGCGACAGTGAGAGGCCCACGCACCACAATGAAGAGTGGTCCCCGCTTGCCACAACTAGAGAAAGCCCTTGCACAGAAACAAAGACCCAACACAGCCAAAAATAAATAAATACATAAATAAATGTATTTAAAAAAAAAAAGAATTAGTATGTGGTGATCTGTCAACACAAATTTCATTAAAGTGTTTGCTTTGATTTTCCTAAGTGATGTTGGACCAGAACAGCTTCTTGCTGCAAAGTTTTCTCTCCTTAGTGAATTGTCTTTGTTCTTGGTGAAATACCATTGCAACAAGAAAACCTGTTGTAACTTTCCTTTGTAAACACAGCTCACTTTACTCAACACCTATTCATAGCAGAAAAGATGTTTATTTTTTAGACCAGTGTCCATTTGACATTATAATCAAAAAGGAGTAAGATTTTCTGTAGACAGATATTTCCCAGACTGTGTTTCCCTAAATCCTTATCTACTGAGTATTGATAGATGTTTGATTTTAAAAACAGAGAGAGGGACTTCCCTGGTGGTCCAGTGGTTAAGACTTCGCCTTCCAGTGCAGGGGGTCCGGGTTTGATCCCTGGTTGGGAGCTAGGATCCCACATGCTTACTGGCCAAAAAACCAAAACATAAAACAGAAGCAATATTGTAACAAATTCAATAAAGGCTTAAAAAATGGGCCACATCAGGGGCTTCCCTGGTGGCGCAGTGGTTAAGAATCCACCTGCCAATGCAGCGGACACAGGTTCGAGCCCTGGTCGAGGAAGATCCCACATGCCGCGGAGCAACTAAGCCCATGCGCCACAACTATGAGCCTGCGCTCTAGAGCTCGCGAGCCACAACTACTGAAGGCTGCGCACCTAGAGCCCGTGATCCGCAACAAGAGAAGCCGCCACAACAAGAAGCCTGTGCACCACAATGAAGAGTAGCCCCTGCTCGCTGCAACTAGAGAAAGCCTGCGCACAGCAATGAAGACCCAACACAGCCACAAATAAATAAATAAAATAAATAAATTTATACTTAAAAAATGGCCCACATCAAAAAAAAATCTAAAAAAATAAAAACAGGGAGAGAAAGTGTGTGTGTGGGGGGGTGTTCTAGGGAAAAACAAGTTAGGTAAATGATGAGTTAAAGTTTAACAGGTTTATTTATTACATGACTTCTTAGAGAATTTAACACGATAACATACATTGGAATTTTAAGCAGGGGAGGGAATATGCAGTTTCTTTAGCTTATGGAATCCTTTCTTTTTATGTAATATCTTGTGAACCATCAATGGAATAATTTGGAATGACTGCCGTATCTAGACCAAGGTTTCTCAGCCTCAGTACTGTTTTTTTGTGTGTTTTTTTTTTAATTTATTTATTTTTGGCTGCGTTGGGTCTTCGTTGCTGCGCACGTGCTTTCTCTACTTGTGGCGAGCGGGGGCTACTCTTCATTGTGGTGCACAGGCTACTTATTGTGGTGGCTTCTCTTGTTGCGGAGCACGGGCTTCAGGCATGCAGGCTTCAGTAGTTGTGGCACGTGGGCTCTAGAGTGCAGGCTCAGTTGTGGTGCACGGGCTTAGTTGCTCCACTGCATGTGGGATCTTCCCGGACAAGGGCTCCAACCCGTGTCCCCTGCATTGGCAGGCGGATTCTTAATCACCACGCCACCAGGGAAGTCCGAAATGGTTTTATTTTAAAATGTATATAATTTTGTAAGCCTAGCTATAGATCTACTGATGCTGATAAAAGGTTTTAGACAATAGATTGCCTCTGAGGGTTCATCATACTGTGTCTAATGTTGACATCCCCCATATTCAGAATAATAGCAACATGGCAAAATACTTAGAAATCTAGAGAGTCTTAGGTCAAAAAACTTTTGATCTTTGTATATCAGAGTATGTTCAGTGAATAATAAGATCTCAATAATTGTATCTATTTTTGTTCTGTTTTGGTCGTGCCACGTGGCTTGTGGGAATTTAGTTCCTGGACCAGGGATTGAACTTGGGTTCTTGGCAGTGAGAGTGAAGAGTCCTAATCACTGGACCACCAGGGAATTTCCAATTGTAGCTGTTATCATCATCATCATGATCATGAGGGGAATATTATCCTTCACAAACAAATAGCACATCAAATATCTTTCATTCTCTTCAGGACCTCCAACCAGCCTGTTTCAGCCACCTCGTCGTCCTGGCCTTGGAACTGTTGGAAAACCAATTCGACTGTTAGCCAATCATTTTCAGGTTCAGATTCCTAAAATAGATGTGTATCACTATGACGTGGATATTAAACCAGAAAAACGGCCTCGTAGAGTCAACAGGTAAGGATTAGAAAGAGTAGGCTTCTTATACATTATTTTTTTTTTACATCTTTATTGGAGTATAATTGCTTTACAATGCTGTGTTAGTTTCTGCTTTATAACAAAGTGAATCAGTTATACATATACATATGTTCCCATATCTCTTCCCTCTTGCATCTCCCTCCCTCCCACCCTCCCTATCCCACGCCTCCAGGCGGTCACAAAGCACTGAGCTGATCTCCCTGTGCTATGCGGCTGCTTCCCACTAGCTATCTACCTTATGTTTCGTAGTGTATATATGTCCATGCCTCTCTCTCACTTTGTCACAGCTTACCCTTCCCCCTCCCCATATCCTTAGGTCCATTCTCTAGTAGGTCTGTGTCTTTATTCCTGTCTTACCGAGAGCTGATCTCCCTGTGCTATGCGGCTGCTTCCCACTAGCTATCTACCTTATGTTTCGTAGTGTATATATGTCCATGCCTCTCTCTCACTTTGTCACAGCTTACCCTTCCCCCTCCCCATATCCTTAGGTCCATTCTCTAGTAGGTCTGTGTCTTTATTCCTGTCTTACCGATAGGTTCTTCATGACATTTTTTTTTCTTAAATTCCGTATATATGTGTTAGCATACGGTATTTGTCTTTCTCTTTCTGACTTACTTCACTCTGTATGACAGACTCTAGGTCAATACACCTCATTACAAATAGCTCAATTTCGTTTCTTTTTATGGCTGAGTAATATTCCATTGTATATATGTGTCACATCTTCTTTATCCATTCATCCGATGATGGACACTTAGGTTGTTTCCATCTCCGGGCTATTGTAAATAGAGCTGCAGTGAACATTTTTGTACATGACTCTTTCTGAATTATGGTTTTCTCAGGGTATATGCCCAGTAGTGGGATTGCTGGGTCATATGGTAGTTCTATTTGTAGTTTTTTATGGAACCTCCATACTGTTCTCCATAGTGGCTGTACCAATTCACATTCCCACCAGCAGTGCAAGAGTGTTCCCTTTTCTCTACACCCTCTCCAGCATTTATTGTTTCTAGATTTTTTGATG
>NW_006780610.1:5517257-5525427 GCF_000442215.2 Lipotes vexillifer | reverse complement strand
TTTGGGGTGTCTGTGGACTTATTATGATTTTAGGCAGCCTCTCTGCTAATGGGTGGGGTTGTGTTCCTGTCTTGCTAGTTGTTTGGCATAGGGTGTCCAGCACTGTAGCTTGCTGGTCGTTGAGTGAAGCTGGGTGCTGGTGTTGAGATGGAGATCTCTGGGAGACTTTTGCCATTTGATATTATGTGGATCTGGGAGGTCTCTTGTGGACCAGTGTCCTGAAGTTGGCTCTCCCACCTCAGAGGCACAGCACTGACTCCTGGCTGTAGCACCAAGAGCCTTTCATCCACATGTCTCAGAATAAAAGGGAGAAAAAGTAGAAAGAAAGAATTAGTAGAAGTAGAAAGAAAGAAAGGAGGAAAGAAAGGAGGGAGGGAGGAAGGAAGGAAGGAAGGAGGGAAGGAAAAAAGAAAGAAAGAAAGAAGGTAAAGTAAAATAAAATAAAGTAAGATAAAATAAAGTTATTAAAATGAAAAATAATTATTAAGAAAAAAAATTAAAAACAAAAACAAAAAAAACGGACGGATAGAACCCTAGGACAGATGGTGGAAGCAAAGCTATACAGACAAAATCTCACACAGAAGCATACACATACACACTCACAAAAAGAGAAAAAGGGGAAAAAATCATAAGTCTTGCTCTCAAAGTCCACCTCCTCAATTTGGGATGATTCGTTGTCTAAAGGAGGGAAGGAAGGAAGGAAGGAAGGGAAGAAGGAAGGAAGGAAGGAAGAAGGAGAAAGAAAGAAAGAAGATAAAGTAAAATAAAATAATTAAAATAAAAAATTATTATTAAGAAAAAAAATTTTTTTTTTAAAACGGAAGGATAGAACCCTAGGACAAATGGTAGAAGCAAAGCTATACAGACAAAATCTCACACGGAAGCATACACATACACACTCACAAAAAGAGGAAAAGGGGAAAAAATCATAAATCTTGCTCTCAAAGTCCACCTCCTCAATTTGGGATGATTTGTTGTCTATTCACGTATTCCACAGATGCAGGGTACATCAAGTTGATAGTGGAGTTTTAATCCGCTGCTTCTGAGGCTGCTGGGAGAGATTTCCCTTTCTCTGTTCTCACAGCTCCCAGGGGCTCAGCTTTGGATTTGGCCCCGCCTCTGCGCATAGGTTGCCGGAGAGACAGGACGGGGTTAAAGGAGCAGCTCTTTCAGGGACTCTGGCTCACTCAGGCCGGGGGGAGGGAGGGGTGCGGATGCGGGGCGGGCCTGCAGCGGCAGAGGCCGGCGTGACGTTGCACCAGCGTGAGGTGCGCCATGCATTCTCCCAGGGAAGTTGTCCCTGGATCCCGGGACCCTGGCAGTGGTGGGCTCACAGGCTCCCCGGAACGGGGGTGTAGACAGTGACCTGTGCTCGCACACAGGCTTCTTGGTGGCAGCAGCAGCAGCAGCCTTAGCGTCTCATGCCCGTCTCTGGGGTCCGCGCTCGCGCCCGTCTCTGGAGCTCCTTTAAGCAGCGCTCTTAATCCCCTCTCCTCGCGCACCAGGAAACAAAGAGGGAAGAAAAAGTCTCTTGCCTCTTTGGCAGGTCCAGACTTTTCCCGGACTCCCTCCCGGCCAGCCGTGGTGCACTAACCCCCTGCAGGCTGTGTTCACACCGCCAACCCCAGTCCTCTCCCTGCGCTCCAAGCGAAGCCCGAGCTTCAGCTCCCAGCCCCGCCCGCCCCAGCGGGTGAGCAGACAAGCCTCTCTGGCTGGTGAGTGCCGGTCAGCACCGATCCTCTGTGCGGGAATCTCTCCGCTTTGTCCTCCGCACCCCAGTGGCTGCGCTCTCCTCCGCAGATCCGAAGCTTCCCCCCTCCACCACCCGCAGTCTCTGCCCGCGAAGGGGCTTCCTAGTGTGTGGAAACCTTTCCTCCTTCACAGCTCCCTCCCACTGGTGCAGGACCTGTCCCTATCCTTTTGTCTCTGTTTATTCTTTTTTCTTTTGCCCTACCCAGGTACGTGGGGAGTTTCTTGCCTTTGGGGAGGTCTGAGGTCTTCTGCTAGAGTTCAGTAGGTGTTCTGTAGGAGTTGTTCCACGTGTAGATGTATTTCTGGTGTATCTGTTGGGAGGAAGGTGATCTCCACGTCTTACTCTTCCGCCATCTTCCCCTCGTCCCCTCTTATACATTTAAATATATGTAATTTATTTATCATGAATCGTATTGTTCTCTAAACTCTTTTAACATGTAGGCTTTTTATTTTCTCTAAGATGTTAAGTTTCTTAATAGCAGGTTTTCTGTCTCATACTTGGTTGTCCTCCACAGATTCTAGCAGAATGCAGGATACATCATTGTTCAGTCAGTAAATACTTAATGAATGAAGAAGGAAGGTCACTCTTTCACTGTCCAAAGGTAGCAGAAATTTGTAAAAATAGGTGAAGCGACTGGTGTCTATAGAAAATAGAACTATGTGGAAATTCAAATTTTATTATCATGTGTTGGTATTGGACGTGAGAAAACTGTAAGTGTAAAGACAGAAGAATCATCTTGAGGTATTGAAGAACATAAACTGAGAAGCTCTGTTTAATTCTAACATTATCCAAGAGGGGTCTAGATAAGATGATTTAAGCGCTGTGATCTGTATGACAGTAACTTACCAATAGTGAATATAGCCCTATAGCAGATATTTTTACAGTGTGCTGAGATCACCCACTTTACTTTTCTCTGTTTTCACGCTGTGGTATTCAGGCAGTCCTTAATATTATAGTTCTTGCCTTTCCAAGGATGCTTTTGCTGTAAAGTGAAGTATTTCTTTGTGGCTTGGTTTTTTTTTCTCATTATAGATCAATTATTTGGCTTTCTGGTATTGTTCAGTCTCATGCAAGCCCTTAATTGTTTGGCTGTTGTATAACTGAAATCAATAATAACAGAAGCGGTGGCAATGGCTAATATTGATCCATTTGACATATATTCTGTTGGGTGCTCATTGTGTATCAGGTATTGTTCTATGTTCTGGGAATACAACATGAACAAACAGGCAAAAGTTCCTACCCTTGAGGAACTTATATTCTAATGGGGGAAAAGTCCAAAAATAAATGAATAAGCAAAGAAAACATATTATTTGTTAGTTGATGATAACTGTTGTGAAGAAAAATAAAACAGGGATGGAAGATAGTGATGGAGGATGGGCCACTGATTTTACATATATATATATATATATATGTATGTATATATATACACACACACATACATATAGTATATATAGTATTTATGTATACTGTAAATACGTATATATTTTGTATATATGTTACATATATATTATGTAAGATGTTTGTGTGAACGCACGTGTGTGTATATATATGGGTACGCGCACACACATAATGTAATATTTTAATAGTATAGTTAGGGAAGATCTCACTGAAAAGTGACATTTGAGGAGAAACCTAGAGGAGGTGAGGGATATCTACATGACGAGAGTCCCAGGCAGAGGCAGCAGCTTGCATGGTATATTCAAGGAATAGCAGATAAAGCCTGCATTGCTGGAGTGAGTGAGGGGGAGAGTGATAGAGAAACTCCAAAGGGCCCTAACATGCAGAGTCTTGTAGGTGGTCATAGAACTTTAGTGTTTACTCTGATTAGATGGGTTTTGAGTAGACATTTGATATGACTAACTTAGATTTTTAATGGATCATTTTGGCTGCTGTGTTGAAAACGAACCCTAGCAGGTAAGGGTGAAAAGCAGGGAAATCAATTAGGAGGCATGTGTAATGATTCAGATGGAAAATGATGGTGGCTTGAACTTGGGTAGTAAAAGTGATAGTGATAAAAACTGGTCAGAGGGCTCCCCTGGTGGCGCAGTGGTTGAGAGTCCGCCTGCCGTTGCAGGGGACACTGGTTCGTGCCCCGGTCCGGGAAGATCCCGCATGCCGCGGAGCAGCTGGGCCCATGAGCCATGGCCGCTGAGCCTGCGCGTCCGGAGCCTGTGCTCCGCAACAGGAGAGGCCACAATAGTGAGAGGCCCGCGTACCGCAAAAACAAAACAAAACAAAAAAAAACTGGTCAGAGACTACAAATATTTTAAAGGTAGTGTCAGCAAGATTTGTTGATGGATTGAACAGGAGGTATGAAAGAAATGAATCATCATTGATTCCAGGGTTTTTGTCCTGAGTGGATGGAAAGATGGAGTTGCCATTTATCGCGATGGGGAAACTGTGGGAGAGGCCAACAGGGTTGACAGATCAGGAGATCTGTTTTTTGACCGTGTTAGGATTGAGATGTCTATTGGACATCCCAGTGAAGATGTTGAGCAGGAAGTTGGATACATGAGGTTGGACTCAGCAGAAAGGTCCAGGCTGGAGACAAACATTTGAAAATCATCGGGATATTGGTGGTAAAGCCATAAGATTGGGTGAGATCATGTAGGAAGTGAGTGTGGTTAAAGAAAATAAGATTTTAAGACTGAGTCCTGAGGTAACTCAATACTTACAAATGGGGAGATGAGGAAGAACCAGCAAGGAGACTGGCATGGAGAGGCCACTGGGATGAGAGATAACCAGGGCAGAGTGAGGAGGCAAGGGCAGAAGATGTTTTAAGCTGAAAGAATTGATAGTCTAATGTTCGAGGAGCATTGAATTTCACAATGTGGAGCTCACTGGGGACCTTGATAAGAGTAGCTTTGGTGGAAGAAAAGCCTCACTAGAGAAGATTGAAGAGAGAAAGAAGAGCAATTAGAGACAGCTCTGTCAAGGGATTTTGATGCAGTGGGGAGCAGAGAAGTGGAATGTTCAGACGAGGAGGAAGTGGGATCAGGAAATTTCAATTTTTTTTTAAGATGAAGAAATTATAGCATATTTATTTGCTGAAGGTAGTAATTCAGTAGAGTGGAAAAATTTGATGATTCAGGAGAGAGAAAGATTCCTGGAGTGTTATCCTTGAGCATACCAGAGTTAAGTAGGCTAGTTAGCAGCCATTTAGTCTTGTCCAAAACATCCACAAGACATTTGGTCTAAGTCAAAATGTCCCTGAAATTTGGTCCTATTCAAAATGTCCATGAGCGTATTTGGCCCATGCCAAATTTTTGTTTTGGACAGAAGTGAATATCAAGGACCTTTTGGTGTGGACCAAATGTCTCCATGGACATTTTGGACAGGACCAAATATGACCAAATATCAAGGACCTTTTAGGATGGACCAAATGTCTTATGAATGTTTTGGACAGGACCAAATGTCCTGCAAGCAGTAGGCTTATTGCATGACAAGCACTGTTCTAAATATTCTGTGTCTGTTTATTCACTTAATACGACAACTTTTGTGGTGGGTGTTACCATAATTTTACACATGAAGAAACAGATGTGAGAGATTAAGTAACTTGTCCAACGTCATACAGCTCTGCCACTTAATCATTGTGTGACCAGGGGCAGTTTACTTGCCCATTCTGAATTCAATAATTATTGCCCTGCTTGTCTCACAAGGTTGTTTTGAAGGTTAAATGAGAATAGAGGTGAAAATATGTTTTTTACTGTAAAACTTTATGGTTACATTTTAAGAAAGTAAGATAAGAAATTACCCTTCCAGTCTGAAAATATACTGTTCTTTTTTTTATATATATATAAATAAGCACAAGCCTCTTGTCAGTTAACAACAGCCCGTATTTATTTATTAAATTTTTTTTAATTTATTTATTTATTATTTTTGGCTGTATTGGGTCTTCGTTTCTGTGCGAGGGCTTTCTCTAGTTGCGGCGAGTGCGGGCCACTCTTCATCGCAGTGCGTGGGCCTTTCACTGGCGTGGCCTCTCTTGTTGCGGACCACAGGCTCCAGACGCGCATGCTCAGTAGTTGTGGCTCACAGATCCAGTTGCTTCGCGGCATGTGGGATCTTCCCAGACCAGGGCTCGAACCCGTGTACCCTGCATTGGCAGGCAGATTCTCAACCACTGCACCACCAGGGAAGCCCCAAATATACTATTCTTAAGTCAGCTTTTTAAAATTGGGAATGTATGAGACTATATTTCTCCATCAGCTTTTTTCAGTTGCATGATTTGGTTTGAAAACATATGACTTTCCCACAGATTTCATTTGTAGTAATATTAATGCCTTAGCTAGTTGTGATGTATTTTAAGGTACAGTTCCCCTGCATGGGGCTCATTAATGTTGGTAAGACATAGCACCTGACTTTTCATTGACACTAGCATTCCAAAATTGTACAGAACCGGATCTGTCCATCATAAGCTGTAGACTCTGGTTCCCCCACAGCTGCATTTGTTTCAGAGCCTGCATACAGTGTGATCCGGCATATATGCAGAAACACTTAAATAAAGCTATTCATGCTCTACTGAGAGAAAGGCTTTCTTTCTAAACAGAAAGAAACTACATTGGTAATCTTTACAGAATGAGGATATTTTACGACATTCCCTTTTCTATACTGCTTGGAAGCAGTTTGGAATATAACAAGACAGTATGAAGAATAATAAATTTCTAGCATTATCAAAGGGGTTGACTTAGTCCTTTGATTTTAATGCATCTTAGATTTATTGATCCCCAGATTTCTGAATTCTGCTCACTCTCTTTTCCAAAACGAGTATACTTGAATAAGGATGATTATTTGATAACACACTTATCATTGTTCAGTTATGAACATGCCAAACTTAGATACCTAAGACAGGTTATTCTTATAAGGCTCTATTTATCATAGGAGAGGATTTTGGAAAGCAAGAATTTGAGAGGATGCTATAAAGTTTATTCTCTTTTTCCTTTTATTCCCTCCTTTCTGTTGTCATCTCATAATTGCTTTTGTTCACTTGCCTACCTTTCTTTAGCTAACTATTTTTCTAATTACTTGAGTCAGTCGTAAGTTTAACTCTTACTTTTTCCAAGGAGTTTTGAACTGAATTTAGATGATTAAGGTATGGTGATAGTTTCCTTACTGTTCACCACCGCTTCTCAGAGCTAACCTACACTATCTCCATTACTGTTAAGGGACGTAGTAGATACAATGGTGCGGCACTTCAAGATGCAGGTATTTGGTGATCGGCAGCCTGGCTATGATGGCAAAAGAAACATGTACACAGCACATCCACTGCCAATTGGACGGGAGAGGGTAAGTGTTAACGGCAAGAAATATTGATTAGACTTATGTCATTTAGTAGTAATTACATAGGACAACAGTGTTTCCCTTTCTAATAACAATTCAACACTTAAAGTTGTTTCTCATGCTGATGATAGATTTGTTATTCTGTCCATATTCTCTTGTCCCTTAGCTAACCGATAACTGAGCATTAGAATTTAGGTTGATTATGTCATCTTTACATATATTCCAGATTTCTCAGTGTTAAAGTGCCACCTGAATCTGAAGAGTGGAATTTTTATAACTTGTAGAATCTGCCTGCCAACTTGTAGAATATTATATAACACCCATTTATGAAAATATTTTTAATACCACAATAACTTAAGACATTTGTTTTAAAAATTTAAAAGCAATACATAAATATATACTCATTATAACCTTATTCAGACAATCTAGAAATGCTATGGTTTCCTGCCTCCCAACCTGCCTGTACCCTCAATCCCATTTTCACTTTCAGAGGAAGCTGCTATAATAGTTCAGTACATATCCTTTCATATATTTTTTTGTGCCTTAGCTATTTATGCATATTTATATATATTCTTTTTTTTTAAATAAATTTATTTATTTATTTATATTTTTGGCTGCACACGGGCTTTCTCTAGTTGCAGTGAGCGGGGGCTACTCTTCGTTTCGGTACATGTGGTGGCCTCTCTTGTTGCGGAGCATGGGCTCTAGGCATGTGGGCTTCAGTAGTGGTGGCACTCGGGCTCAGTAGTTGTGGCTTGTGGGCTCTAGAGTGCAGGCTCAGTAGTTGTGGCACATGGGCTTAGTTGCTCCATGGCATGTGGGATCTTCCCGGACCAGGGCTCGAACCCATGTCCCCTGCATTGGCAGGTGGATTCTTAACCACTGCGCCACCAGGGAAGTCCCTATATATATTCTTATTTGTTTGATATTGTTCTATGATTTATTTTTTCATTTAACAATATGTCTGGGAGATCTTTCCATTTCTGTACATTTAAGTCTACCTTTTTTTTTTTTTTTTTTTTTTTTTTTTTTGCGGGCCTCTCACTGTTGTGGCCTCTCCCCCATTGTGGAGCACAGGCTCTGGACACGCAGGCTAAGCGGCCATGGCTCACGGGCCCAGCTGCTCCCCGGCAAGTG
>NW_006780610.1:5469556-5517238 GCF_000442215.2 Lipotes vexillifer | reverse complement strand
CCCGTGTCCCCTGCATCAGCAGGCGGACTCTCAACCACTGCACCACCAGGGAAGCCCTACCTTATTTTTTTAATTCAATTTTTTTATCGTGGTAAAATATATATAACATAAAATTTACTATTTTAACCATTTTTAAGTGTACAATTCAGTGGCATTAAATATATTCACATTGTTACGCAACTGTGACCACTAGCCATCTCTAGAACTTTTCATCATCCCAAACTCAAACTCTGTGCCCATTAAACAATAACTCCCCATTTTCTCCCCCCCATCCCTGGTAACCACTATTCTACTTTCTGTATTTATGAATTTAACTATTCTAGGTACCTCATATAAGTGGAATCATATAGTATTTGTCATTTTATGTCTGGCTATTTATTTCACTTAGCATAATGTTTTCAAGGTTCATCCATGTTGTAGCATCTACCTTATTTTTAACTATTACATAATATTCAATATTAAATTATTCCCCTACTGATGGAACATAGGTTGTTTCCAGTGTTTTGCAGTTATAGAAAGTGTTAAACATCCTTATGCATATACTATATGAATATTCCTGGGATGTCTCAGCCTTTGTAAACATGTATGTGTATGTATTTTATGTATTTTTCCTTAGGTTGATATGGAAGTGACCCTTCCAGGTGAGGGTAAAGACCAGACTTTTAAAGTGTCTGTTCAGTGGGTATCAGTTGTGAGCCTTCAGTTGCTTTTAGAAGCTTTGGCCGGGCACTTGAATGAAGTCCCAGATGACTCAGTTCAAGCACTTGATGTTATCACAAGACACCTTCCCTCCATGAGGTTAGTTTGAATTCTTTGCCACAAATGTCAGACTTTTTTTGCTAGGTTGCATTGGAGACATTGAAAGGTTTCTGCACAAGCCATAGTTCAAACTTGGTTTCAGTTTACAAAATTGAGAGTGAAATGAAAAACTCAAGTTTTTACTGTGAAACATGCAAACTCTTGTTTCTCCAGGTACACTCCAGTGGGTCGCTCCTTTTTCTCACCTCCTGAAGGTTACTACCACCCTCTGGGAGGGGGCAGGGAGGTTTGGTTTGGCTTTCATCAGTCTGTGAGACCTGCCATGTGGAATATGATGCTGAATATTGATGGTAAGATGGAACTCTCTTTACCCTTTACTCTTTCTTTCCCTGAAGCTAAGTATCCTTCTCTGTTTGTTAGTATCTGCAACTGCTTTCTACCGGGCTCAGCCTATCATTGAGTTCATGTGTGAGGTTTTAGACATTCAGAACATCAATGAACAGACCAAACCCCTAACAGACTCCCAGCGTGTCAAGTTTACCAAAGAAATCAGAGGTAGGTATTTGCATTACTGTGGACTTGGAGAGGCAGCTTAGCATGGTGCAAGGAGCATGGTCTTGCAGTCAGACACACCTGGGCTTCCATCCCATTCCTGCCAGTTTTATCATTGGGACTTTGGGCAAGTTATTTAACCACTGTGAGCCTTAGTTTATTCATCTCTAAGATAAAGATAACGTGTATCTTGTAAGATTGTTGTGAGAATTAAATGCAACTAAGTGTATAAAGCTTCTTTATACAGTAGCACAGTACCTGGCACATGTCAGGAACTTAGTAACTGTTACTTTTACTTACTTAGAAACTTCCATTTTAATAAAATAACACAAGTTCATTTATTCTCAGAATTTCTTTGCTTCTTTACCTGTTGTTAGCTATCTTCTCTCATTATACCATAAGCTTCATTAGGGCTATCTCCAGACCCAAGAATAAGCACCAAAACATAGTTGACGCTTGATAGATACTTATTGGATGAAGTAATACATCAAAGTAGGTTGAAAGTCTTAAGTCATCTGGGTTCTAATTTTTTCTGCTTGGCTGAGGCTTTTTTGCCTATGCATGATGAAATTGTTCCCATATCCTTGCAACTTTTGTCCTGTACAGTGCTATGCCTTTCTGAAGACAACCTTCGAGTATTTTCTTGTCACTGTGATTTTAATTAATACTGCTCTTTTGACTGTTTTGACTTCAGGTCTTAAAGTTGAGGTGACCCACTGTGGACAGATGAAACGAAAATATCGAGTGTGTAATGTGACTAGACGGCCAGCCAGTCATCAGACGTATGTTAACCACATCTAAAATTGTACCATTATATTTTTTGTAACAAAGGAAGCTACTATAATAATTTGAGAAATTGGTATCCCATATTTTAATTTAAAAAATCACCTAGATCTTCACTTTAAAGCACTGAAGCTTTAAAAATGTTTTAAGGGACTTCCCTGGTGGTCCATTGGTTAAGACTCCACGCTTCCACTGCAGGGAGCTCAGGTTCGATCTCTGGTCAAGGAACTAAGATTCTGCATGCCACATGCCACACACATAGCGGTCAAAAAAATAAAAAATAAAAATAAAAATAAATAAAATAGAAAAAATTTTAAATATTTTTGATAGAAATATTTATAAAACATATTTCATGCCTTTAATTCATTTCACCTCTTTTTTTTTTTTTTGTAAATGTAATTATGATCCAGCCAGTTTTTCTTTCTCTTTTTTTAAAAATATTTATTTCTCTATTTGGTTGCACCAGGTCTTAGTTGCGGCTCACCAGCTTCTTTAGTTGCGGCACACGGGCTCCTTAGTTGTGGCCTGTGAACTCTTAGTTGTGGCATGCATGTGGGACCTAGTTCCCTAACCAAGGATCGAACCTGGGCCCCCTGCATTGGGAGCACAGAGTCTTATCCACTGTGCCACCAGGGAAGTCATTTCACCTATTAAACAGAGTATGCTAAACATAGATCAACTTTTATATAATGATGCAGAGTCATCTTTATGAACATCATTTATTATAGTGTTGTAATTCTCAATGCATGGCCTGAAGGATCTATTAAGGCCTGTAAGTCATAAAAGCTGTCATGGGAAGATACATATTGCTTTGTGCTTTATGTGGATTTTTCTCCCCCCTTTTTGTAGCTAGCTGTCAATTCTTCCAGCTGTCCGTGTGTATGGTATGCCTCCAGCAGCACATTTATTTATGCTTACTCAATTTCAGTTTTCTAATCACCCAGCTTCTAGTCCACTGTGAGCTATACCTAATGAGAAAATATATATTAAAGTGCTTTTTAAGTTACCATATATGTAAGTTTTATTCTTGTAATCAAGATCATTAAACTCATGTGTGACATAAATATGAATATTGGCTTTTCTAAGTAAAGAGCATAAACTTAACTATGTTAACTTTACATTATTTTCCTCACTCAGAAGACTTTTTCCAACAAGTGTACATCAAAATCACTTGGAGTGCTTTGTTCTAGATAACTGAAATTTTGGGGTGGCCTCTGGATAAATGTAGTATAAAAATTCAGTCTGATTTGAATAAATTCTTCAGTATGAACTCATGTACACATCACATGAATTTCTTGACTTGTAAAGTGATGTTCCGTATATTCTTCATGTTATACCATTGACTTCATTCTCTAAGGAAAAGAAGTCACTGTTGAGAATTATAGCATTTGTTTCAAAAAGAACTATCTTTCTCATTATTTAATTACTTCACAGTACCCTGTAAGAATAACTATACTTATAGAACTATATAATCTTTGCATGAAAATTAAAAGCACATAGATTTAAATATCACATACGTGATCCTCACTGCATTATTACTTTGTGGGCCATTAACAGCTAAGAAAGCAAGATTAAAGTAATTATTATGCCAAGTGTTTGAGATAATTTGTCCACTGGAAGAGCAAAATCAGGAGAGTCTCTTAAATCATGCTCCCCAGTTTATACCAAATATCTTGACACAGTCTCAAGTTCATGTATCTGGTCTTGTGGCCTCCAAATCCACATATGTTTGTCCTGGTTTGGGGATCTGAAGATGTGGCCCCAGTAACTCTGCTACATTCATTTTCTCAAAAGTTATCTTAAGTTATCATCTGTGGATGACCCAGGACCTTATTTGAATTTACTCATCTCTAAGAAGCCAGCAAGCGATTGTATTTGTATCTGTAGGTGTTAACTGACCTCTCTAGTAAGTCTGTGTATTTTCTGGTTCTGCGGCTTCTTCTTGATTTAAATTCTTTTTCCATTTTAATTAAAAATTTTCTCATCTTAGCTTCAACAAACAAACATGTAAAATTCCAACAAAATCGCTATCCTGATTAAACCCTAAAATGGCTTAAGTGAAAATGGCCAAATAAAGATTGACCTTTTTTTTTAAGTGACTGGTCAAGGTAGAAAATGTTAGTAGGCTTTTGTTTGTTTGCTTATTTGAAAAAAAAAACAAACAACTTGAAGAAATTTCTAAAAAGACATTCTCTTTTATAGTTTTCCCTTACAGCTAGAAAATGGGCAAGCAATGGAATGTACAGTAGCTCAATATTTTAAGCAAAAGTATAGTCTGCAACTGAAATACCCCCATCTTCCCTGTCTCCAGGTGGGACAAGAACAAAAGCATACCTACTTGCCACTTGAGGTAAGCTAAACTAAATTTTCTTTTGCCAATCTGCCAATCTCTTGAATGTGTTTTTTAAAAAAGAAATGTTCTAAACTAGTGATAGAATTTAATATTAATCTCTAAAATACTTTGGACAGATAACTTCACCATATAACAGAATTTTCATTTTTTTGGAAATGGAAGATGTAAGGTACAGTTCAGCAAAGGCTTAAGATGTAGAAGCCCATTACACAAACTAATTCCTCTTTGCCTCTTGGTAGGTTTGTAATATAGTGGCAGGACAACGGTGTATAAAGAAACTCACAGACAATCAGACTTCCACGATGATCAAAGCCACAGCAAGATCTGCTCCTGACAGGCAAGAAGAAATCAGTAGACTGGTCAGTAAGGCATGGTCTTTAAGATAAGCTAGCTTTCAGATGGGAAAAAAACAAAAAACAAAAAAAAACAATAGAAAATGCCTGATGGGACACAGTTACTCTTTGGTTTTTATATATGCAGGCTTTCCTGTTCTTTAGGTGAAGAGTAACAGCATGGTGGGCGGACCTGATCCATATCTTAAAGAATTTGGTATTGTTGTCCACAATGAAATGACTGAGCTCACAGGCAGGGTACTTCCAGCACCAATGCTGCAATACGGAGGCCGGGTAAGCTTTTTATTTTATTCAGCAAGCTTCTTCCAACAACCAATCAAAAAGGGATGAATCCAGGGTTTTTCCACTACACCACACTGAATTTACTCATAGCTTTGCTCATTACTGCTTTTTGTCTTTTGGCTAATATCAAATAGAGTTTTGTTTATCCCCTCATCAACTTTAAAATGGCCTTAGATTGTAATGTCTTTTCTCTTTTCTTTTGTTTCTTTTTTTGTGTGTTTTTTTTTTTAAAGAATAAAACGGTAGCCACACCCAACCAGGGTGTCTGGGACATGCGAGGAAAGCAGTTTTATGCTGGCATTGAAATTAAAGTTTGGGCAGTTGCTTGTTTTGCGCCTCAGAAACAATGTAGGGAAGATTTACTAAAGTGAGTATCTTCATATTTTCAGCTTAGTAATATCCCTTCCAGATATGAAAATATCATCTTTATGTGAATGTGCTGTGTACACTGGCACTGAATCCCAGACTCCTATAGTGACACCATCTGGCTATAGGAAAAAGACCTTGTTCTTATAGTAAATCGCAGACTTGGGAATTATGTTAAGAATCTGACTCAGCTTCTACATTTAGAGCAGAAATTTGTGACTAACAAGGCTGAAGCAGTGCCGATTGGCAAATTCTTGAGTTCTCAGAGAAGCTTCCTTTGGGGTTAATTGTATCTTTTCAGCTAAGATAAAAACTAGTTCATTTTTAATCATTACAGTGTACTAGAGAGCTTGTTTTACTGCAGGGTCACTGACTAAGATCATTGATTCACATCTTACAGATGCAGTTATCTATATACAGGAAGTTAGTGAAAAGGGTGGAAAAATCACGACGGGAAAAGGGAACCGGGGTGAAAGAAAGGAATCCTACAAAACATTGGCAAATGCAGAAAACAAATCATTCTGAAAGCTTTCTACAAATCCAAAATTTAAAACTTGACCATGAGTTTTGCTTTTTCTTAAAGTGATGATTTCTTTTGACATTGTTATTGAATCAAATCTATTACAAGATTGAATGTCATCCTAAATATGGTGATTTTGTGACAGTGTGTTTCTGTGTTCTCAGTTGAACACAAGCTTACCCAACTATTCTTGTACCTGGCTTACCAAAATACACGTTACCTGAAATTTTGACCTTGCTTTTTTCTTCAGTCTGGAATTACTGACTTGAATGTTTAAAAAAATCTTTGAACAGGAATGCTATTCTAGGCACTGAGGCCCAGCTGAGGCACAATTATTTAAAAATTCAAAATGATAATCTGATAGTTTAATAATACAGAGTCTTCTGCCTTATAAATACAACTTCCAGGCTATTTTTGGCAACCAGTTAAAGATGGGGTTTTTTTGTTTGTTTGTTTATTTGTTTCTAAATTTGGCTAAGAATTTACCGAACTGAAAGAAATATCTTAGAGGGAAATAAATACTAAGAATGTGCCCTGAAATGAAAGCACTGTGCCACGGGTTCTATTTTAACAGGAGTTTAACTGACCAGCTCCGTAAAATCTCTAAGGAGGCAGGAATGCCCATCCAGGGTCAGCCATGTTTTTGCAAGTATGCACAAGGTGCAGACAGCGTGGAGCCCATGTTTAAACACCTGAAAATGACATATGTGGGCCTACAGCTAATAGTGGTTATCTTGCCTGGGAAGACGCCAGTATATGGTATGGACCCCTTTAATGCTGAATGAGGGATGATTTCAAATAGTAGTTGTAGCAGTCAGGATAAACTAGGTTATGCTGCAGTCACAAACAATCCCGAACTCTCAGTGGCTCAAAGCAACAAAGTTTTATTTTTTGCTTTTGCTATGTGTCCACTGAGGGTGGACTGCAGCCTCTGCTCCATGTCATCATATCATTTTCACTCCGGAACCCAGTCACTATTTGGAATGTTGCTGGCTCCATGGCAGAGAGAAAAGAGAGCCTGGAGAGTTCTTCTGCAATTTCTTGGTCACAACCAGCTATATGGCCCACCCAACCTATGTGGGGGAAGTGGGATGGTGGGCAGGAAATGCAGTAGTAATGAGGGTAGTGCCATTTTACCATAGTCCCCAAAACGGGGAGAACTGGAATGTCTGGTGAAAAGCAATTAGGAATATCAGAGTGGGGGGAGCCTACCACTTCCAGAATAGGAGCTGCTTAGTTTGTATCTCTTATAAGAAGAATGATACAAAGTTCTTTTGGCTATCATCTAAGTAAAGGATTTGGAAACTATGTAGACCAACCATTTGAACTTTATAAAATGCCTTCAACCCTCTCTATATTTGTTTCTTTTGTTAGCTTCTCTTTATCTGTAGTGTTTGGGGGAGGAGGGGAAGGAAGGAAAAAAAAAATCCCTTAGAATTCAAAGGGCTGCTGTGTGTACTGAGAGGGAGGAGCTGGGGAGATTGATTTCTTTGCCAGACCAGTCCTGTGGGAAAAGGAACCTCAAGGGACTTGAGTGAGTGGTGAGTGGTGGCAGGCTGCATGGTAGAATAAAGGAAGTGGACTGGCTTCAAAGCCTGCAGGAGGGAAGAAAAGGGTAGGGAGAGAGCCTTCCAAACTCAAAAAAATTGCCCTGGGGGTTTAGCAGATGAAAGGACCACACGTGAAAAGCATCTAGCACAACGTACAGTATATAGTAGGCACTCTGTAAATGTTAATGTGTGTGTGTGGGGTGTTTCCGTCTACTTTTAGTAATCAGGAGAATATATCAACATTTTTAAATTAATTAATAAACTTGTTTTTGTAGCGGAGGTGAAACGTGTTGGAGATACCCTCCTGGGTATGGCTACACAGTGTGTCCAGGTAAAAAATGTAGTGAAGACCTCACCTCAAACCCTTTCCAACCTTTGCCTGAAGATAAATGCAAAGCTCGGAGGAATTAACAACGTGCTTGTACCTCATCAAAGGTAAGATCCTGAACTCTTTTTCCATTTGTTTCTTAAGCTCTAACTTACATAATTTACAATAAAGCACACAAATCTCAAATATACATCTTGGTTACTTTTTCTTATATATGTATGCACTCATGTAACCACCACCCAGGTTAAATATAGAACACATCCAGCACCTCATCAGGCTTCCTCGTGGCCCTTCCCAATAGATAACCCCCAAAGGTTCTGACTGTTCTGACTTCCAGCATCATAGATTAGTTTTGCCTGTTTTTCTTCTGGCCACACCCTGCGGCTTGTTGGATCTTAGTTCCCCTGACCAGGGATTGAACCTGTGCCCTTGGCAGTGAAAGCTCAGAGTCCTAACCACTGGCCCGCCAGGGAATTCCCTCGTTTTGCCTGTTTTTGAACTTCATATAAATGGAACCATACAGTATATACTATTTTGTGTCTGTCTTCTTTTGCTGAATATCATGTCTATGAGATTCATTCATGTTGCTATTTTAAGTAGTTTTTTCTTTTTTGTTGTGTATTATTTCATTTTATGAATACACTACAAAATTTTAGATATTCTTGTACATTTATTATACAAGTCTTCTACATTTTTGGTGGAATTAAGTACTCTTTCTCTTGCAAGAGTGGAATTGCTGACTTATAGAAAATATATGTATTTAGCATTGATAGATACTATCAAATACAGTAGTCCCCCCTTATCTGCAGTTTCACTTTCCCTGGTTTCAGTTACCTGCAGTCAACCTCTGTCCGGAAATATTAAGTGGAAAAATTCCATAAATAAACAATTCTTCAGTTTTAATTAATTAATTAATTTATTTATTTATTTATTTTTGGCTGAGTTGGGTCTTCGTTGCTGAGCATGGGCTTTCTCTAGTTGCAGCGAGCAGGGGCTACTCTTCATTGTGGTGTGCGGGCTTCTCATTGCGGTGGCTTCTCTTGTTGTGGAACACGAGGTCTAGGTGCACAGGCTTCAGTAGTTGTGGCACGTGGGCTCTGTAGTTGTGGCACATGGGCTCCGTAGTTGTGGCTCATGGGCTCTAGATCGCAGGCTCAGTAGTTGTGGCACATGGGCTTGGTTGCTCCGCGGCATGTGGGATCTTCCTGGACCAGGGTTCAAACCCATGTCCCCTGCATTGGCAGGTGGATTCTTAACCACTGCACCACCAGGGAAGTCCCAATTCTTAAGTTTTAAATTGCGTGCCATTCTGCGTAGCCTGATGAAATCTCGAACTCTCCCTCTCCATCCAGCCCTGGACATGAATTATCCCTTTGTCCAGTGTATTTAGGCTGTTTATGCTACCCATCCATTAGTACAGGAAAGAAAACCAGTAGATATAGTATTTGGTACATCCACTGGGCATCTTGGAACACATCCTCTGCAGATAAGGGGGGACTACTGTAGTTTTCCAAAGTGGTTGTACCAATTTATATTTCCACTGAGAGTTCTAGTTGCTCATATTCTTGCCAACACTTGGTGGTATCAGTCCTTTTAATTTTAGCCATTTTGGTCGGGGGTAATAGTATCTCATGATGGTTTTACTTTGCAATCCTCTGATGACTAATCATGTTAAGCACATTTTCATATGTTTATTGGCTAAGTGGACATCCTCTTTTGTGATGGGCCTGTTCAGTCCTTTGCCCATTTCTTAGATTGGGCAGCTCCTTGTTAATTTGTAGTTTCCTTGTCTGTTGAGATAATATCTGACTTGTCTACTCTACGATGTTTTTATGTGAAATCCTGTATGTGGAAGTGATTTGGGAAGTTAAATTTTGTCTTTGATATTAGTGATTTTCATACTTGAGAAGAAGGTGAATTTGAGTGCCTTACTCTTATACGGTTGTATCACAGTTCTCATTTTTGTCCTTGAATGAAACTTCTAGGTAAATAAATCCTTCCTGCAACATTGGTAGATGAGGTATACAGACCATGGGGGAAGTTAACCTAAAGCATGATTTAATTTTACCCCAAACAATGTAGCATAGTGGCATAGAGTACAGACCTTTTTGTCAGGCTTCCTGGGTTCGGATTCCAGCTTTATCACTTCCTAACTGTGTAATCTTGAGCAAGTTCCTTATCCTCTTATATCTCATTTTTTAAACCTGGAAATCTGTGATAATAATTGTACTACCCTCATAGAATTGTTGTGAGGACTAAATGAATTCATACGTGTGAAGTTCTTAGCACAGTGGTTGGTACATAATATATGTAAGCTGTTATTATGTTCTGTGTATGTATCTTATGTATATACATTTGCTCTTATACCCTACTATGCCAAACCCATGTTGTATGATGATATATAGAGAGAAATACAACCCAGGCTCTGCCCACATGGAACCTCATCTTTAGTACCTATTACATGAGATTGTCAGATTTGGGATGCCTCCTAGATATACTTTAAAAATCGGGCTTCCCTGGTGGCGCAGTGGTTGAGAGTCTGCCTGCTGATGCAGGGGGCACGGGTTCGTGCCCCGGTCCGGGAAGATCCCACATGCCACGGAGCGGCTGGGCCCAGGAGCCATGGCCGCTGAGCCTGTGTGTCTGGAGCCTGCGCTCCGCAACGGGAGAGGCCACAACAGTGAGAGGCCCGCGTAACGCAAAAAAAAAAAAAGAATTTACCAGATAAGTAATATATGCATGATATTTTCTCCTTAATTCCATAGATAAATTAGTACCAAATAAATGAATTCATTATTTTAGCAAATATTAGTTGAGTGCCAACTGTGAGCAAGGCAGTGTTTTAGGCACTAGGGATACAGCAGTGAACAAGACAAAGCAAAACAAAATTCCTGCCTTCATGGAGCTTACATTTGTGTGTGTATGTGTGTGTGTGTGTGTGTGTGTGTGTGTGTACAATAAATAAAATAAATAAGTAAAGTATGTGGTAAAAGTGATAAATACATCGAGAAAATAAAATAGGGAAGGAGATAGACTTTATTCTCTTCCCTAAGTCTCATATATTGGGGGGTTTGTCCCAGTTCCATGTACATTGTGCAATTCAGTATCCATTGTAGAAATCCCAGGATCCCAAGAAAGCCTGTTCTGGGAAAGTTTTCCCTTTACACATAGAGATTTTGTTAAATTTGGGTTGGGTCCTCTTCTTGGCTACCCTTCCTACTATTGCAGAAGAACCATGTTGGCTTCTTTAGTCAGGTCAGATTCATTGTACTGGGTGGCACAGATACTCAGTGAGCATTAGAGTTCTCTCCCAATGGGCACGTCTTTATTCTTATAAGATTATGCCTGTGATCATGTCTGGTGATCTTGCTAAACAAAAACATTTTCATCCATATTTCTGAGTGGCAATGTCTCCTTAAATCTGAGCAGGCCCTCGGTGTTCCAGCAGCCTGTCATCTTCCTGGGAGCGGATGTCACGCACCCCCCAGCAGGGGATGGGAAGAAGCCTTCCATTGCTGCTGTCGTTGGCAGTATGGACGGCCACCCCAGCCGGTACTGTGCCACTGTTCGGGTGCAGACGTCCCGCCAGGAGATCTCCCAGGAGCTCCTCTATAGTCAGGAGGTAATCCAGGACCTTACTAACATGGTTCGAGAGCTGCTGATCCAGTTCTACAAATCCACACGCTTCAAACCCACTCGGATCATCTATTACCGTGGAGGGGTATCCGAGGGACAGATGAAACAGGTACTCTCTTAATCCCATAGTTGCCTTCTGGGGCTTCTAGGTATCTGATTGGGTTTCCTCCCATCTACCACTCCAAGTAAATCAGATCTGAGAGATGCCTGAGAGATAGGCAAGTTCTCAATTAAACATCATTTTATTTCTAACTCCTAGGTAGCTTGGCCAGAACTAATAGCAATTCGAAAGGCATGTATTAGTTTGGAAGAAGATTACCGGCCAGGAATAACCTATATTGTGGTGCAGAAAAGACATCACACGCGACTCTTCTGTGCAGATAAAACAGAGAGGGTAAGAACACATAGGATAAGCTTTATTATCTGATGCAAGTGAATATGTTTTCGGTTTTTAAAAAATATTTATTTATTTATTTTGGCTGTGCCGGGTCTTTGTTGCGGCATGCAGGATCTTCATTGCAGCATGCGAACTCTTAGTTGCACATGCATGCAGGATCTAGTTCCCCGTCCAGGGATTGAACCCAGCCCCCCTGCATTGGGAGCGCAGAGTATTAGTGACTGGACCACCAGGGAAGTCCTGTGAATGTGTTTTTGAGTAGGCATACGTATAGTTTTTTTTTTTTTTAAAGCAGAAGTGCCTAATAATAATTTAATAAGCATACTAACTCCCATTGAGCTTAGATGAGCAATTTTGAATGATACAGGTTTCAAGACTGAATATTTCTCTTATGTGACAGCAATACTGGTTTCTAGAGTTTTTAGAGGGAGAAGTTAAAAAAAGCTATGTACACTATGGTGATACAGGAAACCTCCAAAGGGAAGGTTTACTACATGGACTTTATTGCCGTTTGCTGTTTTTTGCTACCAGCGCCTGAGGCATGGTTCTAGGGTATAAAGAAGAATTTCTCTTCCAAATGATTTTACATCAGTGCAAGGGATTCTTAGGGTACACACTTTGAATGCCTGTGATGTCACATTTACTAACCATGGGCAGGTTAACTGCTCTAAGCCGTAATGTTCTAACTGTAAAGTGTGGTAAGAACAGGGTTGTTGTTAAGGATTAACTTAGTAAATGAATGTTAATTTTGGGTACAATTTCCAGCATTTGATACAAGGCATTTTGTGTAACCTTTTTATAGTCTGATATTAATGTGTAAACTAGGTAAATTTTAGGTACACAGTGTTGGATGACTTTACTTCTATGATCTTTTCTATGACATTACTTCAATTTTTTCAGGCCCTCCCTGATCCACTCCCAGAGAGACCAGTTCTTTCTGTTTCCTGATCTTGTTTGTCTTGTGGGTCACTCCCACTGTTTTCTAGTACACACTTAGTTTGTTTTATTTTTTTAAGGATTAGATTTTTCTTTTTAATTAATTAATTAATTACTTTTTGGCTGCGTTGGGTCTTTGTTGCTACACGCGGGTTTTCTCTAGCTGCGGTGAGCGGGGGCTACTCTTGGTTGCAGTGCGCGGGCTTCTCATTGCAGTGGCTTCTCTTGTTGCGGAACACGAGGTCTAGGTGCGCGGACTTCAGTAGTTGTGGCGCACAGGCTTAGTTGCTCCGCAGCAAGTGGGATCTTCCTGGACTAGGGCTCAAACCTGTGTCCCCTGCATTGGCAGGCGGATTTTTAACCACTGCACCACCAGGGAAGTCCCACATGCTCCCACATTGGAGTTTCTGTCTCTAATCCAAGGCTGAGCTGTTTCTTCTTGTTTTCTGAATCATTAGAGAGCTAAGGTTTTACCCTTGGGCCACAGGTCCACCAATCAGCTCAGATTCAAAATACTGTCTTCCAAATTGCCAAACTCTGACTTGGTAATACTTCTTAAATTCTGCTCATTCAAATTCTCTGAGCTCTTGACCGAGCTCTGGGCACAAAACATCCTGCCATCCCCTCCTTAACTGCATAGTCACACTCCATCCCGCTGTTGACTTACTATTCATGTAACTTTAGGACCCTGACTATCTTCCTAAACCCCCAAGCTATCTCATAGCCTTGTTCTTGACCATCCAGTGTCACTCCTGACCTTAGAAGATTGACAGTCCCAATCCTTGGTCTACTTTGCACCCCTGACACCAGCATCTTCAATTCTCTAAACATGCCTCTTGCCAGTCTCCAACTCTGAATTAGTGTACTTGCCCATTTCTTTTGCTTCTAGTCTTAGGCAGATTGAGGTTGCTGAGGAAAAAAGTCATTTATTTAATAATGAACCATAATACAAGTTCTTGACAGCAAATCTCAGCCAGGCCTTTGATGCTGCAATTTTTCATTTATCGTATTTCCCATAACATCTGTTCTAAACCTTTATACTCTTCTCAAGTCCCCAACCCCATCCATGAAGCATTCGTTGCCAACAATTTACATTGCCAACAATAGAATAACCTTCTATTTCCTCCAGAAAACAAAATTGAAAAGGCATGAATTTTCTCGGCTTCCTCCCCTTTACTTTCAAATTTAGCTAAATCTGTGTTTTCTTATTTTCTTCCTTGAATCTCAGAGGCTAATCTCTCCACCTATGCTTTCTTTCCCTCCACCTATGCTTTTGTTTTTAATGCTTTCTGCCTTCTCTAGAGCCTCACTTCATTAATTATCCTTTTTTTTTTTTCAAAATTTCAGTTTTCCTGGGCTTCCCTGGTGGCGCAGTGGTTGAGAGTCCGCCTGCCGATGCAGGGGACGCGGGTTCGTGCCCCGGTCCGGAAAGATCCCACATGCCGCAGAGCGGCTGGGCCCGTGAGCCATGGCCGCTGAGCCTGCGCGTCCGGAGCCTGTGCTCCGCAACAGGAGAGGCCACAAGAGTGAGAGGCCCGCGTACCACAAAAAACAAAACAAAACAAAATTTCAGTTTTCCCCATTTCATTGCTTTCTTCTCCTCACCTTTTAAAGTTTCTCAACTCTTCCTCAGTCTCCCTCAAAACTTCCCTTCTCCCTCAATCTACCTGCCATTTTTTCTTTCCTCCCTTTCATGACCAAACTTATAGGAAAAAAAGACTTGATTTTCTTTTTGTATCTTCCCACGTAATACTTCAGTTCTCTGTTGCCTGACTTTTATTTTACTGACTCCACTGAGGTCGTTCTCTCAATGACTTGCTCATTTCGAATCCAGCGATATCTTGCCAAATTCCCACACTGACCTCTTTGAAGCACTTATGGATGTTTGCCTTCTTTGGCCTTAGCAATATGATTTTCCAGGCTCACTACCTACCTCTGTAATTAGGCTTTCTTTGACTCCTCTTCTTCCTCTGTCCATTAAACATTGATGCTTCCTGGCATTTCATATTTCTCTCTTCTCTTCTCAATTTCAACTCCCTTAGTCTCACCTACTTTTCCGGATTCACTTACTTGGTTATAGATTCCTAAATCTGTATTTCTATGCAGCTTCTGATCTGCACTTCTAACTGTCTACCAGTTTACTTAGATGCTCTGTAGGCATTGTGTCAGTCAAGATAGGCTGGGCTGTGCTGTGGTAACAAAAGACTCCGAAGTCTTAGTGGCTTACTAAGATTTATTTCTTGTTCACATTACACATTCATTGTGGCACTGCTACAGCTGGGACCTCGCTGTCCTCCCTTTGGAACCTAGGCTGACAGAGAAGCATCTGTCTGGAACTTCACCAGTCATTGTAGTAGAGGGGAAAAAAGATACATGACAAGCCATATGCTGGCTGTTAAAGCTTCTGCCCAGAAGTAGGACATTTCACACCACATTTTATTAGCCAAAGGAAGTTACGTGGCCACTTCTGAGTTAATTGGGTAAGGATGTATAATCCTCCTCCAGGGACGGGCATGGGAATATTTGGCACCAGTGATACAATCTACCACAGGCATTTCAAGCAAAGCACATCTAAACCTTCTCCTTATTGTTTTATCCACATCTAAAAGCTATTCCTTCCCCAATTTTACTATTCTTCTGTTGCTTAGCATCGCTATATATTAGTCAGCCAAGTGAGAAACTTCAGAGTTGTCTTTAAATGCTTCTCCTCTATTCCTGTCCCCGCTTCCCATGTTCAGTGGGTCAAACAATTCTCTGTGCTCTGCCCTGAAATCTCTTGGCTCAATTCTTCCTCTTGTGTGTTCCATCTGCCCTAGGCGGAACTCTTCAGTATTGCAGGAGACTCCTAGCTGTCTCCCTGTCTCCATTCCTCCTTCACAAATGCATCCTCCACCTACTGTCAGGGCTAGGTTTTTTTGTTTGTTTGTTTGTTTTAAATTAGATCTTTCTTTTTTTTTTTTTCCCCTCTTGCGTCTCCCTCCCTCCCACCCTCCCTATCCCACCTTTCCAGGCGGTCACAAAGCAGTTGATCTCCCTGTGCTATGCGGCTGCTTCCCACTAGCTATCTGTTTTACGTTTGGTAGTGTATATATGTCCATGCCTCTCTCTTGCTTTGTCACAGCTTACCCTTCCCCCTCCCCATATCCTCAAATCCATTCTCTAGTAGGTCTGTGTCTTTATTCCTGTCTTACCCCTAGGTTCTTCATGACATTTTTTTTTTCTTAAATTCCATATATATGTGTTAGCATACGGTATTTGTCTTTCTCTTTCTGACTTACTTCACTCTGTATGACAGACTCTAGGTCTATCCACCTTATTACACCTCTTTAGGTTCTCATCTGTAGATTCCAAGAGATTTTTAAAAAGGGATTTCGTTTCTTTTTATGGCTGAGTAATATTCCATTGTGTATATGTGCCACATCTTCTTTATCCATTCATCTGATGATGGACATTTAAGTTGTTTCCATCTCCTGACTATTGTAAATAGAGCTGCAATGAACATTCTGGTACAGGACTCTTTTTGAATTATGGTTTCCTCAGGGTATATGCCCAGTAGTGGGATTGCTGGGTCGTATGGCAGTTCTATTTGTAGTTTTTTAAGGAGCCTCCATACTGTTCTCCATAGTGGCTGTATCAATTTACATTCCCAGCGACAGTGCAAGAGGGTTCCCTTTTCTCCACACCCTCTCCAGCATTTATTGTTTGTAGATTGTTTGATGGTGGCCATTCTGAGGGCTAGGTTTTTAAAATACAGATCTTATCCTGCCACTGCACTGCTCAGAAATCTTCATGTCACCCCTGTTGCCTACCAGATGCTTCCTTATGGTGCTCAGTGTTTTCCCACGGTAGCCAAAACACATTCAGTTTGATCCTTCACCATGCCCCCACACACCTTTCATTAGGAACGTGACTATTTCCATTTCCCATATACATTGTGTATTTTTATCCCTGGAATGACCACATCCATCCCACCTTTTTTTTCCCCATTATTTTTATAATAAGATATAATACAGACACAGTAAAATTCACTATTTTTAGCATACTGTTCTGCATGTTTTGACAAATGCATACAGTTGTGTAAAACTACCACCTTAATATATAGAATGATTCTGTCACACATAAAAACTCTCCTATGCCCTTTTGTAGTCAACCCTTTCCCTTACCTACAGCCCCTGACAACCACTGATGTATATTCCGTCCCTATAGTTTTGTTTTTCCCAGTATGTCATAT
The DNA here is from genome assembly GCF_000442215.2 of Lipotes vexillifer. NCBI lineage: Eukaryota > Metazoa > Chordata > Mammalia > Artiodactyla > Lipotidae > Lipotes > Lipotes vexillifer. The sequence goes on along the minus strand of NW_006780610.1, from coordinate 5,500,192 downwards.
GAAAAGAAGTCGTAGCCTTTGGTCTGGCTTCTTTTACTTAGCATAATGCATTTGAGATTCATCCACGTTATTGTGTGTATCAGTAGTTTGTTCCTTTTGTATTGCTGAGTAGTATTTTGTGATGTAGATGAACCACAGTTTGTTTATCCATTCCTGACTGCAAGGGGTATTGGAATGTTTCCATTTTCATTTTGTCCCCTCCATCCAACCTGAACTTATCCTATAAGGCATGGCTCAACCATTTCCTCCCACCAGCTTTTCCCAGTGCCTTCCATAAGGCCCTTATTACATTGCATTGCAGTTCATTGCCTGTGACTTTCATGAAGAGCAGGAGGGCAGGTTTTTTAGCTCTCTCTGTGACTCTGTCTCTCATCCCCAACATCTGTTGCAGAGCCTTGCACATGGTGCTCAAGCAATAATTATTGAAATGAACATGGCTGGACCCCCTTTTCCCCAGGGCAGCACCTCTTTAGGTTCTCATCTGTAGATTCCAAGAGATTTTTAAAAAGGGATTCTATGGTCAAATAAGTTTGGGAAATGCTGTATACTCCATCTCCCTCTTAAAGATTATACATTACTAGATAAAGGTTCTGAGAAGTCATACAATAGAAAAGCCTTTCAACTGTGGTTTAACCCCATATCACTCAAATTTATTTGACCATAAAACACCTAAACACATCCTGCAGAACTAATATTTCTAAAGCATACACTTTGGGAAACAATACTAGAATGATTGTAGCTCAGTTACATTTCCTCTTGTCCAGCTAGGTACCCCAGATCACATATGAATTTCATGGAATGAGACTTTTCTATACTCATGTATGTTATCATTATATGCATTGGTGCATGATCTTCAGCTGAAGTTAACAATAGTTAGAATGGAGCCAAATAAATTCCCATCAAATTTGTGCCAATATGCTAAATGTGCTACCTCGTGTGGAACCCATGTGTAAAGCAGAAGTGGATGAAAACTGACCAAATAGCAAGATTTAATTCCTTTCCTTAAAGTTCTCCTCTCTGCTTTTCTAGAAGTTTGATTTTAGAATTTGGCTATAGAAGAACTTTAGAATTTTAAAAGTATCAGAGATCATCACCTAATTTTATGGATGATTAGATTGAGGCCCAAAGATATTACGCTTTGTTCAAGGTATGTAGTTGCAAGGCTGGGCTTAGAACAGAAGCTGTGGTTTTCCTAATTCTCATTTCAATGCACTCTTCCTGACAATACATGTGCCAGTGAATTATTTTATCGATCCTGTAAAAGTATTAATTTTGTTGAACCTGGTGAACCAGTTCACAGATTCCTTCATCTTAACTTTTACTGAAAGTTGTAGGTTGTTTTTTTTTTAACTCCAAATAAGGAATAAAACTGAGTTTTTTTCCCCCCTCAGGAAGCTTATCCATCTTAAATGTCTTTTTTTCCCCCTCTGTGAACACACCAAAGTGTCATCTGTAAAATAGGTGACAATAATGTAGCCCAAAGCCATAGGTAAAATAATTCTTTGTCTGGATTCCCTTAGAGAAACAGTGGAGTATATTTGAGAAAATATCTGAGGTTGAAATAGTTGGGCTAATGGAAAGTTACAGAAAATTCAACATCTTGAATTAAACTGATTTTCAAGAGTTCACTTAAGAGCAGTATACTAACTTGTTACTAATGGCTTGAGCTCAATTTAGCACTTTGATGACTAATTATACTTTTTTTTTTTTTTAGGTGGGGAAAAGTGGCAATGTACCAGCAGGCACTACCGTGGATAGCACCATCACACATCCATCTGAGTTTGACTTTTACCTCTGTAGTCATGCAGGAATTCAGGTAGTTTGGAAGCTAGTCCAGGTCTTTGATTTGATAGGGAGGTGTTTGCAAATTCAGCAACTAGCTTGAGTAGACTTGTTATGAAACACTGTACCCAACTTTGTTAATGCTTGTATCCTAGAGCTGTTATCTTTTGGTCTAGGTATCTGCTTGTAGGTGTGCTAGGCAGGAATATTTCTGAATTTAAGTAGCTTTCAATTCTCTCAGGTCGTCAACCCACGTCAGAGACATTAATCATAAAATTCTTTCTCCAGGGAACCAGCCGTCCTTCACATTACCAGGTCTTGTGGGATGACAACTGCTTCACCGCAGATGAGCTCCAGTTACTAACTTACCAGCTATGTCATACCTATGTGCGGTGCACACGCTCAGTCTCTATTCCAGCCCCTGCCTATTATGCCCGCCTTGTAGCATTCAGGGCAAGGTATCATCTGGTGGATAAAGATCATGACAGGCAAGTTTCTCAGGCAAATAAAATCTTTCTGTCTGTGTTAGCAGCATATTAAAAAAATGAGCTACTATAGAAAACTTTTAGGAAGAGTTAAACCTTCCTTTTAGGGTTTACATTTCAAGGAGCAAATAAAATTGCATGTGCCTTTAAGAGCTGATAATGTGACTTTTGGTCCAGAAATTGCCCAGGCTTGTTCATACTTGTATGATGTGTCTAAAGTCTGCCCCAAAAAGCAGTCTCATTTGAAACTGCCTGTGGATTTCCCATAGAGCCAAATGCATTTCAGTTCTGCTCAGGTCCTAAGCAGCCTCAAAAGATGTCCAGCTCAGTGCCCTGGCTCCAGTCAGAGCAGTCACAGGCCTGTGGATTCCACTCCATGCAAGGGGGAAGTCCTGACCAGTTCACTTTACTTTCAGTACAGTCTTGGAGGATGTATCAGAGGGAACCTGGGTTTGTGTCGGGAACAGGTCGGGTACCAGACCATTCTCACCCCCAAATAAGGATCTCAGGAGAATCAGACATATTGACCTGTTATTGAGCTACTATTAAATAACTAAACAAGCTTTCTGCGTTAAATTTTTTTTCCCAAATGACCATCTGTGAAGTGTAGCAGTTTCTGGGCTCTTCCCCAAGTCCGAATTCAGCTGCTAAATAGTAGACATTCCACTGCAAGTCTATTTCTGTACGGGTTGAAAGTACGCTATGATGGAAAATGCCCAGCTGTGGCTTTGTACCTTCCATTCTGTAATATACATATTCATTCAACACATTTACTAGGTATTGCCTGTGTGCCCAACACTGTACTAGGTACTAAAAACTGTAAGTTGAGGAAGACATGTTTCCTGGGATTTTATGCTTCAGTATGGGATACAATACAGGCAAACATAAAACTGACAATTAGCCCATAGCAGTATAAGTGAAAGTGCAATTGGACATCAGAGGAAAGTCTGTTAGAGATTTCATAGCTGGATGGGTAGGATTTGGCTCTACAAAGAAGAGAAAAGAATTTTCCAGGCAGAGGGAATAATGGACACAAAGAAGAGAAGACAAGTGACATGTTTGAACAATAGCAAGTTTTCTTTGGTTGGAGCATTTGAAAGGGGAATACCAGGCATGAAGCTGGAAGAATATGTTAGAGCAAGATTACCTTTGTTCAACGTAAAAGGCTAATCCTGGGATAAAATAGATATTATTCAACAGTTAATTGGATGTGAGTGACAGAGAAGAGGATGAAGTAAAAAATGACTAAGATTTTGAGCCTAGATGATAAGGGTAATAATAATTTAAGTAGAGAAGTTAGAAGAGGGATGGTGATTTCCCATTTACTAAGCCTTTTATCACATGGTGCCCTTAAAAGGTATGTTCAGAAGTTGTTACTTTTACCCTAAAAGATCAAGTTCAGAGGAGTTGTTACTTGTCCAGGGTCATATAGCTAGTGAGGGGGAGACAAGAAAGGCTGGTGGCATAGTAACATTTGCTGAGTATCTGTTGTGTTCCAGCACTGGGCTAAGCACATTCATTCATTCATTCATTCATCCATTCAACGAATGGTTATTGAGGCAATGCTATGTGGCAGGCACTAGGGATTTAGTGGTGAGTAAGACAGACAAAGTGGCTGCTTTCTTGGAGGTTACATCCCAGTAGGGAAATAAATAATTATCCAAATAATAATCTTTCAAATAAAATAAAAGTGGAGGATTCTGTGAAAGTATATTCCAGGTGGCTCTGACCTGAACTTCAGAATCAGGGAAGATTTCTTTGGGGGAAATGACATTTGACTGAAGCCTAAAGGACAAGTAGGCATTAACCAGACATAACAGACAAATGGAAGTCCTTGTGTAGGCACTGCTGAAGATTTGGGTCTTTGCAGACATTATTCTAATTAATTGCAGCAGCCCATTAAATAAGTTGTATTGCATTTTCAGTTGAGCAAACTGATGTTGAGAGAGACGTTACAAATTATTTAAGGAGCCACACCTTGAGCCCAAGATCTTGAATCTAGTACTATTCATGCTATTTGAAACATGTGGAGTTTGAAGTGGTCTTTTGTTACTCTTGGTTTTTTTGCTTTCTTTTCTTTACAGTGCGGAAGGCAGTCATGTGTCAGGACAGAGCAATGGCCGAGATCCTCAGGCCTTGGCTAAAGCTGTGCAGATCCACCATGATACCCAGCACACGATGTATTTTGCCTGAGAGTCTCAGAAAAAGAATTCAACCAGTTTGGCACCCCATGCAGGCTCAAAATGTTTCAAACGCCTACTGCCTCTAGAGAGAGCCAAGTTGACTTCAGGTGGTCCTCTACCAGCAACTCAGAATAGTTGCCCTGAATCTATACTTTGCAGCACTGTCTGATGCATCCACAAAATTGAGCCATTTTTTTAAAGTAATAGATACTCATTGATTATCTTTTCTGATGCACTGGACTGAATTTTTACCTCATCATGCAAAGGCTAATCAGCCTGAACTTTCTAAAGGACTTTATGAGAAAGGTTTCTATGGACTATTTTGCTAGCTGTGGTGTTCACCGCATCCCTCTAGTCTTACAAGACAAGCTTATTCCTTTTTTTCTGTATTCGTCGAGTGGGGTATATGCATAAATGGGAGAGAAAAACCAATCTACTTCAGTTCAGTGTAACTATTTAATTGTGTGGGTCAATAGGCTTTTTAATGGAGATTTCTGACTTCGCCACTGTAAATGCCTTTAACGAGCATTAATTTTTGAAAGTTTTACAGAGTTTTATTAGTTTTACTACTTTATGTATTGATCTCTACAGACTTGTGCTGGTGCAAGTACAGGCTGCCAGGCAATTGCACTATATTTGGCTGCAGATTCAGACAGGCAGTTCTCTTATTTGGTTGACTTTTGTGAATGTGTAACACATGTGATGCATGTCATGGTGACAGATAACACTGCCATGGTAAAAAGTACTCATGTTTCCCCCTCTTTGAAAAAAATTAGCTTTCAGTATTTTTCAGAGTTTTCAAAAATGCCCATTTTATGCTGCTGTGTGGTTTGTTAGATCTAAATGATTTTTAAACTTTTCTCATAGCAAGTTAACTTTGGCAATAAACATTTTTTAAAGTCCCTCCTCTTCCTCCCCCTGACAGTGTAGTTTTTTAGATGAGATTTCGGTATGATTTTTATCAGCTATTTCTTATAGATCATAATCTGGCAATTTTTGAAACTGGTCAGAAAAGGCATATATTTTCATGCCTTTTTTTTTTTTTTTTTTGCGGTAGGCAGTCCTCTCACTGTTGTGGCCTCTCCCGTTGCGGAGCACAGGCTCCGGACACGCAGGCTCAGCGGCCGTGGCTCACGGGCCCAGCCGCTCCGCGGCATGTGGGATCTTCCCGGACCGGGGCACAAACCCGTGTCCCCTGCATCGGCAGGTGGACTCTCAACCACTGCGCCACCAGGGAAGCCCTCCATGCCTTTTTAAAGAATTCTTTTTATCTGTTTTATAGTCACAGTTGGTGTCCTGTCACTTTGTTTTAAACTAAGCTAGAACCAGGATGCTTCCTTATTGAATAGGCTTTGCCAGTCCTTAAGGTACCTTGAGTGATGCTGCAACTTGCAAAGATGTACCAGCATTTAAAACTTTATTCCCTGGGAATCAAGGTTACTCACACAATTACTTGTAGTGGAAATTTTTTGCTTCTCTTTCAACCTGAAATGTACTTGCTGGGGTTTCCTTCCTTTTATTAAACTAAAACTGCATAGAAAAGGTTGATTTTTTTTTAATAGATTCTGGATTGCGTTCACAGGGAGACAGGATTCCTTTCTTGTCCAAACAAAGGGAGTTGATCTAAAGTAAGCATCAGTTAAAATGTGGGGGAAAAGGTATTTTGTATTTAGTGTAGATAATACTTTGTAAATGGACAACAGTTACATAGAGTCTTGATAGTTCCAGCCAGTGTTTCCCAGCCCAAATTTTACTGACTTGGAATTCTCTGTCCTGGAACCTCAGGAGTGAGAGCTGAAAGGAGGGATAAAAGGCCCAGAGCCACTCGATATGGCTGAGGAATGTGCTGGGGGAAGAGATAGATGCAGTGTGGTAAAACGGTTTTGCCACCTCTGTCTGGAAACTGCTGGTGGGGGAAACACTGGATCTAACGATGAAGGATGTTGCTTGAACTCATTAGCTGGTCCAAATCTCTCAAACAAGCCTTCTCAAAATCCCAGCAATATAAAGCACTGTTTTTCTTCAGTCTTTTAAACAAGCTTGTAAATACATTAAAGTTTACATTTCCATGTGCTGTTGATCAGCGGCGCCACCAGCGTTTGCTGAGACTGGTCTCTGAGAGTTTTATAATGTATATGGAGTCCTAAAGCTCATTAAGATACAAGTGCAGACGTCCTTGTTCTCCTCATAGAGTGGGATGAAAGCAAGCTCTGTAACTGAGGCACAACATAGGCAGGAGTGAAGAAGATGGCAGATGTTAATTTCTTAAGATTTTCCTTTTTTGCAAATACCTCACTTGGACACTACAAATCAGGACACGTTGGTGAGGGGCTGGCTGCTGCTTTTTATTCACACTTGTTCAGGGAGAGCACAGAAAATACCCTTCAGCTTGGCCACCCTGGATACAAGAGGAGGAAAAACGGAAGTTTTCTCTAGGAAAAGGATGACCTGCTGGAGTCCAGGATGTGAAGAACTCTTGGTGGCTGGCTGGCTGGCCAGTGGGCACCCCATCTGCACTTGAGTGCCTCGGACTTGCTTGTTAACAATGCACAGAAGAAGCATCACTTCTCACCATCTCCTGGCATGTACGGAGCAGGGAGCGAGGCGGAGTGCCAGGAAGCCCTGACGTGCTTGCAGATGGGCTATACGCTCGACCTTGAACTGTAGTTTGTGAGACCTCAGTCAGTCCTAGTACACTGGGGCAAATCAGTGTAGTGGTGGAGGAAAAGCCGGGAGGCCTATTTTTATAGGAAAACAGTACTTTTGAGGGTTTAATGCTGCCGTTTTGGACAAAAGGAAAGAAATATAGAAGAATTTGGATTGTTGGAAAAAACTTGCTGAGCGGTGAATCTTTAAGAGGTAATTACTGCAGAATCCAAGTTGCAGCAATACTTATTGCAAGCAGGTCTGAATGCATAGTTTTAATTTGGCTTGACAATTTGAACACGTTAACCCCTTGGGACTGACTGAATCATTATGCATGTGTCAATCAATGGGAGGTGTGCATTCTCTAGAAGTAGGTGTAGGCTGTTTGGTTTTTTTTTAATGCAGCCTGTTCAGGCACTGTCATGTGGTGTGAAAGATTTAAATGTAGCAATGCTAAAGAGTTAACAATTTTGGGATAAGGCACGGGGACATTAAAAGAGTGGTGAAGATCCAAATGTTGAACCAATTATGTTTTGTTGTTGTTGTTAGCTGTAGAGTGAACTAGCTGCCCAGCTGTCTGGGCAGGCAGAACATATTCATTCTTACTGTAAATTCTATTTGCTGCTTCCAAAGGTGATGATTTACAAGCAGACATATTCTATATGGTCTGTATTTTAGGATCTGGTGCCCAGCCTATATCAGAGCTTACCTACCTGGCTCAGCTACCTACCCTTCCTGTGGGAAAAGGTAATCCACAGTTTAACCAGGCTCACCCTCTCCGCCCTGCCCTAGCAGCCCTTTGTGGATGTGCTGTAAGATTTTCTTGCTCAATAGCAAGGTGGTAGCTCTGCTTTCATTTTAAGAAAGTGGAGGCTGAGGGCATTGTATCAATTCTGCTTCAACTCCAAGGATTTTTCCTTGTAAAATTAAAGGGAAGATCTTGTTATCAATTAATCATTTTCTTACCCCTTGCTATTGACATATTCATGCTCTTTCTATGTCTAGTAGCTGAAAAATGTTTGCATTTGTTCATTTGACTAATGGTGTCATTTTTGTTTCTATATTGTTAGGCCTGTAATGTTCTAAAATGTATTTTATTAAATTTGGACTGGGTGTATGTCTCTAGCAATACGAGGTACTTTCTAAACTATTAAGGGAGGGGTGGTGTCCCCGAGTTGAGATAAGATGATGGTTGTTTAAATTTTGCAATTTTTTTTGGCCTGCAGGGATATTTTGTGTTCATGTGTCCATAAAAAAATAAATTGGCATTCTTGTGCCAAACATTGTTTTTCTTGTCAATTGTCTAATAAATATAGCGTATACTGTAATAGCAATACACATGGTTACTTTTTTTTTTTTTTTGGCCACACCGCACAGCTTGTGGGATATTTGTTTCTCAACCAGGAATTGAACCCACACCTTCGACAGTGAAAGCACAGAGTCCTAACCAATGGGCCGCCGGGGAATTCCCCATGCTTACGTTTTAAAAACAGTTTCCTCAGTATAAGAAATTTGAGAAAGAAGAACAATGAGAAAACTTTGTGTTTTTAACTCCTGGGCCTCCCTATTTTTAGAAATCGTTATTTGGGAAATTTAGAAGAGCTTCTTGCAACATTTCACATGTGAAAACTTAAAGCTTCAGCAGACTTCTGCGTTTAGCTCTTAATCGGGACATCTATTTCAGTGATGTTCTGAGAAAAATCCGTACTCTTCAGAGGGCAGTATAGCTGCGTACTTTATAAGACTGACTTCTTCAGAGGAAGAGCTGCCCAAATTCACCCTTTCGGGGGCTATCCAATCTCAAGTCTTTTAATTCTTACCAGCAAAGCCCTTTTGTTAATTCATGGCAAGGATAATGCAGAGATTTGCACAATGTGGCCCTTATACTCAGGGAATTTATAGTTTACGAGAGGAGCAAGTCCTACATACAGCCAACTTTACTACAGGTAATTGTTTTTTCCATCAGTACAGTATCCCCCTGTCCATATTTGTCTATTATCAAACATTTTATCATGAACCCAATATATGCCAAGCTCTGCCTAGGTGCTGGGAATACAGAAGAGTAAAAACTTAATTCTCCAGGGGCTTCCCTGGTGGCGCAGTGGTTGAGAGTCCACCTGCCGATGCAGGGGACGTGGGTTCGTGCCCCGGTCCGGGAGGATCCCACATGCCGCAGAGCGGCTGGTCCCGTGAGCCATGGCCGCTGAACCTGCGCGTCCGGAGCCTGTGGCCGCAGAGTGGCTGGACCCGTGAGCCATGGCCGCTGAACCTGCGCGTCCGGAGCCTGTGCTCCGCAACGGGAGAGGCCACAACATTGAGAGGTCCGCGTACCGCAAAAAAAAAAACAACTTAATTCTCCAAAGAATTCATTCTAATACGGCATAAGGTGGGGAGGAGGAGGGAGCAAGATTAACATCTGAGTGCCCAATATATGCAGTCACTTTATACTGACATCTTTAATCACAGCCACAGTCCTTTGACGTTGATGGTGGTATCCCCGTTTTAAAGATGAGGAGTCAAAGTTTGAAGAATTGAAGCCAGGCCTATCTAACTTCATTATACCTGCTACTGAGCATGAAATTATAGGAACTTAAAAAGGGAAACAACAACTTTTGTCATGGGGAGTCAGGAAAGACTACAGAGTCGTGAATTTTGGGATAGATCATGAAGCATGAGTCAGACTTTGCCAGGTGGATAAGTGGGGAACAAGGGGATTCTAGACACACTGTTCCCTTACAGTAGATTAGCTATAATTTTTATCTACTCCAATTCTTTCCTTTATTACTTCTTTGGGTGATAGAATCCCTCTTTCTTACAGTAACCCCATTATTTTGTGTGTTTCAAGTGAGTCCAAATGGCCTTCCTCACACTTCTTCCCCCTCCATTTGTGTCCTGTTCATGTCCATCCTTGAATCAGTCCCTGGGGGATGTGTCACATAATGACTCCTGTGTCAGGGAGTGGCTAGCAAGTAGGCAAGTCACAGACAAGTCATGTTCCTCCTCCGTCTCTTTTTCTCTATCTCTTGGCTCTGATTTCCTCTATGTTGACTTTATTCTCCAGAAGCTATTGGCAAATCTTCAAGGGGAAGAGGAACAAAATCAGATGGGGAAACTAGCAACTATATTACAAATTGACTGGAGAAGGAAAGAAATTATTTTAGTTTAACAAACATTTTTGGAGCTCCTATTATGTGCTAAGAAATATAAAGGTGAAAGACACAAGTTCTGGTCATTGAAAGGTTCACTTGTAAACTTGGGGGCCACATATGTAACAAGGTAGCTTTAAGGGTTAAGTATTATGAGAAATATATACACATAACCATGGGACCACTTAGAGAGGCTGCTAACCCAGCTTGGGGAGATCAAGGAAGGCTTCTTAGAAGAAATGATGACTGAGATGTCTTATAAAGAATAAATAAGAGTTTTATAAATGAACAAGGTGGAAGAAGGCATTCTAAGGATTCTTTTCATGGGCAAAGGCACGGAGAGGAAAACAAAGATCACAACTTGTTGTAATGAATTACAAGTAATTTCAGTACTCTTGGATTATAAGGGAAGTGGAAATGATAAGGCTGGACCACAGAGGCAAGCACCAGTTCCTGACAGGACAGGACTTGCATGGCATTCTAAGGAGTTTAGAGTTTGTCCACAGGTACAATAGCACAGTCTGATTTGTGTTACTTAGGCTGTCAGTAGTGTTGTGGGTAGTTTGAAGCAGAAGTTCTGAGAGCTTTACTGTGGTAGCTCAAGCTAAAGATGATGAGGCTTGAACTTGAGCAGTGATAGTGCAATTGGAGAGAACGAATGAACACGAGATATTCAGAATTTAGAAGAAGCAGAACTTGGGGAAAGTGGATATAGAGAGTGCAGGGAAGGAAGTAGACTCATTAGGAGGGCTCTCAGATTTCTGGCTTGGGTAGCTGGGCAGGTAATAGTGCCACTGAGAAAATGAACACAGAAGAAGCAGATTTGTGATTTGTGGGAAGTAAGAATGTGGTGAGTTCAATTTTGGATGGATTTGATTTGAGGGTGGTATATATGGATTGGAGAAAGGGATTTGGAAGCCATGAGTATATATATCAGTATATCTAACTATAGCTACGTCTATATCCTATTCGTTCTGTTTCTCTGGGGAACCCTGACCAGTACAGGCTGCTCTTAGTATCTTCTCTTGTTTTTGATTTTCAACATTTTAATAGGCCTAGGAATCTTTGTATTTCTCCTGCTTAGAACTTTGTCTTATTCATCTTTGTGAAACCAGCACACAGTATCTGGCATATAGTAGATGCTCAATAAATGTTAGCTAATATCATTATTTGAGGAAATTCCCCAACACAAAAGTCAGAGAACAAAACAAACAGTAAACATAACTCAAAGAAAATAGAGACCATGCAAAGGGAGCAGAAGAAAACTTCCCCCCAAATTGTTTTATTTATTTATTTATTTATTTATTTATTTATTTATTTATTTATTTTTGCAGTTCGTGGGCCTCTCATTGCTGTGGCCTCTCCCATTGTGGAGCACAGGCTCCAGACGCGCAGGCTCAGTGGCCATGGCTCACGGGCCTAGCCGCTCCACGGCACGTGGGATCCTCCTGGACTGGGGCACGAACCTGTGTCCCCTGCATTAGCAGGCAGACTCTCAACAACTGTGCCACCAGGGAAGCCCCTTTTTTTTTAATTTTTAAAATTTATTTGGCTGCATTGGGTCTTTTCAAAAATATTTATTTATTTAAAGATTTTAAATTTTATTTATTTATTTATTTGGCTGCATTGGGTCTTCGTTGCTGTGCATAGGCTTTCTCTAGTTGCAGCGAATGGGGGCTACTCTTTGTTGCGGTGTGCGGGCTTCTTCTTGTGGTGGCTTCTCTTGTTGTGGAGCACGGGCTCTAGGTACGTGGGCTTCAGTAGTTGCGGCATGCAGGCTCAGTAGTTGTGGCACATGGACTCTGGAGCGCAGGCTCAGTAGTTGTGGTGCACGGGCTTAGTTGCTCCGCAGCATGTGGGATCTTCCCAGACCAGGGCTCGACCCCATGTCCCCTGCATTGGCAGGCAGATTCTTATCCACTGCACCACCAGGGAAGTCCCTTAATATTTATTTTATTTATTTACTTATTTGGTTGCTCCAGGTCTTAGTTGTGGCTTGCGGGCTCCATAGTTGTGGCTCGCCGGCTCCTTAGTTGTGGCATGCGAACTCTTAGTTGCGGCATGCATGTGGGATCTAGTTCCCTGGCCAGGCATCGAATCTGGGCCCCCTGCATTGGGAGCTCAGAGTCTTAACCACTGCGCCACGAGAAGTCCCCCAAATTGTATTTTATAGTCTCGGAAAGATAAAAGAAGATACTGCATTCATTAAATAAGAGGAGACTATAACAATAGGAACAACTTAAGTTAAAAGAGAATATTAAAATAGCAAAAATTTTAAAAATCATAAGTGAAACAAATGAAATCCATAGAATCCCACAGATATTTAAGGAAGTCATGCTTGAACTCCCCTCCACCCTAAGCTTTGCTCACCAGTGATCCTGTCTCTTCTAATTCTGAACTCCAGTCTCTGTGATCTCTTTCCTTGACCCTGCTCCTGGCCCCTGGACTTGGTTGGCATTTGGACTTGCTTTCTCTCATGTTTAATCCTGCTTTCTCTAACTTCCTTCACTTGGTTGCCCTCAGAGTCTCGGTGTCCCATGTGACATTAACCACCACCCCAAACCCACATGTGTGTGTGTCGACGGAGGCAATTCAGACATCAGTAATAGTGAAAAGTTAAGAAAATTCTTGTTAAAAAGATACCAAACACAATGGCAATTGATTTTACATATCACCTTTCAATGCACATACATTTTTATATAGTTGTAATCTTAATGCGTACAGGATTTTGTGTTCTGTTATTTCATTAACTATTACATCACGAACAGTTATCCTTTTTCAAGACTGAAGTCATGTCATTTTGTGGTCATAATTCATTAGGCAAGCATTTATTGAATAACTATTGCCTGCTTAACATTGTGTTAAGTATTGGGGCTACAAAGATAAGTATGGGTTTTTCTTCATGCTTTTGAGACTTTTGCATATTTAGAGGGAGGAGGAGGAGGAGGATGGAGAAGGCTATATCAACAAAGGAGAGCAGCTAAGTATTGCCACATGCATCACAGGAAGTGCAAGCAAGGACACATGGGAGGGAATGTCAGGAAGTTGTCATGAACACAGGAAGCAAGTAACTTCACCAGTCTGATGGAGGAGATGTTGAGGTTTTAGGGGATTAATAAATCATACCCCCTTCCCTACAACAGTTCAGAACCAACTGAAACATAGCCATAGACATCAGATAGTTGGATGAAGAGCAAGATGTCAGTTTTATTGCTGATAAGACTTAGATAAGAGGACTTGCTTAGAAGTGAGGGCAAATGGGGGTGTAACATTCCCCTTTACTTAACATGCTTGCCTTCCTAGTCATAGTAAGCACAGGAAAACCTTGGTTTTCCACAAAGGGAAGAGTCTACTTTTTCAAATTTACTGATTAAGGAATTTAGAATAAAATGGAAAAAATAAATAAATCCCATTTAAATAGCATCAAAGGGCTTCCCTGGTGACGCAGTGGTTGAGAGTCCGCCTGCTGATGCGGGGCACATGGGTTCCTGCCCCGGTCCGGGAGGATCCCACATGGAGTGGCTAGGCCCGTGAGCCATGGCCGCTGAGCCTGCATGTCCGGAGCCTGTGCTCCGCAATGGGAGAGGCCACAACAGTGAGAGGCCCGCGTACCGCACACACACACACACACACACACAAATAGCATCAAAAATAAAAAGTGTTTAGGAACCAGTTTGAAAAAAATGTGCAAGATCTATACATTGAAAACTAGAAAACATTGCTGATAGAAATTAAAGACCTACATAAATGAAGAGATGCAATAGGATCATGGATCAGAAGACTTGATAGTGTTATGGTGTTATTTGTACCCAAATTGATCTATAAATAAATTCCAATAAAAACTTCAGCAAGCTTTTTTCGTAGAAATTTATTGCTAATTCTAAAATTTATTTGGAAATTCAAAGGACCTAGAATAGCCAAAAACAACTTTGAAAAGAAAAACATATTTGGAACTTATCTGTGGAGGATGTAGTCTAAGATGGCCTTATGGTCCCCACATCCTGGTGTTAAGGCATTTGTATAATCCCTCCTCTCTTGAGTGTGGACAGGGCCTGTGACTTGCTTGTAACCAATAAAATACGGCAAACGTGATGGGATGTGATTTTTGTGATTACCTTAATTTATATACGATTCTGTTTGCTAGCAGACTCACTAGAAAGTCCTCCCCCGCCCCCCCGCCCCGTGTCTCTCTCTCTCTCTCTCTCTCTCTCTCTCTATCTCTCCCTTTCGGCTGTGTTGGGGATGCCAATGTGGCAAGGAGTTGTGATGTGAGCGGCCTCTAGGACCTGAGGTTGGCCTCTAGCCACCAGTCAACAAAAACAGAAGCTCTTGGTTATACAGTTGCAGTGAACCAAATGACAAACACAGGAGCTGGAAAGTGGATTTTTTTTCCTAGTCAAGCCTCCAGATGAGAACCCAGCCCAGCCCACACTTTGACTATCGCCTGTGAGATGCTAAGCAGATGATCTAAGACATGCCTGGATCCTTAACCCACAGCAACTGTGAGATAATATACTTATATTGTTTTAAGCCTCCAAATTTGTGGTACTTTGTTATGCAGCAATAGGTAACGAATACACTACCTGATTCAAGACTTATTATAAAGCTACAATAATCAAGACAGTTGGCATCAAGATAGATATATGGAACAGAATAAAGTGTCCAGAAATAGACCCGTGCATAAATGGCTAATTGATTTTCAGCACAAGTTCCAGAGCACGTTAACTGGAGGAATCTTTTCAACAACTGGATAGACTTGTGCAAAAAAAAGATGAACCGATGAACCTGACCTTTACCTTTCACCATATATAAAAAGTAGCTCAAAAAGGATGATAGAACTAAATGTAAAAGCTAAAACTGTAAAACTTCTAGAAGAAAACATGGAAGAAAATCTCAGTGACCCAGAGTTTTAAAACATAACACAAAAAGCATCAACTACAAAAGAAAAAACAATCAATAAATTGGATTTCATGAAAATTGAAAATCTTGCTCTTCATAAGACACTGCTATGAAAATGAACAGGCAAGCCATAACTTAAAAGAAAATATTTGAAAAATGTATATCTGATAAAGGACTTTATCTAGAATATATGAAGAATTCCTACAACTTAAGAAGACAAATAACCCAATTAAAAATGATTGACAGATTTGAACAGACACTTCACCTAAGAAAATATACAAATGAGGATCTCCCTGGTGGTCCAGTGGTTAAGACTCAGCGCTCCCAATTCAGCGGCCCTGGGTTCGATCCCTGGTCAGGGAACTAGATCCCAAATGCCATGCCGCAACTAAGACCTGGCGCAGCCAAATAAATAAATTTTTTAAAAAAAGAAAAGAAAATATGCAAATGGAAAATAAACATAATTTGTCAGTAGGAAAGTGTAAATTGAAACCACAATGAGATACCACCATGCTCCCACTGGAATGACTAAAATTAAAAAGATTGTGGGTACCAACTGTTCAGGAGGATGTGGAGCAACTGGAATTCTCATAACACTTATGAGAATGTAAAGTGAGGCAGTCACTTTGGAAAGCAGGTTGGCTACTTTTTAAAAAGTTCTTTAAGTTCTTTTAAAGTTATGCACCTACCCTAAATCCCAGTCATTTGACTCCTAGGTGTTTACCCAAGCAACTGTCCCAAAGACTTGTAGACAAATGTTTATAGCAGTTTTGTTTGTTTGTTTGTTTGCGGTACACGGGCCTCTCACTGTTGTGGCCTCTCCCGTTGCGGAGCACAGGCTCCGGATGCGCAGGCTCAGGGGCCATGGCTCACAGGCCAAGCCCCTCCGTGGCGTGTGGGATCTTCCCGGACTGGGGCACGAACCTGTGTCCCCTGCATCGGCAGGCAGACTCTCAACCATTGCGCCACCAGGGAAGCCCTTTTATAGCACTTTTATTTGTAATGGTCTCAAACTGAAAACAACACAAATGCCCACCAACATGAGAATGAATAAACAAGTGGTCATATATCCACATAATGGAATACTATTCAGCATTGAAAAGCAATGAACTCTTTCTTTTTTAAAATTTCATTTCTTTATCTATCTATTTATTTATTTTTGGCTGCATTGGGTCCTCGTTGCTGTGCACGGGCCCTCTCCAGTTGCGGTGAGCAGGAACTACTCTTTGTTGCGGTGCGCAGGCTTCTCACTGCCGTGGCCTCTCCTGCTGCGGAGCGCGGGCTCTAGGCTTGCAGGCTTCAGTAGTTGTGGCGTGCAGGCTCAGCAGTTGTGGCTCACGGGCTCAGTTGCTCCGCGGCATGTGGGATCCTCCCGGACCAGGGTTCGAACCCGTGTCCCCTGCATTGGCAGGCGGATTCCTAACCACTGCCTCACCAGGGAAGCCGGCAATGAACTCTTGATACACACAACTACATGAGTGAATCTCAAAATAATTATGGTGAGAGAAAGAAGCAGCCAAAAAAAAATTATTCCAGTTATATAAAATACGAGAAAATG
Source organism: Lipotes vexillifer (assembly GCF_000442215.2). Lineage (NCBI taxonomy): Eukaryota > Metazoa > Chordata > Mammalia > Artiodactyla > Lipotidae > Lipotes > Lipotes vexillifer. The sequence goes on along the minus strand of NW_006780610.1, from coordinate 5,483,493 downwards.
AAAACTAATCTTTGATGACAGAAAGCAGATCAGTGGTTGCAGGAGGGGAAGGCAAGGAGAGACAAGAAGTAGGATTACCGAGGGGCAGGAGGAAACTTTTGAGGGTGATGGATATGTTCATTGTCTTTTTTTTTTTTTTTGCGGTATGCGGGCCTCTCACTGTTGCGGCCTCTCCCGTTGCGGAGCACAAGCTCCGGACGCGCAGGCTCAACGGCCATGGCTCATGGGCCCAGCCGCTCCATGGCATGCGGGATCCTCCCGGACGGGGGCACAAAACTGTGTTCCCTGCATCGGCAGGCGGACTCTCAACCACTGCGCCACCAGGGAAGCCCTGTTCATTGTCTTGATTGTAGTGATGGGGTAACGTGTATACTTACATCAAAACTCATCAGATTGCCCACTTGCAGTTTATTGAATGTCAATTAAACCTCTGCAGAATCGGGAGTGAGCGGTCGCAAAAAGGCCAGCTTTCTGCAACCCTGAGGCTCTGAAATGAGGGGTGGGAGGAGGGGCTAGGTTGCGCATGCTCAGTCCTTCCTCCACGCTCACCAATCAGATCCCGGCTGGGCGACCTGACTAGTTGCAGACGCCGATAGACCTGAGAGGCCGCCATGATGAGAAGGAGCCACGTGAGAGGTGCGCAGCAGGGCTGCCTGAGGCCTTCCAGAACTCGGTGACTTTATATCCTGAGGGCACAGAAGCGCCATGGAAGCACTCTAAGCAGGCAAGTGATTTCAGCCGGTGTTCATTTTGAAACGATATTTTGAAGCTCTGTGGAAAATGGGCTCGAGAGGGTGGGGAACGACACGTCGGGAGGCTGTGGTAATTTTTTTCTTTCTCTTCGTTGGTCTCCCTATTCAACCACGAACTCTTGGAGGCATAGGACTGTTTTGTACTTATCACCAAAGTACCCCTTCCCCACATGCGACCCGGCCCCATGGCTGGTGGTCAGTAAGTTTTTGTTGAACGGGTTGAGTAATCCCAGGTCACACAAGCTTGTAAGTAAGAGCCGCGTTCAGCTTTAGCACTTTTGGACTCCAAACCCTGAGGTCTTTCCTTCCAAGCATAGTGACAATCTAAAAAAAATATTGGGTGTTCCTTTTGGGATTTAGCAGTCTAATCAATGAGTGACTTTCCCAGTCCTGAAATGCCTGCCATCAGTAATGAGGGGTTTCTGAGGGTGAGTGGAGAGATTGGTGTATTTTTAAATATTATGCAAGATTGATTCAACGAATATTATGTACCTACTCTTCTCTGGGCACTGCATTTGGCTCTGGATATTTCAGTGAGGAGGGTGGGCATAGTCCCTGCCCTCACGTAAAACAGACAAAATAATAAACAAGAAAGTGTGCTAAGTGCTCTAAGGTCTCTTTCTTTCTCTGAAATTTTGAAATTTTACTGTGATCTGCTCTTGTGTGAGTTTTTTTTTCTCCTTTTTTTCCCTCTCAGTGGGTTGAGCACAGAATTGCCCCCTACAGGAAGATAAGCCTTTTAGGTCTGAGAAAGTTTTTTTGTATTAGATCTTTGAGAATTTCTTCTCTTCCGTTGTTTCCCTCCTCTCTCCTGAATTGGATCTTCTGTTGTTCAGCTGTGGGACCTAATGAGTGGCACCTCTAATTTTATTTCATTCTCTCTTCTATTTTCCATCTCTGCTTTTTGTTCTACTTTATGGGGTAATTTTCTCAACTTTATCTTTAGTGTATGAATTTAAAATGTTAGTTATCTTAATATTTTACTCTAAATTGGTCCTGTTGTAGTCTCCTCCTGTTTAATGAGTGCAGTATCTTATTTTTCTGAGAATGTAAAATGCAGTTTGGGGGGAGGTTTTCTTGTGTTCCATTTGCGTGGTCTATATTTCCTTTGAGTTGTGTTTACAGTTTGTTTTGTTCTCTGACTTTCATGTTGGGGACTTTCCTCAAATAATATTAGCTAACATTTATTGAGCACTTACAGCATGGTGGGCAAGTTTAAGCTCTTACAAATATTAACTTATTTAATCATCATAATAACTAATGAAGTAGGTGCTAGTACCTTCAATTTATAAATGCTGAAATGAAGGAAATGAGAGCTTGAGTAATTTAACAAAGGTCACACAGTTGGAAAGTGGTGGAGCCAAGATATTAACTAACCAAGGCAGTCTGGGACGTGTTCTTTTTTTTTTTAAATAATTTTTTTTTTTTAAAGGAAGGATTCTTTTTTTTAAAATAATTAATTAATTAATTAATTTTTGGCTGTGTTGGGTCTTCGTTTCTGTGCGAGGGCTTTCTCTAGTTGCGGCAAGCGGGGGCCACTCTTCATTGCGGTGCGCGGGCCTCTCACTATCGCGGCCTCTGTTCTTGCGGAGCACAGGCTCCAGACGCACAGGCTCAGTAGTTGTGGCTCACGGGCCCAGTTGCTCCGCGGCATGTGGGATCTTCCCAGACCAGGGCTCGAACCCGCGTCCCCTGCATTGGCAGGCAGACTCCCAACCACTGCGCCACCAGGGAAGCCCTAAATAATTTTTTTAATTTATTTTTGTTTTTGGCTGCATTGGGTCTTCATTGCTGCATGCCGGCTTTCTCTAGTTGTGGTGAATGGGGGCTACTCTTTGTTGAGGTATGTGGGCTTCTCATTGCAATGGCTTCTCTCGTTACGGAGCATGGGCTCGAGGGCATGCAGGCTTCAGTGGTCGTGGCTCACAGGCTCTAGAGCGCAGGCTTAGTAGTTGTGGTGCATAGGCTTAGTTGCTCACGACATGTGGGATCTTCCCTGACCAGGGCTCGAAACTGTGTCCCCTGCATTGGCAGGCAGATACTGTTAAAAATTTTTTTTTAATTAATTTATTTTGGGCTGTGTTGGGTCTTCATTGCTGCACACGGGCTTTCTCTAGTTGCAGTGAGCAGGGACTACTCTTCATTGCCGTGCGTGGGCTTCTCGCTGTGGTGGCTTCTCTTGTCGCAGAGCATGGGCTCTAGGGATGTGGGCTTCAGTAGTTGTGGCACACAGTCTCTAGAGCACAGGCTCAGTAGTTGTGGCGCACAGGCTTAGTTGGCCCGCAGCATGTGGGATCTTCCTGGACCAGGGCTCGAACCCGTGTCCCCTGCATTGGCAGGCGATTCTTAACCACCGCGCCACCAGGGAAATCTGGCAGGCAGATAGATTCTTAACCACTGTGCCACCACGGAAGTCCCCTAGGACATGTGTTCTTAACCACTATTCTGCACTGCCTCTTATTTATTGATTGATTGATGTACAGTTGATATACAATGTTGTGTTAGTTTCTGGTATACAGCAAAGTGATTCAATTTTATATATATATATATATATATATATATATATATGTACACACACATACATATGCATACACATATATATGTATATTCTTTTTCAGATTCTTTACTATTATAGGTTATTTCAGGATACTGAATAGAGTTCCCTGTGCTATATAGTAGAACCTTGTTGTTTATCTATTTTATGTATAGTAGTGTGTATCTGTTAATCCCAAGCTCCTAATTTATCCCTATCCCCCTTCCCTTTTGGTAACCATAAGTTTGTTTTCTATGTCTGTGAGTCTGTTTCTGTTTTATAAATAAGTTCATTTGTATCTTTTTTTAGATTCCACATATAAGTGATATATGATATTTGTCTTTCTCTGTCTGACTTCACTTAGTATGATAATCTCTAGGTCCACCCATGTTGCTGTAAATGGCATTAGTTCATTCATTTTTAGGGCTGAGTAATATTCCATTTTATATATATATATATATATATATATATATATATGCCACATCATCTTTATCCATTCATCTGTCGATGGACACTTAGATTGCTTCCATGTCTTGGCTATTGTAAATAGTGCTGCTGTGAACATTGGGGTGCATGTATCTTTTCAAATTAGAGTTTTTTTGGTATATATGCACAGGAGCAGGATTGCTGGATCATATGGTAGCTCTATTTTTAGTTTTTTAAGGAAGCTCCTTACTGTTTTCCATAGTGACTGCACCAACAGTGTAGGAGGGTTCCCTTTTCTCCACACCCTCTCCAGCGTTTATTATTTGTAGACTTTTTGATGATGGCCATTCTGACTGGTGTGAGCTGATACCTCATTGTAGTTTTGATTTGCATTTCTCTAATAATTAGCGATGATGAGTATCTTTTCATGTGCCTGTTGGCATTTTTTTTTAATTTATTTATTTTATTTATTTTTGGCTGTGTTGGGTCTTTGTTGCTGCATGCGGGCTTTCTCTTGTTGTGGCAAGCAGGGGCCACTCTTCATTGAGGTGTGCAGGCTTCTCATTGTGGTGGCTTCTCTTGTTGCAGAGCACGGGCTCTAGGCATGCGGGCTTCAGTAGTTGTGGCACGTGGGTTCAGTAGTTGTGGCTCGCGGGCTCTAGAGCGCAGGCTCAGTAGTTGTGGCACACAGGCTTAGTTGCTCTGCAGCATGTGGGATCTTTCCGGACCATGGCTCGAACCCGTGTCCCCTGCATTGGCAGGTGGATTCTTAACCACTGTGCCACCAGGGAAGCCCCTGTTGGCCATCTTTATGTCTTCTTTGGATAAATGTCTGTTTAGGTCTTCTGCCCATTTTTTGATTGGGTTGTTTGTTTTTTTGATATTGAGCTGTATGAACTGTTAATGGTTTCCTTTGCTTACACTGCCTCATATTTAAGAATGAGACCTTGCTTCCGATTAAAGATGGTGGATTACACACCCATATTTACCTTTTTCTTCTACTAACCCCACAAAACAAAAATAAATGGATAAAATAATAAGTAAATAAATAATACATTGAAAAAAGGAGAAAACAGTTACAAAATTTTGGAAGTTAGAAAGCCTATGGACCTATGGTCACTGACTTTGCATATCCCAGAAAGCTAAATCCTAAAGTGATGTGGGAGAAAACCAAAAGGCAAACTATTGATAATTTTCCCTGTGGACCACCATCCTTTTCTCTCTCTCAAGCTTTCTTTCACACACATACACACACACACAGGTTTGGAATAGGAGGCACCAGGAATCTCTGGACATGGGGGTGAAGTGGGGCTGAAAATAGGAAGATAGGTTGAAAGAATGGTAAAAATCTGTTAGATCCTCTCTGGCTTCACAATCGTCAGATGACTGCCCATCTCTGCTACATGCAACCTGATAGAAGATTGAAGGTTTATTCTTTAGAGAGGATAAAGCAGTCTTAGTCTGGGGGACAGTAAGTATCATTGAGGTACAGAGTACCACCCTGAAAACAGGCAGTAAGTGAACGTTTACACATTAAATTGAGGCACTTTAATATGTATCAATATTAAACAGTTAAATTCTCCCAACAGCCTTATAGGTGTGGGTGTTATTGTTTTTCCTGACTTACAGAGGAGAAAACTGAGGCACAGTAAGACTAAATAAGTTGCCTAATATCACATAGATTGTTACAAGAGAATATTTATAACATACATACATATAAAGAAGAATGCTGTAACAGACACCTATAACCCAACCTCCTACCATTCAGTTTACCAAAAAAAATAATAATAATAAAGAAAAAGAAAAGAAAAGATAAAGAGAATATTACTTTTATCTTTGTGTGTTTTTTTTTTAACCTTTACCTTTTGAGTTGTGTTCCTTCAAAACCCAGTCCCATTCTTTTCCCTCTCAGATGTAACTGCCATCTTGAAATTTGGGTTTATCTTTTCCTTGCTTTTCTTTATTTCTTTCTTTTTTTAAATAAATATTTGTTTATTTATTTTTGGCTGCATTGGGTCTTCGTTGCTGCGCATGGGCTTTCTCTTGTTGTGGCGAGCAGGGGCTATTCTTCGTTGTGGTGCACGGGCTTCTCATTGCGGTGGCTTCTCTTGTTGCGGAGCATGGACTCTAGGCACGTGGGCTTCAGTAGTTGTGGCGTGTGGGCTCAGTTGTTGTGGCTCGTGGGCTCTAGAACACAGGCTCAGTAGTTGTGGCACACGGGCTTAGTTGCTCCATGGCATGTGGAATCTTCCCGGACCAGGGATCGAACCCATGTCCCCTGCATTGGCAGGCGGATTCTTAACCACTGCGCCACCAGGGAAGTCCTCTATGAGATTTTTACAAATGAGGAAATTACAATTAATAGTGGAACTATGCTTTGCTTGAGATCACACGTTTACATGTGGTAGAGCTGAGATTTGACCCAGGTTTGTCTGATTCCAAGTGTTTCAGTATGTAACTGGGTGGAATATTATAAGTCAAAGAGCAGAAACATGGTTGTTTCATGGCTGTTGATAAATATTGCCAAATTGCTTTCCAAAGGATCGTACTTGTATAAAATGCCAGTGTATCAGTTCCATCACAATATCTTGATCACTGATTACATAATAAAAAATTTTAAATTAATAGATATAGGATTATTATTCTATATTGACTTTCTTAAGAATGAATGATAATTATATAGTCCTACTTATGCACACAGTCTTTTTCCTTGGCCCATTGATATACTGAGGCCATATTTATTAAAAATACTTTTCCATTGAGCCCCCTTGTGTATTAATGGAGGTGAATAGGAGTTAATTCTGCCCCTATCCTTTCCACTGATCAGCAGCTTGGTAACATCCACCCAGATAGATTCTGGGTCGAAAGTAGAGTTGTTATTTACGTTCACTAAGGGATCAAGATAGGACGCCACAGGTTGACTAACATCTTTGGGGTTCATTTGGTATAGTATATCTACATCTACTTTTATTTTAAAGAGGATGCCTTTCCTGGACATACCTGACCCTCAACTTCAATATCCCAGAGTTCTGTTCCTAGACTTGGATGTTCATAAGATTCTCTAACCCACTCAGGGCCAGCCTATCCAAAGGACTCTCCTGTTCTGCCAGCCCAGGTGTAAGGTTTTGGGGCTTCCATGTGTGCTGCAGAAAGCCCAAAGAAATAGACTTGATCTGGGTCAGTTCCAGCTTGGGTGGAACTACACTGTGAATCTGCCTTGGATGTCAGAACCAGGGACAGCTCCTTCCATTCCTCCCCCTGCTGCCCCTCCCCTGGCTTAGGCTGGGGAGAGAATGGGCAGATTTGGGAATGGTGTACTTCTCTAGCCTCTTCTCAGTGTTTCTTGCTTCCTTCTTTATGCTAGGATAGCACTACTGATAGTTCCTGGTATAAGTGCTCTTTCTTACTTTCATGCTCTCCATTAATGCTGCTTAGAGTGCCTTTCTCCCATCCTTCCTTTGCCTGGCTAATTCCTGCTCATCCCTCCAGGCCTGTTTAAGTAGGTGTCTCTTCTAGGAAACCTACCCTGATTATCCCAGACTGAGTTAGACATATCTCCTCTTAGTTCCCATGGCACCCATGCTTGCCTTTGTCATACTCAAAATTGCATTGAAATGACCATCTGTGTGGTTCAGTGCAGTAGCCATTTGCCACATGTATTAAGCATTTAAATTTGTGGCTAGTCTGAATTAACATGTGCTATGAGTGTAAAATACACACCAGATTTCAAAAACTTATATAAAAAATGTAAAATATTAATATTTTTTATATTGATGACATGTTGAAATGATAATATTTGGAGGTTAAATAAAATATTAAAATTAATTTCACCTGTTTCTTTTTTACTTTTTATAATGTGGCTGTTAGAAATCTAAAATTACAAATGTATCTCACATGGTATTTATATTGGATAGCACTCAACTGTATGTTTGTCTCTTCTTAGGGGTAGGAACTGGCTCTAATACATCCTTATCTCTTTGTATTTCTTTTTTTTTTTTGTGGCGATACGCAGGCCTCTCACTGTTGTGACCTCTCCTGTTGCGGAGCACAGGCTCCGGACGCGCAGGCTCAGCGGCCATGGCTCACAGGCCCAGCCGCTCCATGGCATGTGGTATCTTCCTGGACCGGGGCACGAACCCGTGTCCCCTGCATCAGCAGGCAGACTCTCAACCACTGCGCCACCAGGGAAGCCCCATCTCTTTGTATTTCTAAAGCTCAGTACACAGGGAATGATGGAAATACCTGATGCTAGTCCTCAGAACTTGGGGCTGGAAAACAAGGGTCCAACAGATATCATTACATTATTTGGTTTTTCCATCCAGGAACTTGGCATCTCTCTCTACTTAACTCACTTTTTCTATTTAAGAAAACTCTCTTTAAGAGTTTTCACTTTTAACTCTACTTAACTTACTTTTTTCTATGTCTTATTGATTCTTACAGATTTTCTTATAGAACACAAGCATCTCATTAAATTTATTTCTAAGTATTTTAAATGAGATATTTTACCCTTATAGTTTCTAATTAGTTATTACTTATACCAGCAGTGAATGCTATAGATTTTTGCTTATTTTCTTGAATCTTTCCACTTAGTCTTACTGATTTTAAAATTACCAAGACTGTATATTCCTATTATATAATTGCAACAACTGCAATAAAGATTTCTTCTTATATACTTAATTTTAATTATTTCTCTCTCTCTCTCCTTCTCTGACTCCCTCTGCTCTGGCTAAAATATCCAAAGCAGTATTAAAATAGTATTAGTGGTGAAGAGTGACCTCATTTATTCCTTAAAAACAGGAAAGCATCTCTGCTTCTCCACTAGCTAAAGATAGATATTCTATTATCTTGTTAAGGATGATTGATTTTAATTATTTTTATTAAGAATGGGTCTTAAAATTTATCAAATATTTTTATCTATTACAATTATCCTGTTTATTTTTTGTTAATCTACATATATGGTATATATTTATTTTTGAACCGTCCCTGAATTACCCTTATGCTTGTGATATGCTGCTCTTTTAATAATAATGTCATAGAGTGTTGTGAAGAATGTTGACCTTGGAACCATCCAGCATGGGTTCATGTTCTGCCTCTGCTAGTTGCAAGCTGTGTGATCTTGAGCAAGTTACTTAGCCTCTCCGTGTCTTCATTTTTAAAAAATTTTTTTAATTTTTAAAAAAGTTTATTTTATTCATTTTTGGCTTTGTTGGGTCTTCGTTGCTGCGCGAGGGCTTTCTCTAGTTGCGGCGAGCGGGGACTACTCTTTGTTGCGGTGCGCGGTCATTGCAGTGGCTTCTCTCATTGTGGAGCACGGGCTCTAGGCACGCGGGCTTCAGTAGTTGCGGCATGCAGGGCTCAGTAGTTGTGGCTCACGGGCTCTAGAGCACAGGCTTAGTAGTTGTGGCACACGAGCTTAGTTACTCCGCGGCATGTGGGATCTTCCCGGACCAGGGATCGAACCCGTGTCCCCTGCATTGGCGGCGGATTCTCAGCCACTGCGCCACCGGGGAAGCCCTTCATTTTTAAAAAAATTAATTAGTTAATTTGGCTGCGCTGGGTCTTAGTTGCAGCACGTGGGATCTTTGTTGCGGTGTGTGGGATCTTTTTTAGTTGCTGCATGCAGGATCTAGTTCCCTGACCAGGGATCGAACCTGGGCCCCCTGCATTGGGAGCATGGAGTCCTAAGTGCTGGACCACCAGGGAAGTCCCTCTGTGTCTTTATTTTTAATGATAGTACCTGCCTGTGCTGTTTATTTACCTATTGCTTCTTAGCCCAAGCTCACCTATATGTTCTATGATGCACCAGGATTTTTGTGAGGATTATGTAAGTTAACTTATGTAAAGTGTTGGAACAGTGCCTGACACTTAATATTAAGTAAATACTTAATAATGTTAAGTGTTAATATTATTATCATAATTTTAATTATTCTCTTACAGAATTCTGTAGGCTAGTATTTGACTTGTGATTTTTGCATCCATATTCCTGAGATCTCTTTTTGTAATATCATCATATAAGAGATGTGGATCTTTATCTGCTATTGTGAACAAATTAGGAAAATTCCCCTTTTTCTCATGTTCTAGAACCATTTATATAACATGGAACAGAATTATCTCTTTAAGGAATGGTTGGAAATATTACACAGTAAACCTTCTGGGCCAGATGTTGTTTGGTAATTTTTGATAATTTTCTCAGTGTCCTCCTTAATTGTTGCTCAATTCTTGCTTTTTATTCTGTTTAGAATTTTTTGAAGGAAAAAAATTGTAGTTTAAACTTTTGATCAGGTATCAGATTCATTGGTCTATAGTTATGTAAAAAAATCCCTTGTATTTGTTAAATCTCTGTGATGAGTTTTAAAATTGTGGAGATAAATATGTTCACTGTCTTGATTGTGATGATGGTTTCACAGATCGATACATATGTTAGAATTGATTAAATTGTATACTTTATGTGCAGTTTATGTATGTCAATGATAGCATAATTTTTAAAAGTCTACCAATTGCATAAGTCTTTTCAAAGTACAAGGTAACATTTATTAATTCCATTGTTCATGATTTCTGATTTTTAAAATTATTTCCTGAGATATTATACAAGAAATACATTTTATTATAGATAAAAAGAGATGGTGCATGCAGGAGGTGTTAGTGATTTATTTCCTGATAATAGGGTATACAATTTGTTTTATGTCTACTATACTACCTTGATTTCATTGTTCCCAGGCTGTTTTTTTAATATTTAGAAAAAGGAAAATATAGATGGAGATACAGTTTTTTTCTTAGGCCATTCTTATTGTTTTGGGGCCAGGAAACTCTGGGTTTAGGGAAGGTGTGTAAGTGGAAAGATCTGAGGTCTGGCCTACGTAGCAGAGGCCCTTGGGTGTGACTTAGCTATGGATTGAGGTGGAAGGATTGAACTGGAAACAGAAGGAGCCAATAAGCTTTCTGGGAAGGTACATCAGGAGTTACTGAAAGAAGTCTGAATAAGAAAACAAGATACTATCTGGAATTCCTTTATACTCTACCACTTTGCCTAGCCGAGAGTGAAATCCTTGATGATGAAGACACTCTGCAGAGAGACCCTGCAAGGCCAGGGCCAGGCTTGACTCCACTAGCCACTTTGGAGGTGGATCAGAATAGTGACCAGTGCCTTTCCACAAAGTTAAGTGTGAGGCTTCATATTTAGAACAGGGGATTCAAACTCTTCTTAAGGAATGCTGAGCTTCTAGCTTAGTTACACCAAGGCAAAGATCTTGCTATTTCTGAGATCTTTTGATGCCATCTGTTTGATACAGATCAACCCACATTTACTGATCATTCTGGGCACAGCTTGTGCGAACCGCTAAAGGGGGACAGAAGTGCATCTGATATGGTCCCTGCTCTTAAAGAATTTAGAATGTAGTACAAGAGACAGACAGTAATTATGGTAGTAGCCAATACTTCACCTGCATTCTTCTAGGTACTGTTCTAAGGTCTTTATATATATTAATAACAGTCCAATGAGGTAGATACTATTTTCACCCCCTAAAATAGAGGAGGAGGAAATTGGGACACACAGAAGTTAAGTAATTGTCACAGCTAGTAAATGGTAGCACCAGGATTGGAACCAAAACAGTGTGGCTCTAGAGTCTTTGTTCTTTATCTTGTAGAGCAGTAGTTCTTAAAGTGTGGTCCCCAGATCAGCAGCAGCAGCCCCATCTGGAAACTTACCAGAAACATATATTCTCTGTAGGTCCCACCCAAGACCTACTGAATCACAAATTCTGGAGGCGGCGCTTAACATTCAGTGTTTTAACAAGCCCTCCAGGTGATTCTGATGCCTGCTATTTGAGAACCTCTGCTAGAGAAAAGCAAAGCATACTAAGAAAAGTGTCAGAAATTAATCTTCCCAATGGGTAGCAACTGGATATGGTCTCTCTCTTAAGTTCCTAGCCTTCTGCACAGCATCTAGTGTAAAGTAGGCATCAAAAAATACAGATGGATGCATACATATGAATGAATATATGGAAAAGTGATGTTTGAGCTGGGGTCTCTTACCACCTATCAATTGATGCAGACCAAATAGGAGAAATGTTCCCCGAAACCGTGAGAGCAGCAAGGAGGTGATTGTGATACTTTTGGCAAGGTATGGTAAAGGTCTGCACCAGCACGAGGAGCCATCAGAAGAATGTCAGGGAGATCATGCGAGAGCAGTTCAGGAGATAAACATGTCAGGTCTTTGTGAACAGGTGTATAGGGGAAGAAGCAAGGGAGAGAGAGAAACTGTCATTTCTGGGATGAAGGTGCCCTTCACAGAGACAGGAGGTATAGGACAAGCATGTTTGTGGGGGAAAGATAGAGTTTGGTTTTGGACTCTTGAAATTTGAAGTGCTGGTAGATCCAGGTGGAGCTGTCCAGCAGACACTTGGAAATATGAGTCTGAGACATGGTTGGAAATACAGATTTGGAAGGATAGTTGAGCCATAAGAATGGATGAGACCTTTAAGGGAAAAGTGGAGAATGGAATGAGAAGAGAGCTAGGTTTGAAACCATGGTGAACACTGTTATTTAATGAATCAAAAGCAAGAGGGGGGCCTTTGAAGAAGGCTGAAAAGGGTTTAGGCAATAGGAGACCTCAGAAAATGCTGAAGCCAAGTAGAAGCCTCTAAAAGGAAGGAGAGGCAAAGTGTCAGATGCTGCAGAGAAATAAGAGTTGAAAATAATCCTTTGAATTTCGACACAAAAAGTGTTTTAAGTGACATGGTGAGGGCAGAAGCGGATTGACTGGGTTGAGGCATGAGCTGTAGATGACAAAGTGGAGACAGGTGTTTCCCAGGTCCCGCAGGTAGAGCTCAGGAGCTGCACTCAAGTTGAGACTGCGACATCTTCCAGGGTAGGCAGTCTCTTTCATATCTGTGGTCTCAGCGCCCGGTAGTCGGCCTGGAAGAGAGGGTGGCGTCAGTGAGTTCAGTGCCTAGGGACGGAGAAAGGCTTCGCGGAGGCAATCGCTTTGCAGCCGAGGCTTGAAGGATGAGGGTGATTGGGAGGAGAGGTGGGAGGCAGGGCCCCTGGGTGACGGGGCTCTCGGAGTGTGTGAGGGTGACCTGGGAATGAAGTGGAAATGTGCGCGTGGCCCTGTGTGAAGGGGGGAGGCTGTGTGTAGGCTTGGAGGAACAGGTTTGGGGAAAAGACAAGGCCGGAGGCTGCTGCGGGGGGTTGTCTTCCCGCCCCGCCCCACTTAAGACACTGCGTGGTTCCGCGGCGCCTCTACCGGAGCCCTCTCGCCGGGCTGCATGGCGACGGGTGACCGCCAGGGGCCGCTGCCTCCGGTCCCCGGTGCCCCCGCCCCTCTCCATTGGCCTTTGTTGCTGTCGGAGCGCCCCGTTTGACTCGTTCCCGTCCGCCCCCTGGGCCTGGCGGTCGCGCCTGCGCACTGGCAGCTGGCCGGGCGCTAGCTGGGGGAGCTGCTGCAGGCTCCGCGGCGGCGGCTGCAACGGAGGCTGCGGGGGCGGCGGCGCGAGCGGCCGGGCTTGGGGGGGTAGCCGAGCCCGGCCCGGGAGCCCAAGCAGCTAAAGTGCGGGGTACCTAGGCCCTTCACGCTGGACTCCACAGTCTCCGGGCCGCCTGACCTCCGCACGGGTATATGGGATGGAAGCGGGACCCTCGGGAGCAGGTAAGGGCCCCCGGCAGAGGGGCACGGTGCATGCTCCAAGGACTAGGGGACTCCCGCGTGAAGAGCAGGATTTCCGAGTGAGGAAAGGTTTCCTGAGTGAGGAAAGGGGCTCTTATGAGATGGGGGGCCCAGTTTGAAGGGGGCTGTGTGCAGTTCCGGGGGAAACCTTGTGAAGGGAGCTCTGAGACGGGGGCCATTTATCAAAGGAGGCTGTATGCACTCCTGGAGGTGGGAAGTGCTCTGGGAGAAGGGCCTGAACGCACGTAAGGACACTCGGAGATCCCGGGAGGCCTAGGGAGAGGCCCGGCAGGTGGCAGGGGGCGGGCCCCAGGTGTCCAGGAGAGGAGGGGGTCGACACAGATGGGCCCAGAGCTGCCGCATGCCGGGGGCGGGGGCTCAGCCGGGCTGGGCTGGGCTGATGTCTTTTGGGTGAAGGCGCCAGAGCTGGGCTGTGAGCTCCGCCCCAGCCGGGCCTGACGCGGGGGCGAGGGTCAGGGGGCAGTGGGTGGGGATCCAGCCCCGGGATCCTACCCCCCCCCCCCGGCTTGGGGGGAGGGCGGGGGGGGCCGGGCGCAGCCGC
>NW_006780610.1:5459673-5469536 GCF_000442215.2 Lipotes vexillifer | reverse complement strand
CCCCCCAGTCTAGGGAGATGGAGCGGAGGCGCCGGAGCATGCGCGGAGGTGGCAGCTGGAACGGGTTGCCCGATGTGGTGGGGGCGTGGCCGCCCGAACCCCCCACCCGCAGACCCGCAGGTTGGCTTGGAAAAAGGAGCGCACTGTTGGGCTGCAGTCTCTCTTAGGTTATGCTGGCAGAGTACAAGTGGAAATGGGCCCCTTCCCCATCTTGGGGCTCTTGCACTTGGCCCTGAAAACCTTCAGTCATAATTTGCCAAGAATAGGTTGAGGGAAACTGCTAAAGTGCCTCATTCTGCCACTGGGATGAGGAAAGACTGGGATGGAAGCAATGTTTTAGGTTATGGACGGGTCCCCCTTGAAGACAGGCCTTAAAAAATGTGTTGGTTACTGAGGTGCCAAGGCCAGGACCAGGTTTACCTAGAAGGGGTTTTCTGCCTGGTTTGCACGGTCCAACAGTGAGCAGAGTTGGGATCTTTTAATCCAAGGAAAATGACCTCTCTATTGAATGTCTCCTGAGTCGACAGCCTAATCTTTCTATACCTTAATATTTTCATGTTTGTTGTCCCCCACTGAGTATCTTTTCTTTTTCCTCTCTCTACTCCCCAGAAACTGTCAGGGCCATGTTATTAGACCCAAGGTCGTCAAGCTAGCCTTTTGTCACAAATACGTTGTTTGGGATAGGGGGATGTCTATAGCCTTCACCATGGTGTCCCAGATGATAGCCTTAACTTCTCCTTATTTACAATCAGGAGAAAAGGCGGTAAGAATAGAGGAGAAACTGAGGCAAGGCTGCCCCAAGAAGACCAGAGTCCCTGGATGTGTTGTGTAGTGGTGGCACCTCCTGTGTCCTGTCTCTTACCCTTTTGATGGGAGGAGCAGTCTGGACCTGGGAATCCTTTAGGTCTTGTCTCACTACTTCCTTCCGTTTGATCTCGGGGTGGGAATAGGATTTCCATTTGGGACAGGAATTTCATTTCTGGTTGAAGCATCTTTGTCTTTTATACCAGATCTAATCCCCTTAAGGAAATAGCTCCTGCCGACTCATTCTTCGAGTCATCCATTCAGTGATCTCTAAGTACTTAGTGACTACTTTCCCCAGGACAAAAACAACCTTGTAAAGGCTGTGTAAGCCTTAAGGTGGAATGCAGGGAGCAACTGACTTCAGAAAACGACTTCCTCCTTCCCTTAGGCCCCTTTCTCCATTCCAGGAGCTCTCCTGGTTTTCTGGGCTGGAGACTACTTGCAGCAACCCAAGGACTAGAGTAGTAGAGGCCACAGAGGTCCAGATGGATTGCTGGGAGCTGGCACCCATACCAGATTGATCTATTATGGTGAATTCCTAATGGCCTCTAGAGTGATGAAAAAGTTGACTTTTTTTGGTTCATGTTACATATTTATAGCTTCTAGGGAAGGAACTAGAGCCTGGTATCTGGAGTTGGCTGTAGCCTAATGAGGCAGGCTTTACCTCATCAAAAGGTGTAATTGAAATTCATTCTGGAAGCTGTGAGTGGAGGGATCCTATAACTGCCTCCTTCCTAGGCTCGGACTATTTTCTTGGAGGTTTGAGGACACAGTACGTACCCAAAGCAAGGTATTGTTGCTGGCTTCACTGGGCTTATGGCCAGGTGTGCCTTCTGTGCTCAGGTGTGTTACAGTACATATACTGGACTGGGAGCTCCCAGAGGGTAGAGGTGGTGTCTGATTTATCTGTGGAACCAACCAATGTCTAGGCCCTGACACAAGTACGTCTTTATTTTTTGAATTGAATCACATTCCAGTGTGAACATAAATGGTTAAGCACATGTGTGGATATTTAATAATTTGTGTGTACTCAGTGTGTGGACAAATTCTTTTTGGAGTGATTGGCCTTTTACTCTTTGCTTACCGGACAGCTAACCCAGCCTTGAGTTTGTCTTTTGAGTGGGCTGTCTAGCTTATTGGGAGGTATGTGGGCCTCAGAACTGCAGGGAAGGAATCCCCTGAGCCAGGCCTTTCAGCTCTGTTACTTTTCCTTCTCAGGGCTGGTTGAGGATGGGGGAGGGGGAGTGTCCTTTTCATAGCCCCTCCCTCCATGCTTTTGTCTGCAGGGAAGGGCCCCGCCCCTTTCCCCCAAGGCCCAAGCTTTGTCCTCTGTGCTGGGGCCCTCATCTGCATCACAAAGTGGCCGTCTGTCCCTGTCTGGGTCTGAAGGGAAGTGTCTCCCTTTCTCAGACTAAAAGCTGGGGGCAGGGTGGGGTTAGGGGAGGAACTTTGTACTGCTGTAAGGCTTGCAGGGGAGGGGAGTGGGAGAGAGGTTCTCTCTTCCTCCTGCCTTCCCTAGTTTGGGTATGAAGGGGAGGGTGGGGGCTCCCTGTTTTTCCAAAGCCTCCTAGGAGTGGAGGGTGCCTAAGGCTAAGTCTGGTGTGTAGTCCTGTTTCTGGGGAAGAGAAGGTTTTGAGGCTAGAGTGTCTGTCCCAGCCCCCATCATTTCTACCCAGCCCCTAGCTCTAGGGGATGTCTTTCTCCCAAGGCTCCTAACAGTTATTCAGCCTGGGAGGCTAAGGAGGTGAATGGAATGTAAGAACTTGGGGAGGGAAAGGGTACCTCTTACCAGCTACTTCCACTAGGGTCATGTTTGTCCTGTGCTGGGTTTATAATTGTTTCTGAGCAGTGTGCAGGTGTTTGTGTGTTTGTGTGCTGTGTATGCTTGTGTGTTCTTTGTGGTGTGTCTATGGATCTGTTTGTTAATTCATTTAGTATCTGTATATTGAACACCTATATGCCAGGCACTGGAGAGTCAGCAGTGACCAAGGCAGATACAGTCTGTATCCTTGAAGATCTCACAATCTAGGCTGGTGAGGGGTATGTGTATGAAGGTACACTGTCCAGGTCTAAGTATGTGTTTGGATGTGTATGTGTATCTATGGCTTGTGTGTAATTTCTGTTCAGCTCTTTCTGGGGTATGTGGCCAGGTGCTAGTAGTTAAGCTTTCACTTCCCCAGGTAGCTGAATCCTGAAGGCCTTTTCTCCCTGGGCTGGGCTGCCATTCCCTTCTGTGTTGCCCTGTCTGTGGAGTAGGGTAGGCTTGACAGGTGGTTAGAAGGAGACACAGCAGCTTAGCTCTGGAAAGCATGCCTCTCCCTTGAATGGTTCTGACCTCTTCCTGACCCCCCTGCTGAGGATATGCCCCATCCCCCCAGCCTCACCAACTGTGAAAGCAGATCTCTGGTAATGGGAGGTTCTGGGCTGTTTTGTCCCTCTTTCCTCCCACCTGGGCTGGTCCTGTGCTGGCAAAGACAATAGTAGATGCTGAGGGAGGGTTCTCTTAGGCAGTTTCCTCTTTTCTTCCCTTTCCCCTCAAGCTAGAAAATAAAACCATGGGCAGCAGTCAGACTGGTGGCAATAGAGGAGAAAGTAGTGGGAGTTGGCCCTGCCCTAGCCCTTTCCCAAGGGCTGCCTCTGTCTTAAACCCCTTCTGCTACTGTCTGGGCCCTCTGTGTAGAAGGAGCTGTGGGTCTGGAAAAAATCTTGTATTCTTCTTCCCAGAAGCAGTAGTCTCGTCTTCTCCAGGATGCTAATGTCTGCCCCTCCTTCCCAAATCCTCTACTCTAGTTTACTCTTGCCTCAGTCTCCTATATTTAGCCTGTCTTCATTCCCTGGCTTTTTCTTCTTTTGAACTTCTTCTTCATTGTCTCCCCACTTGCAGCCTTGCTTCTTGTCCAGGCTCTCAACTCTAAACTATCTTGCCCCAGCCCTAACTCCAGCCTTTCCTCCTTCCCAGTTCAAGCATTTTTGGGCTGTGACCTCCAGTTCCAGCCTCTTTACCAGCTCCATGTTTCAGCCTCTCTCCTTTCCTTAGTCTCCAAAATCTATCCTTTTAGCCTTTTCTCCTTTTCTGCTCCATCCTCAACCATTCAGTTGCCTTAATCTTTTCTCAGACACTGCCCTGTTCCTTGTGTGGCCTCCCCCCATCCCCCCGCCCCAGCACTTGGCCTTCTTTAGGTCTTCCTCCTGCCTGCAGTGCAGAGAAGCATTAAGATGATACTATTTTGTGTTCAGGATGGTGATGAGTGAAGTGAGCATCTGGCTGACAGATAATAAGGCTTTCTTGGTCTGCTAGATACCTGAAGGAGTCTTCATCTAGTAGAGGGAAGAAAGAGTTTTGTTCCTAGAGCCAGATTTAGCCCGTCTACTTAACATGTAATAGGAAGATATTACATACTTATTTGATGAATTTAAGATAGACAACAAGGGTAATTTTCCTAACTGGAAAGAGTTTTTAAAAAATGAGCCTGGGTTGTTTCAGCCAGTGGAAGGAAGCCCTCAGTTGGGTTGGGTAGTCAGGAAAGAGGCTTTTCCTACACTTTGCTGCTCCCGTTCTAGGAGGCCTTGTGCCTTCTCTGATCAGAGTGGTAAGGAGATTACCAGACTCTACCCTCACCAGCCTCTCTGTCTTGTAGCTGCAGGCACCTACCTGCCCCCCCTGCAGCAGGTGTTCCAGGCACCTCGCCGGCCTGGCATTGGCACCGTGGGGAAACCAATCAAGCTCCTGGCCAACTACTTTGAAGTGGACATCCCTAAGATTGACGTGTACCACTACGAGGTGGATATCAAGCCGGATAAGTGTCCTCGCAGAGTCAACCGGTAAGTAATGCACGTTTAAGCCACTAAGTCCAGTAGTCCTTATTTTCCTGAGTCTCACAGCCTTAAAAGAGAATCCAGAGGGGTAAAAGAAAAACTAGTAGAGGGTGATATCACCAAATTCAAGAAAGTTCTTGAGGAAGGGATTCTAAGTAAGGTAAATGTTGAAAAATATTACTGGATTTGGCTAGTAGGAGGCAATTGGTACCTTTTGCCACAGTAGTTTCAGTAGAGGAGTTGGGCTAGTAATCTAACAGTTAAGGAATAAATGGAAGGTAATGTGGTAGGGATAGTGAGAACAGATAGCTTTTTTCTAGATAGCTTGATAGTGAAGCATGGGGAGAGAGGGAATATGTTGGCTAGAGAAGATTATAGGGGTCAAGTATAGTGCCTACTGCATTTCATTATTTGTTGAAATGAATAAATGAAAAGTTTTTAAGAGTGAGACATGGGTATGTTTATAAACCGAGAAGGAGCTAGTGCAGGAGAGGTTAAAGGTACAAGACAGAGAGGAGAGGAATGAGTGGGATGTCCTTGCTGAGGCAGGAGGACATACATATATATGAACAATGTAAAAACAAAATTTAATATTACAGGAAGAGTAGCAATGAAAAATGTCTCGTATTACCCTGGCCTCCTGTCTCCTAGTCCCTTTCCCCAGATGCATTCATTATTACCATACTTGAGTACCTTTCCAGATATTTTTCTATACATATGCAAGCATATATGTTTATAGAACATTTTTAAAGCACACAGAATACAGAATCTTATATACACTGCTCTGCACCTTGCTTTTTTCCACTGAACAATATAATTTGGAAAGTAATATATATCAGTACCTACATATCTGTCTCATTCTTTTGCATAGCTTCATAGATATTCCATTGAATGGATATATTATAACCTATTTAATAAATCTATTGAGGAACATTTAAGTTGAGTCTAAACTTTTGCTACAAAAATGAAACTGTGTAGAATATTAATATAGATACATTTTTGCATGCAAATACAAGTGTATCTGTAGGATAAGTTTCTAGGCTGGAATTGCTGGCATAATACATTTAAAATTTTTGAGATGTTGCCAGTTTTTTTTAAGGTAAGTTGTACCAATTTATACTCCCATCAGTAAGGTATCCCCCCATATCCGCACCAATTCAGTGTATTGGATTTTTTAATTGTTGGCATTCTGATAAGTAGAGAATTATATTTTGGTCTAATTTTAAATTGTATTTCTCTACTGAGTGAAGTTGAACATATTTTCAGATGTTTAAAATTTATATATGGAAGGGATATTTCAAGTGTGAGGAAAGAAAGAGGAAAAGAGGCAAGTGTATATAAATGTATTTGTTTATATGTCTGGGAACTTGAGGGTGGCCTTGCCTATGTTCTACTCCTTTCAAAACTATTAAAGATGCTTTTTGATCTGAGGTAGGAGTGGATTCTGGCGTTAGGGGGGTAGTGGAGAAGGTTTAACACAATCTATGAGGATGGAAGTGATCAGAGATATGAAAAAGATTGCTGGGCAGCACTGAGGCCTAATTGGCATTAAAACCATGTATTTACAGTTGCTTCCAATGTGTAGTTTGAGTCTTTTTATCCAATGGTATTCAAGAGCTTTGGTTTAGAAAGCGAAGAGTTCAGATAGTTGGATGGACTGGGATTTTGAAGGCTAGATGGATACTCTGGAATCTAAGTAGCAGAGGACAGGAAGTGAAATCAAGAAAGAGATGATAATGGAGAGAAAACAGGGTGGTAGAACTAAGGACTTCAGAGAGATGGAAGAGGTGAGGTTCTTCTTCCACACTTTATTCCTATTCCAATTCAGGTCTCTTCCCATCTACCTTTCTTGATTATCAGCTTGGGGATTGGAGCAGCCTAGATTTTGTTCCTGATTCTGGACAGACCTTGAGATTAAGCCCTTCTCCCCTCAGCCTCCCCCTCTGCTCAGAAGGCACTCACAACCACTCTTTTAGGTCCTTTGGAGCCTTGGTGATCCGAGGACCAAAAATATCACCTGGGAGCATGTTAGAAACGTAGAATTTCAGACTTTGCTCTAAATCTGCTGAATCAGAACCTGCATTTTAGATCTCTAGGTGGTTCATATGAATGTTGAAGTTTGAGAAGCACTGCTTAGAATAGAGATTAGTAGCTGGTAGGACAGAATATAGTAGATGGGACATTGCCTGGAGTTTAAGTTACTTCCAAGAGCTTGAAGTGGTAGTCTTTCAGCTTCCACTGGCCTTTCCCATTCCCCACAGGGAAGTGGTGGAATACATGGTCCAGCATTTCAAGCCTCAGATCTTTGGTGATCGCAAGCCCGTGTATGATGGAAAGAAGAACATTTACACTGTCACAGCACTGCCCATTGGCAATGAACGGGTAAGGCTGGGAGTCAGGCTGGACCTGTGTCAGGGGTCTGGGGAGGGACAGAACTCAACTAAGCCTGTTTGGAGTCTGGCAGTCCAGAGATCCCTTTCGTCTTTTGTGCTGAGAAAGTGTGTTTTAGGGTGAGGGATGGGTAGGTGCTGATGTTTATTTAGCCTCTTGTATGTCTGTCCCTGTCCAAACAGACTGAGATTAGACTTAAAATAGACCTAAGGGACTTCCTACTAAGTGTGGTTGAGAGGGACAGATACACTGAGCCAAGGTGGCTGGAGACTGAGGGGCTGGATTTACTCTGAAGTTTTCATTGTGAGTCCCTATCAGCTTAAGAAGCAGATTCTTGGGAAATCTATGGGGTGAAGGATAATAGGGGCAAGGCAGGGTATATTGGACTGTGGGACAGCATCAGCAATTTTTCACCCATTTCTCTTTCCTGAAGGTTGACTTCGAGGTGACAATCCCTGGGGAAGGGAAGGATCGAATCTTCAAGGTCTCTATCAAGTGGCTAGCCATTGTGAGCTGGCGCATGCTGCATGAGGCCTTGGTTAGTGGCCAGATCCCCGTTCCCCTGGAGTCTGTGCAAGCCCTGGATGTGGCCATGAGGCACCTGGCATCCATGAGGTACTGGGTGTAGTTAGTATCTGGGCTACAAGTGGTGGCAGAAGTGCTGTGGGAGGAGGAGGGGAATGAGCATATATTAAGGTCCCACCGTGTGCCTTTCAAATAAAAAATTCTTTGAAGCCCTACCATATACCAGGCAAGTGTGCATATACATTTAGATGGTTTAAAGCTTTGGCCCTGTCCCTTTTAGATATCTTTGGACCTCACCCCATCTGTCCCTGCAGGGCAGTAAAAGGGGAGAGACTTGCACAAGGTCAGTCACACAACTAGTAAAGGATCAGAGCTGGAATTAAAGCCCTGGTGTCCTGCCTTCCAGGCCAGGGCTCCTCCGTGCCCAGGATGCCTCACAGGGTGGGGGCCTGTGCCCGAGGGACCAGTTCTCTGCCTGTCCCTGCCAGGTACACCCCTGTGGGCCGCTCCTTCTTCTCACCGCCTGAGGGCTACTACCACCCGCTGGGGGGTGGGCGCGAGGTCTGGTTCGGCTTTCACCAGTCTGTGCGCCCTGCCATGTGGAAGATGATGCTCAACATTGATGGTGAGTGGGGAGAGCTATGGAGCCAGGGGCACCCTGAGTCCAGTGACCACACTCCCAGCCTCATCCCTCCCAGCTCTGTAACCACACTCCTAGTCTAATCCCTACAGCCCTGGGACCCCTCCCCCATCCCAATACCCTATAAAGAAGAGGGTGTAAAGAGCAGTGCTTCCATTTATTCTGGAAGACAGAACCTGAGCTGAGCTGTACCTACCATGTCCCCACAGTCTCAGCCACTGCCTTCTACAAGGCGCAGCCAGTGATTGAGTTCATGTGTGAGGTGCTGGACATCAGGAACATAGATGAGCAGCCCAAGCCCCTCACGGACTCTCAGCGTGTGCGCTTCACCAAGGAGATCAAGGGTGAGGACCCAACCAGGCGGGGAGGGGAATCAGTGCTACTTTCTCTTTAGTCCTAAAAGGAAATCCCCTTGGGATATATTCAGGGGAGAGGCCAAGCCTGGGCACATGAGCAACCTTTTCCAACCCTGACAAGCAGTGTGTGTGTCCCAGGCCTGAAGGTGGAAGTGACCCACTGTGGACAGATGAAGAGGAAATACCGCGTGTGTAATGTTACCCGCCGCCCTGCCAGCCATCAGACGTAAGTTGACAGGGCTGCTAAGCCATACTGTTGGTGGAAGAGGGCCGATATTTCAACATACTCTGTTCACGTTCTCTGCACCCACACCTGGCCCTGAGGATGAGCCCTGTTTTTGAAGATAAGCTGTGGGAATTTGGCATCCCTCCCCTAACCTTCCCAGATCCATTGATACTCTCCCTACCATTTTTACCTTCTTGGTCTCCACCTTTCCTTCTTGGGCGTTTACTAGAGAGCAGGTGTCTTTCTCTGGTTTCTTTCTCAGTTCTATAAATGTTAGGATCTCTCTCAACTTATTCTTCCTCCTGAAAAAGCAAGTTGAGTTCCCAGGCTAGACCCTTGGGAAAGTTGTCACTGATTCCATCTACCTTCTTCACCTCAGACTGTGCTGGACTGTGAGTGCCTACTGTGTGTCACGCTTCATGCACAACACTAGAAGTACAGATGAGTCAGATATGATCTGACCATTGTGGAACTTGCCTTTCAAATCTTTGGCTTCACTCTTGGAGCCCTGTATTTCCTCTGCTTTTCCATGAGTGGTGGGAGTGCTCAAAGAGGTTGGATAGGGATGAAGTCAAGTCTGGCACTTCCCATGGTTGTAGGTCTAGAAAGGGGTTACTGAATGCTGGGCTATGACACTTCTTTCCCTTCCCCCAAACAGGTTTCCCTTGCAGCTGGAGAGTGGACAGACTGTGGAGTGCACAGTGGCACAGTATTTCAAGCAGAAATATAACCTTCAGCTCAAGTATCCCCACCTGCCCTGCCTGCAAGTTGGCCAGGAGCAAAAGCATACCTACCTGCCCCTAGAGGTGAGACTGCCAAGTAATGGCCTGGCTGGGGAACAAGCATGGTACCTGCACACTGATCATCAGAGGTCTATTCTTCCATTTGTAGTCTCTCATCATTTTTAGGTTTGGAAAATTGATGTTCTGAGAGGTCATTCTGTGAAATGTAGGCCTCATTCTTAACTGCTGAGTTCTTTACTTATCCCACATCCTGCTCTCGTATTCTTTCAGGACTGCCAGGCAGAGGCGAAAGCTGTATTTACTGTTTAATAAGTAATTAGTTCATTCAGGACAGAGATTTCAGATACCTACACTCATGTCCT
>NW_006780610.1:5450598-5459663 GCF_000442215.2 Lipotes vexillifer | reverse complement strand
TTTCCCTGTCTGGAGCTGGGGATCTAAATGACCTAAAGATACAAGTATACTTTATTTTACAGAAAATGGACATGAACATTACCTGTAACGTGAATCCTATATCCCCAGTGATCAATGTGTTCCTTTTTTTAAAAAAATTAATTAATTTACGTTTGGCTGCATTGGGTCTTCGTTGCTGTGTGCAGGCTTTCTCTAGTTGTGGCAAGCGGGGGCTACTCTTCGTTGTGGTGCACGGGCTTCTCATTGCGGTGGCTTCTCTTCCTGAGGAGCACAGCCTCTAGGTTCACGGGCTCAGTAGTTGTGGCTCAAGGGCTCAGTAGTGGCTCGTGGGCTCTAGAGTGCAGGCTCAGTAGTTGTGGCGCGTGGGCTTAGTTGCTCCACGGCATGTGGGATCTTCCCAGACCAGGGCTCGAACCCGTGTCCCCTGCATTGGTAGGCATCAGATTCTTAACCACTGCGCCACAAGGGAAACCCAACGTGTTGCTTTTGAAAAAGTTTTTGCTCCAAGATTTGTCATATTTTTATGCTTCAGCAGACCTTTGAAATTCTGCAATTAAAGAAAGAATAGTAATGCTCTTAAGTCATTACTTAAGTCATTACTTAAGTAATGCTCTTAAGTCATTTGCATTAAGTCATAGAATGCACATGGAGAACCACAGGGCTGTATTTGGTTTTCTATACACTAGCCAAAATCTGTAATGAGAAACTGTCTCTGACTGCTTCATTCTCTAGTCTAGTGCTGCTCAAAGTGTGGTCGGTGGACCAAGAGCATAGGTATTACCTGAGAGCTTGTTTGAAATGCAGAATCTCAGGTTCCACCTAGACCTACTGAATCAGTATCTCTTTTAACAGAATCTAAAGAGGATTCATATGAACATTTAAGTTGGAAAAGCACTAGCCTAGATGACGGTCTTACTCTGATCTAGCAGCAGGAGTCAGATAGCTGGGACCAAAACTTAACCCTTCTTTCTGTGAGCTTTTGGGATTTCAGAACTAACCAGAGGAAATTAGGCTGAAGGGAGAAGAGATC
The DNA here is from genome assembly GCF_000442215.2 of Lipotes vexillifer. Lineage (NCBI taxonomy): Eukaryota > Metazoa > Chordata > Mammalia > Artiodactyla > Lipotidae > Lipotes > Lipotes vexillifer. The sequence continues at coordinate 5,458,633 of NW_006780610.1, read as the reverse complement.
CCAAAGCCCAAGAACTCTGACTTAGTAATAGTTGCTGATGCACAGAAAGTGGGATGAAGGCAGTATGTTCTCTGAGATGTAAACAGAAGTCTTTAACGGCAGTTACAGCTAAGTAGATAGGCTTTGGGTAATATCTACTGCAAGCTGAGATTTGTTAGCAAATTGACATTACTTCTGTTTAAACAATAGTTTCCAAGGTGAATAACTTATGTATTTTGATTTTTACTGTTGCTTTTTTATTTAAGAAATATTTATTGAACTCCTACTATGAGCCATACACTCTTAGGTGTGGGGAAAGCAGAGATTAACAAGACAGATAAGGTCCCTGCTGTCATGGAGCTTATAATCTAGAAGGGGGAGGTAGATAATAAATTGATAAATAAGATAGTTTCAGTTGGTGGTAAGTGCTATAAGAATAATAAAACAGGTTAAGGGGATAGTCATAAGGGTGGAGCAGGTTGGAGATACACTTTAGTTATTGTGGTCAGGGAAGGCTTCTTTTTTTTTTTTTTCTTTTTGGCCACACTGACGGCATGTGGAACTTCCCCAGCCAGGGATCGAACCTGTGCGAGTGCGGAATCTTAACCACTGGACCACCAGGGAAGGCTTCTTTTAGGAGACATTTGAGCTGAGTCCCAAATTATGAGATAGAACCAACCTTTTACAACCTGAAGGAAGAGCCTTCCAGGCAAGAGTTTAATAGTGAGTACAAAGGCCCTAAAGCAGCAGCGAGCTTGGATCTTCTTAGAGAGACGGAAAGCTTAGTGGCTGGTATGTAGTGTATGAGGGGAGAAGTAGTAGGAGATGATTTTGGAGAGAGGCGCAGCGTCAAGTCACGTAGGCTGTTGTAGGTGATAGGTTTTTTTTTAGAATTGCTTTATTGAGATATAATTCACTTTCCATAAAACTCACCCTCTTAAAATGTACAATTCAGTGGGTTTTAGTTAATTCACAGAGTTGCACAACCATTACCGTTGTCTGATTCTAAAACATTTTCATCGCCCCCAGAAGAAAGCCCAGACCCATTAATAGTTACTTACCGGGCTTCCCTGGTGGCGCAGTGGTTGAGAGTCCACCTGCTGATGCAGGGGACACGGGTTCGTGCCCCGGTCCGGGAAGATCCCACATGCTGCAGAGTGGCTGGGCCTGTGAGCCATGGCCGCTGAGCCTGCGCGTCCGGAGCCTGTGCTCCGCAACGGGAGAGGCCACAACAGTGAGAGGCCCACATACCGCAAAAAAAAAAAAAAAAAGTTACTTACCATTCCTTCTGCCCTCCTCACCAGCCCCTACTAACCACTGATCTACTTCTGTCTCTGTGGATTTGCCTATTCTGGACATTTCATATAAATGGAATTATATAATATATGGCCTTCTTTTAAGTGGCCCATTTCACTTAACGTAATGTCTTCAGGGTTCATCTATATTGTAGCATACGTCAGAATTCCCTTCCTTTTTAAGGCTGAATAATATTTCGATGTATGTATATACCGCATTTTGTTAATCTGTTCATTCATTGATGGACACTTGGGTTGCTTTCACCTTCTAGCTATTATGAATAATGCTGCTATGAATATAGGCATACAAATATTTGTTCTAGTCCTTGCTTTCATTTCTTTTGAGTACATACCCAGAAGTGGAATTACTGGATCATATGGTAATTCTGTGTTTAATTTTTTGAGGAATCACCATACTGTTTTCCACAGCAGCTGTACCGTTTTACATTCCCACCAGCAATGCACAAGGGGTCCAATTTTTCTACATCCCTGCTTTAGTCTTTTTTCCAGTGTTGATTCTGTAGTTGAAATTATCCATAAAGAGTTCTACAACTTTAAGTTACCTTCAAGAGAGCAACCTCACAAATTTTAACAATTCTGGATTTTCATTAAGGGAATTGACTAATTCTTTGAGGTACAGAGTCTAAGGGCAGGTGGCCCTGTCCTGGTTTTCCCTACCATTGTTCAACATGAACTCTCAAAGTTAGGCAGAGAAGCAGTACTTAGTGTATTGGCCCTATGGGAACAAGTTTTACATTTCATTTCATCTAGATCCTCACAATGGCTTCAGGAGACAGCTAGTGCTTTTTCCGGTGGCTAAAATTAAAGAAGCAGAGTCTTAGAGTGGTTAAGAGTCCTGCCCAAGGTAGCATCTTCTAGAATTGGCAAAGCTAGACTTCAAACTCAAGTGTTCTTGAGTTCTCTCTACTTTGCCAAAAGGCTTCCCGTTCACTGCTTCCTGAATATAGTATATTGGGCAATGGAAGTCTTATATCACTAGAAAGTCTTTTCTGATCTCCATTGTGTTCTCTTGGGCCCAATACAGAGGAACCATGTGGCAGGATGTTCCTCACACCAACAGAGCACACTGTCAGTCAACAGACAGTGATTTCTATAGTCCAAGGGCTCAGTGATCATCTGTAGGCTCGGGCTCAAGAGTTGAGTCACTGCTAGTTCTCCTGGTGTGTTGCAGTGTGGAATGACTGACTGCCTGCTACCATTGGAGAGCTGTCTGCTACCTAGGCATCCAGTTTGTGTGTATTGAGTTTTTTTAATATTAAGAAGAGCTCTAGACTGGGTCCTTTGGTAAATAATAATTTATGCTACAACTTACTGAGTGTTTACAATGTTCAGAACTGTACTTGGTTCTTTAAGTGCTTTACTTAATTTAGTCTCCAGACAGTCCTAGGAGATTGTTACTGTTCTCCCTATTTAATATATGAGCCGTGAGCCCAGATCTGCCTCTGGATCCTAAGCTCTTAATCACAAAGTGGCTGTATTACCTTTTGTATTGCACATGGATATTTTCTAACTTACCTGTCTATGAACAAGGGATTTTCTAGTCCGTTTCCCAGGACTGACAGCCAAGTCCTCTTCCCTTACTATGGGGCTCCGGGTATAGGGTGAGCTATACTCAGGCCAGCGGTATGTATTCTTGTTTCCTTAGGTCTGTAACATTGTGGCTGGGCAGCGCTGCATTAAGAAGCTGACTGACAACCAGACTTCAACCATGATAAAGGCTACAGCTAGATCGGCCCCAGACAGACAAGAGGAGATCAGCCGCCTGGTCAGTGAAGATACAGAGAAATGTATGCTTGGTTGCTCAGTCATGGGAGTCCCTGGTAGCATAGATACCTTTCTGCCCTCGCAGGACCCTTAGGAAGACAAAAGTCTGGATTTGTTACCTGGGACTCCATAGGACTGCTCTTGCTTCTTGACCCTGTAGCTACTTTGTTTCCTATCTCTTTTTCTCTCCTGTATTACTTCCCTATGTTATCCATTCCCACTTACCTCATCTTCCACTTCCCCCCAACCCCCTTTTTAGGGCTATTTCTTGCCAGCCTCAGCTGTTCTTCAGGGCTTTCTGCTTGGGCCCTGGAAGGTGAGCAGTATTGCCAAGCTACTGCTCTCCTGAGATCCCCTTCTTTTGTCTTACAGATGAAGAATGCCAGCTACAACCTAGATCCCTACATCCAGGAATTTGGGATCAAGGTGAAGGATGACATGACGGAGGTGACGGGGCGAGTGCTGCCGGCGCCCATCTTGCAGTACGGCGGCCGGGTGAGCAGGGTCAGGGCCAGACAACATCCCTGGGACATGTGGGGGGAGGTTGGGTTGTATAGCCAGTGGCTTTTGCTCCGCTACCCACCTGGCTCTACTGAGGCTCACCTGGACGCCCCCTTTGCCTATCCCCAGAACCGGGCCATTGCCACACCCAATCAGGGTGTCTGGGACATGCGGGGGAAACAGTTCTACAATGGAATTGAGATCAAAGTCTGGGCCATTGCCTGCTTCGCACCCCAAAAACAGTGTCGAGAAGAAGTGCTCAAGTAAGGAGGTTGGGCGTATGGGTGGAAGGGTGGGAAGGACCCTAGGGCTGCCCAACTTCCTCTACTCCCAGGGGGCCACGATTTGATCTGTAGTCTGTTCTTTCTGAGTCTTGACTCTCCCCGCCTGTGCTGTCTGGCTCACACTTCTGCCTGCTTCTTTTCTGTCCATCTGTGGTCAGGAGTCTTGATAAGGAGCCATATCTGTGTCAGAGATGATGATTTCAGGACATGAATCTCCTAAGGGAGACCTGAATTATTTTATTGTTATAATTATTAACATGGGTGGTAAACAGTAGTAGTGATGACAATAATGTTTGTGCCAACATTGTACCTAATTTTATGTTCTCTTATTTCATCTTCACAGTGAGTAGGTGGTGGTATTTCCATTTTCAGGAGACTGAGGCTCAAAGAGGTTAAGTAACTTGTACAAGGTTTGCATATCGAGAAAGTGTCAGACTGGGATCTAATCAGTTCTGAGGTTTCAAAGCTTATATTCCTAATTGGAAATAAAAGTTCAGCTGGTACTCTGAGCTGTCCTTTCCTGTGCACAGAATTGGTTCAGTCGGGTCCAAGTGACCTGAATTAGATGAACATGAATTGTAAGGGCCTCTGAGCCACCTGTGGCTGAGTGGCTGGGAGTAGATGATAGCAATGAAGAAAGTGATATAGCCAAATGGTTTAAAGGAACAGGTTAGGGGAGTAATGGTCTTGAATGAGTGAATAAGTAAGTGAAGAAGTCACCAACCCTTCCCCTGCAGTCTTCTTTTTTTTTAAACAGCTTTATTGAGATATTTTTCAAATACCACAAAATTTACCCATTTAAAGTGTACAGTTCAGTGTTCCTGCAGTCTTTTGAAGTGGTAGCTTTTTTTTTCCTCTGGATCTGGAGTAAGGTCAGTGCACTCTGGGGCTGAGAAAGAATCAGTGGAGCTGACCACTTCGGGCAGTGATGAGAATTAGTAGAGATGTGTGCCCTGGTGGGTTCAGCTGGCCTTGCGATTTTCATAAGAATTAGTTACAGCAGCCCCTGATGAATATGGAGACTCTGGCCCTCCTTCTCCCCTCACCGATGCATAACTACTTCCACACAATTATAGTTTCTCTTAAATGTGTTCCTCTTGTCTCCTTTCCTGGGTTCTTGGGATTTTAGCCCCATTTAGGCCAGGCTGCTCTTAGCCTTGGCCAGGCTTTGGAGGGCTGGTCCTTAACCAATATTAGAAAGGCTCTCAGCTCTGTGCCTTTGTGTCACATTGTTGGTAGCTCCACTCTTGGTGTGTTTCTCTCTCATTCCCGTGTCCTTCCCCTGTCCCATTCTTTTGAGAAGCAATTTGTTGTTTTGGATATTTTGGGGTACAGAAACTGATAAACCTAGAATCTCAGAGTTGGAAGGAGCCAGTGCATCAGACAGCCCCTTCTTGCAATGATCCCTAGATTCAGGGAGTAAAAATGTGACTTGTACACCTGGGTCAGGGTACCCAGTTGCATGTATGGTTCTGGGCTAAAGATTAAGATTTGAGAGTTTTCGGCTGTGGCAGTGGATGAGATTGTCCAGGGAGAATGTGCATAGTGAACAGAGGCTGAAAATAGAACCCAGAGAAACTAGAAAGGAAATAGAACAAAGTTCCTACATGTGTATGAGGGAATGGGATCCAAAGCACAGGAAAAGCCATCCTTTCCACTGAGACAAAAGGGGAAGAGATGAGGTGGAGAAATTGGTAATTGGGGAGGTATAAGGGAGTCCTAGGGTCAACCCTCAGAATTTTCTTCTGGCTAAAGAAGCCTTGTTACCTCAGCTGTATGACTTTTAGGACAGGATTTTAAGACTTTCTCCATCCTAGAGTTCTCTAAACACTTTGTGGCCCCCAGCATTGGACATAATATCCCAAGTGTGGTCTGGTAATAGAAGATAGGGAAAACCACTTTCCTTGAAGTAGAGACCCACTTATTGATGGAATCTGGTAACACCTTGGCTTTTTAAATAGCTGTACTGTAGTTGTATACAAAGCAGAGAAATGGAAGAAACACTGTTAGTTGTCCATCAGAGCCCTGGCTCTTATTTACATGAAATAATAGGTTATATTTTTTATTCTAATGTTTATTTGAAAAAAAATTTTAAATTAGAATAATATGGAAAACATCCATGTGTCCATCATCCAGAGTATTGTCATATTTATTTTATCCCTTATAAAAAGTAAATAAAATATTAAAGATAAATTTGACATTCCTTTATAGTCTCCATTCTAGTCCCGTTCCTCTTTTCTGATGTAGTCACTGTCATGAATTTATAACCTTCCTACCCAATTTATGTATTTTATATACCTATATGTATATAAGTGATTTAAAATTTTATACAACAGTGTTGTACTGTATTAATCTTATGGGTTTTTTTTCTTTTTAACTAATAAGTAAAAAATTTATTTCCTCACTGTATAGGCTTTTGAATCCATCTTATTGATATTTATATGCTATATAATAACATCCCCTAAACGATTGCTTTTATTCTCAATTTGTACATTGTTGCTTTTAATCTAAATGCAGGACTTTCACAATTGAATTTCCTGCTGCTCCTTTCAGTCTGTCATTATATTTATGTAGCTCGATTTTTTTTTTTTAATCTATTGCATGTGAACCCTCTCTTCCAGCTTTGTCTTTCTTTCCTAGGGTAAAGCTCTAAAGCCAAAAGAAAGAAGCTTGTTTAATTATTTGCTCTCAGGCTTCAAAGAACCAGTAGGGGAGGAGGGAGCTCATTTTTTTCTGAGCATCTCCTGTGCTCTGATCACTGTTGGAACGTTATTTATTTTAATTTGAGCCAAGAGGCCTTCCTCTTGGGCATCTTCCTATTGCTGTAGACTTGAAACATAGGAACCAGCTGCTTGAATGGGACAACATGGGGGACTTTGAGAATTCCCACAGGTCCCTTCTCTGGGCTCCCTCAGCTCTCTGCTCGTACCATTGAACACTTGGCAAGCTCTGTCTTGTCCTATCCAACTGTAAATGTGCTTTTTACACTAGATGTGATGATGTCTCATTCATCTTATAATCTGTCAGTGCCTGTCATAGTGCTAGGCACCTAAGATGGAGGCATTTGGTTAGAGGTATTAAAGTGGGACTTACCTGCCTCCTGTCATGACCATACTTGTGCTGCAGGAACTTCACAGACCAGCTGCGGAAGATTTCCAAGGATGCAGGGATGCCCATCCAGGGCCAGCCTTGCTTCTGCAAATATGCGCAGGGGGCAGACAGCGTGGAGCCCATGTTCCGGCATCTCAAGAACACCTACTCAGGGCTGCAGCTCATTATCGTCATCCTGCCAGGGAAGACGCCAGTGTATGGTACAGTTCTGTTGGGACAGTGATTACGATGATAGGACTCTCAGGGTAGCTCCCTGGAAGATCCTAGGGTCGACTCAGTGTGGATTCTTGGCTCTAGCCAGAGCTGTTCCTTAGTGTCAGTGCTCTTCTTAGAGGAGAAATATTAGCCTATATGAGCCAGTTAGTCATCTCTGGTCCTGTTTACCTGCTCACAATCCTTCCCAGTAACATTTACTGGGGTCCTCTCTGTGCTGGTGTGTATGCCAGGCTAAGCTGAGCCGGATACCGAGATGGGTCAGTCCAGATTCCTATTCTTAGGAGTGCGTTGTCTGTCAGGACATAGGGCAGCACACCCAAGCAGAATTTGTGGTGGTTCTGTTGGTGTTCCACTGCTGGGAATGATGTAGACTTTTTGAGAAGCTTTCCCTCTCTTTTCCTCTCTTTTAAGAATGAGAATGACTATATACATCTCTGACTCAGTGCTTTTCTCTTACTCTTTTTTTCCTTCTCCACGTCTCCTCTTCAGAGGAAGAGGCGTCTCTCCTTTTACTCAACCCACTTGTGCTCTTGTTTCTATTCCATCCTTTACCTTTGGGACCCTTGAACCCTCAAACATCTTTAGATTCCCCACCCTAGAGCGCATTACCACAGTCATGCCATCTCCTTCAGCTTTTTTCTTCCTATTTTCTTGTTTTTCTTCATCAACGTTTTTAAATGAGTTCTCTACATTTTCTACCCCCACTTCCTCACCAGCCACTTACTCCTTAGCCTTTTTCATCTATTTTACCTCTGCCATTCTCCTAAACCTCCTCTGCAGAGGGTCACCAGTGACCTTTCTCCTCTTGACTTTTTGATATTTTCTCCTGTCTCACCTTAATTGTTTTTGTCATTACCAGGAATG
>NW_006780610.1:5439937-5450588 GCF_000442215.2 Lipotes vexillifer | reverse complement strand
GGAATGCCTGGCATTTTCCAGATTTCTGTACTCTGCCCTCTCTGCCTTTTCATTCTAGTGAAATTCTCATCCATTTCAGTTGTTTCTGTCACCAACTATTGTTACTGTATGTTATATGGTATTATTAAAATCTTGATTCCACCCTTGACCTCTCTGCAGTTCTGATCTCTCCCTTTGACCTATCTCCCTTCCACAAGAGTTTATTGATCACCTACTGTGTGTGAAAAGAAACACTGCTAGATCCTGAATACATTGGTGGATAAAACAGATGTGCTCTCTGCTCTTACAAAGTGTTTTGGTGAACCATCTCTTTAGTAGCTTGTCTCCTCTGTCTACCAGTAAGTAAGCCCTTCTCTTTACTTTTCTCTTCTGTGTTGTCATCACAGTTGCTTCTGAGTACCTTCATCCAGACTTTGGGGACAGTCTGTCTTCTCTTTGCCTCACCTCTAATGCTCTTTTTTTTACAGTATTAAGGTGTATTCCCTGCTCTCCACCCACTCTTCTCAATTTAGTTCTAACATTCTTAAATCTTTCTTGTATAGGTTACTGGATGAGACTTTTTGTGATTGTACTCTCAAAAAAACCCCAAAAACCTTCATTAGCCCCCATTCACAAAATAAACGTTTTTTAGGGCCCTGATCTTAGTTTAACCTTTTCAGCTTCAGGTACTGTTCCCTTTGCTACACATACCAGAAAGATGACTTGTTCTGGAATTAGATAGAAATGGATTTTAATCCTGGCTATGCCAGATTACTGTCTTAGGCAAATTATCTAACATTTCTCAGCCTCATTAATTAATTATATAAAAGGCAGCATCTAACACAGTGCCTGTGACATAGTAGATGCTCTAAATGCTCATTCCTTGTCTCTGCTGTCTAGTCTCTGGTTTTGCTTACATCATTTGCCTTTGCCTAGAATATCTAAGTACTCTTTTTATCCCCCACCTTGCCCTTAAGATTCTTCTCTATCCTTCAAGTCCTAGTTTAAATGTACTTATTCCTGGAAGCTTTCTCTTGTCATCCTACCTACAGGATTAACTCGTCTCTTTTTGGATTCCTCTAGAAATTGTATCAGGCTGCTGATCAATTACGGTCTTGCTTGATATTGTTTTGAGCATGGAGTGGATCTGATTCTGCTCTGAAACCTTCTTCCCTCTGCACATATATACCCAAGGTAGAGCCTTCCACTCATATGATACTCAATACTTATGGAAGTTGGTTCACCTCCAATCCATGTCTCTCTTGGGCCATAAATTGGTGTCCCTTGTGATTGATAAAGTTGAGTGTCTTTTTATATTTCTATTGGCTGTTTCACTAGCCTCTTTTGAGAAGTGCCTGCTCAAGTCTTTTCCTTTTTTTATTGGCTTCACTACCTTTTTCTTATTGATTTATCGGATGCTTTTTAGGAGAACTGCCTTGAGTAATTATCCGTGTTTCTGGTTTCCTCCATAAAGGGAGAATCTAGTGTTTTGGGCCTGCATGTGGAGTATAGTGCAGCATACTTGGAGAAGTCAGTGCTTACTCAGAAAATTTTCCCTTCCCTGGGCTCAGTCATGTCATACATCTCTCCAGTCTCATACCTTGATTAGGACCTTGGGTTTCTTCCACTTACATGCTGTTCTTTGATTATATTGAATACCACTTAGGTAATGGGGGCATTGCCTAGGAATTAAGCCTGCAGATAAGAGGAACAGTCAGATTCTTTTAAAGATCCTTCATCCTCCTTCCTGGTAGGCTAAGTGATGGTCAAAGCAAGGTCCACATGCATTGTGATTGCCCTGAGAGTGTAAAAGGATAGTGTCACATTTGTCCAGTTCTAATCTGCTACCATACCTCACCCTGTCCTTAGTGTTTTTAACTCCTTCCTCTCCACTAAACTGGTACAATTTTTTTAATGTAAACTTTTTATTGAAGTACAGTATACATATAGAGATCTTTTGTGTTCAGTCAGTTAATTCTCACAAAATGTCTTAGCAAGGTAACCAGTACCTAGTTCTGATAGTAGAACATTACCACAATCCCAGACTACCAATCTCTGCAACTCCCCATCAGTGTTAACCACTCTTATTTTGGCTTCTAACACCATAGATTAGTCTTGACTGTCTTTGAACTTTATATAAATGGAGTCATATACCATGTACCTGTTTTTGTGTCTGCCTTCTTTCACTCAACATTATGTTTGTAAGATTTATCCGTGTTTGTTTAGTTGTAGTTTGCTACAGTTTTTCCATTATATGATAATAACACAATTTACATGTATTTATACATTCTACTGTTAATGGACATATTTGGGTTGGTTCCAGTTTTTACTATTATAAATAATGCTTCATTGAACATTCTTGTACATGTCCTTTGAACATATATGCCCATTTCTATTGGGTGTGTAACTAGGAGGGATTTTAAGTGTACAAATGTATACTTCCAACAGCAGCAAATGAGAGTTGTAGTTATTTATATCCTTACCAAACTTGGTATCGTCGCTTTCATTTTAGCCATTCTTACGGGTGTTTAGTTATACTGCATTTTGCTTTGAATTTGAATTCTCCGGTGATTGATAAAGTTGAGTATCCTTTTATATTTCTATTGGCTGTTTCACGAGCCTCTTTTGAGAAGTGCCTGCTCAAGTGTTTTCCTTTGTTGCTGGCTTCACTACCTTTCTCATTGATTTATAGATGTTCTTTATTATTCCTTTATTTAAATTTATATGTATTATACATACCTGTGGCTTGCCTTTTTACTTTCTTAATGGGTTCTTTTGTTGAACAGAAATTTAAAATTTTAATGTAGTCCTATTTGTCATGTCAATATTTTTCCTTTTCGGCTAGTACTTTCTGAGTCCTGTTTAGGAAATCCCAAGGTCATGAAGATACTAGTCTGTGTTTTCTTTTAAATGTTTTTTTTTAACCTTTCACATTTAGAACTAGCCTGTGTTCGCCAGAAACTGTTGCTTTCTCTGTCCCTTGGCAGTGGCTCCTCTTTTGGTGCAAAGCCTAGAATCTCAGCCTCCTGCCCACACCTAGAATCAGCACATGTACCCAGGGCAAAAGCAGCTGCAGCAGATGGCTCACCTCTGTGAGACTCTCTCCCTCTCTGCAGTGTTAACTCTTCCAGTTCTTGTTGTCTTAGCACTTCTCTGCTGCCTACAAAAAGATGATTTCTATATTTTATTTGGCTTTTCTGAGTGTTATGTGCAGAGACACTGGTTTGCCTCTAACTTTATCTCTTGGAAGTAGAAATGATCCCTTTAGCTTTTTAAACATTCTCAAATCTCTCCCATTGAAAACATATCATACCGTTCATTGATCCTGCATCTCCTCCTTGGTACTTTGTATTACCAAAAACAGTTTTTGCTTCTATACATTAATTTTTGCCTCACTATCACAAAATTCTGGTCCTCATTTTACCAATCTCTTAGCAGCATTTGACTTAGTTGAACACTTGCTCCTTCTTGAAACTCTCTTTCTTCCTGGCATTCATGATATAATACTGTCTTGATCTTTCTCTTGGTTCTCTGAATTTTTGTCCTTTGCAGACTCATCTTCTTCCTGTTCTGCAAGTATTGTGAGTTCAAAGATACAGATCTAAGCCCTCTTCTCCTTTCATTCTATTCTCTTCCTTGGTGATCTCAAGATCATGTTTTCAATTACTGCCTGTACCTAAATATCTCATAAATTTACATCTCCATTTCAGACTACTCCTGAACTTCCAACGACTATACTCAGTTGCATGATGGATATCCTCACTGGGATGACCAAAAAAACACTTCAAACTCAAAATGTCTCAAAAAGAACTTATGATCTATCTGGTCTATTATAAAAATCTAGAAACTCAGAGATTATCCATAAAAATTATTTTCCCTTACGTATATAGTCTCTTGAATCTGTTTCTTTCCATCTTGACAGCTGCCTTCTTAAGCTACCTTCATTTCTTCCCTAGATCGGTCTAATGACCACATTCTTCCTCTCACACTATGGTTCCTTTTTATTCTCCTTTGTAGTTACTTTGGCCTTTCAGTTTCTCAAATGTATGTTGCTTTCTCCTATCAGCGTACATTTTTGCACACTCTTCCCTCTGCCTGGAATGCTCTTTCCCATATTCCCTCTCCCTTCTAAGTTCTCTTCTACCTTTATATTTCAGTTCACTCATTACTTAAGAATCCTTTCCTGACTAGGTTATTACCCCCACGTTATATGCTCTCACAGCTCCATGAAGTTTTCTGTTGCAGCATTTATCATTGTTATACTTTGCATGATTTTTAAAATTAGTCACTGGATAGTAAGCACTATAAGAGTAGGGACCCTGTGTGTTCCTGGTCATCATTGTGTTCCCTAGCACCTCATATATTTCCTGGCATCTAGGAGGCATTCAGTAAATATTTGTTGAATGCACTAATCAGTTCTCTCCCTGCTCATAGCTGAAGTGAAACGTGTTGGAGATACACTCTTGGGAATGGCTACACAGTGTGTGCAAGTGAAGAATGTGGTCAAGACCTCGCCTCAGACTCTGTCCAACCTTTGCCTGAAGATCAATGTCAAACTTGGTGGCATTAACAACATCCTAGTTCCACACCAACGGTATGAACTCTATTGCCCACTTGCCCTTGTCAAGCAAGGTACCATACTGGTGATTGATGGAAAGATAGGACCCTGTCCAGGCCCAGTGAATCACACACAAGGGAGAGAGGACCAAAGTGGGTGCTAGATGGTGCCAGGAAGAGAAGACCCAACTCCTCACCATTTGTTTTCTCTTCCTTGTTTAGCTCTGCTGTCTTTCAACAACCAGTGATATTCCTGGGAGCAGATGTTACACACCCCCCAGCAGGGGATGGGAAAAAACCTTCTATCACAGCAGTGAGTGATACTTTCCAACTTCCTCATAAGGTTCTTCTCTTAGCTCTGAACCCCCAAGACTACACATGATTTCCTTCCCTTAGCTCTGGTGCTTGACCCTTCACAAGATCTTTTTATTTCAGCTGATCATCCCCATTAACCACTCCCTTGGTTTCGTAATAAAACTAACTCTGCATGGCATTTTCTTTTCAGAGAGAGAGCAGTGAGAGTGTAGGCTGTGGCCAGAGACTTGGCCCTGTCTCCATCACTTTTGCTCTGTGTTCGAGTTTCCCTCTCTCTCTCTCTCTGTGCCCACTTTTGGAATACGAACATATCTCTTTTCGGAAATCCCTTTTAAGGGAGTTACTTAGTTGCTGCCTGTTGCTGATTGTCCTTTGCTCTTCCCCATCCCTACCCCTGATCCACCTAGTAGATTAGATAGCTCTCCAATCCCTCTCCTGACATCTTTGCTCCCTGTCTCATAGGGGCTTCTGAATTGGCTAAAGGGACCAGGCCTTCTTTCCCACTTCTCTTTCTTCAACCCTCAAGTTTCTCTAGGCAGACTGGGCCTATCTCAGTAAATGTGGGGAACCCTATACTATGCTTATCTTTAATTTCCTTGTGGCCATCCATCCTAGTAGGCTTTGGCTGTTGTCCCCTTAGAAAATGATGTTATTCCCACCACCCACAAGAACACTCTTCACTATGGTTCCTAGCGTAGATTAGCACTTGAATTGAAAAAAAAAGATAAACTTGTTTTTGAATGAGGTCACTCTTTGAGCTAGTAGTGCCAAACCTTCATATGCCCCTCTGCAAGGAGTAGGGAAATGAAACTTACCAAGTACCTACTGTGGGTTAGGCCCTGTACAAGATGACTTATATGTGCTACAACAGCACTGCAAGTAGGTGGTATTCTTATCTCCATTTCAGAGGAGGAACAAGAAGATCACGTGGGTTAAGTAACTTCCACATGTGTGATAGAACAGAGATTGAACCAGGGCTTATTGAATCCAAAAAACCTCATTCAGTTGCATAGTTTTTTGCTAAGAGGCCTTTCCCCAAACCCAGAACCTAACAGTGTTGGGAGGGTGGAGGTTCTGGGAGCTGATCCTGCCTCTTTGGTTATCAGGTGGTAGGCAGTATGGATGCACACCCCAGCCGTTACTGTGCTACTGTGCGCGTGCAGCGACCTCGGCAGGAGATCATTGAAGACTTATCCTACATGGTACGTGAGCTGCTCATCCAGTTCTACAAGTCCACCCGCTTCAAGCCTACCCGCATCATCTTCTACCGAGATGGGGTTCCTGAAGGCCAGCTCCCCCAGGTAGGGCCCACAATAGGTCAAGAAAACCTTCACATGGAGGCCGGGGGGCCTGATGGTAGCAGAGAGTACTGCTGTCTTTTCTGAGCTGTTGACACTGGGAGGTGCTACCACTTAGGGAGGTTATCTAACTGGAGTAGTCTTGGAAGCAGAGATCACAGTTGAGAGATGGCGTGTACAATCACTGATAGACCTTTCTTCTTGTAATAAAAGACCCTCAGTGCCTATTTACTAGTTGGTACATGTTGAAGACTAATTCTTTAGACCAGTGGTTCTCAAACTTTAGCATCCATCAAAATCTTTTGGAGAGCTTATTAAAGTAGTTTGCAGAGCTCTACCCTTAGAATTTCTGCTTCAGTGAGTCTAGGATGGGGCCCTAAAATTTGTAGTTCTGACAGGTTCTTAGGTGATGCTGCTGGTCTGGAGACCACACTTTGAGAATCACTGCTATTGACCTTCACGATGTTCCTCCTATTCTTTCTCCCTGCTAAGCCTTCATATTCTGTTGTTTAGTGTACTGAACTGGTCTCCTTGACTACCATTTAATACATAGTAATATAACTCCCATTTATTGGGTACCTCTTATGTGCCGTAAACTGAGCTAAGCACTTTGTATGTATTCTATTTAATGCTTACAATAACCCTATGAAATAATTATTATTCCACTTGATAGATGATGAAACTGAGGCTTGAAAATGTTAAATGATTTCTTCAGTGTCATCCAGGCTAATACGTGGTAGAGCTGGGATTCAACAAATTGGTTAGATTCCAAAGTTCATGCTCTTAACCATTATGCTCAGTTTCCTCCAAGTCATACAGTGTTTCCTAAAATGCCAGATGCATTTATCATAACATGTCTGTGTTTAGAGATGTCTAGTGACCTCACATAGTCTGGGGTTAAAATTCAAACTGCTTAATAAGCAAAGCAGTCAGCAGTTATTAAGCCACTACTAGGTTTTTTATGTTTTTATTTAATTATTCGTTTTAGCCTTCACAACAGTTTTGTGAGGCTGATCTTATTAGTAGCTTTAGTCAGTGTGGAGAAAATGAGACTTAAAGGGGTTAAGTAACTTGCTCAAGGTAATAAAATTAGATAAAGCTTGGGTTTAAACCTAGTTCTAATTGATTCTAAATTGTATTTACTTCTACCATACAGTTTTTACTCCCTGTTACTGACATCCAAGGCCACAAGGCAACTACTATGGTTTTTCACCTGTGGCTTCTTGAGCTAGTCCATTTTTGTATAATACTGCGTTTTTTCAGGACTGAATTTATCTAGTCCCTCTACACCCATTTCTGAACTATGTGTCTAGTCTTCTATGGTGGTCCCAATCCTGTCTGCTCTTAGAGCTCATGGGTAACTTCCATTTTCCTTCTGATCCTAAATTCAGCCTTACTTTGGGCATTGTGGTTTCTCTCTGAACCTTGGTTCTGTGTCTTGATGTTAGGTCTGATTATACATAGGAACCAGGTGAGTGCTCTCTGCTGATACTAAGCCTCCCAGCTAGGCTTTATAGGAACATATCAGGTGAACAGTCTACAGGCATACCTCATTTTATTGCACTTCGCTTTATTGTGCTTCGCAGATACTGCATTTTTTACAAATTGAAGGTTTGTGGCAACCCTGCGTCCAGCAAGTCTGTCGGCACCATTTTTCCAACAGCATTTGCTAAAACTTCATGGCTCTGTGTCACATTTTGATAATTCTTGCAATATTTCAAACTTTTTCATTATTATTTGTTATGGTGATCTGTGATCAGTGATCTTTGATGTTACTACTACGACTCACTGGCTCAGGTGAGAGTTAGCAATTTTTAGCCTTAAAGTATTTTTTAATTAAGGTCTATACTTTTTTTTTTTTTAGACATACTGCTACTGCACACTTAATAGACTATAGCATAGTGTAAGCATAACTTTTATATGCACTGGGAAACCAAAAAATTCATGTGACTTACTTTATTGTAGTGATCTGGAACTGAACCCACAATATCTCTGAGGTATGCCTGTATAAGGCTGATTTTGGTAGGAAGGACTTATCATCTCTAATGGTTGGGTGTCAGCTTATAAAGAGAGGCTGAACAAAAAGCCGTATTACAAGTGGCAACCCCTTAGTTCAGAAAGATGCATGAACTCAAGAGGAGCTGTATGTCTCTTTGTCTCCCTCCTCACCCTGTGCCTAGATCCTCCACTATGAGCTGCTGGCCATTCGTGATGCCTGCATCAAACTGGAAAAGGACTACCAGCCCGGGATCACTTATATTGTGGTGCAGAAACGCCATCACACCCGCCTTTTTTGTGCTGACAAGAATGAGCGAGTGAGTGAGGGATTGAGGAAGCCACCCATACCCTTATCTTGTCTCCCTTCTCTTAATATGGAAGAAGCCCTTGAAATAAAATCTGGGGATTTAGTCCTTGGCCTGTCCATCTTCCCTGGTCCCTTTCTTCCCCCTAGCTCTTGTGGTCCTTCCTCTGCTGCTTCCTTCCTTTTGTTTCCCCCTTCTCCCCTCCTTCCCTTATACTTCATCTCCCTCCTCCTAGCTCCCTGGCCTATAGACCCCATATATAGACCAGCTCCCAGAGATGGGAAAGGGAACTTCCATTTATTGAACTTCTCCTATGTGCCAGACACTGTACAAGGCGTCTTCCTCACAGCAGCCCTGTGAGGTAGGTACTGTTATTATCTCCAGTTTAGCCTCAGAAAGGTTAAATGACTTGCTAAGATAAAAGGTGAAAGCAGCACTTAAACACAGGTCTGTGTGACTTTAGAAGCCTATTATTTCAATTCCCAGTACCCTCTGGGAATAGCAGCTTCTACTTTACTCTTGGGATTCTGATGGAATCAGATTAGAATTGAGTCGGGGCCCTAGTTAGGGTCATGCAGGTCTTGGGATCTCGGTTGTCTTTGTCTCTATACAGATTGGGAAGAGTGGTAACATCCCAGCTGGGACCACTGTGGACACCAACATCACCCACCCATTTGAGTTTGACTTCTATCTGTGCAGCCACGCAGGCATCCAGGTAGCTGGGCTATGTCCTGGGGTTTTCAATGGGTCAAAGATTAGTTGATTATTCCCACTGCCTCTAGAATATATCATTCCTCACTGAGTGGCATTCAAATCAGGATTGTTCTCTTAATAAGCCCTTTGTGCACTTGAACATAAGTGCACTTTGAACATCTTAGGCAGGTTGCCCATAAGATGGGTGCTTTATGACGTAGGTGGCTTTGTGTCTGCCTTTTCATGGGTGGGTCTTCCAACCCAGCCGTACTCTTAATAGTGAGCCTGTTCCTTATCATCAACCATCCCCTCTGCCCAACCTGGGGCCCCCTCACCTTCCTATCTTCCCAGGGCACCAGCCGACCATCCCATTACTATGTCCTTTGGGATGACAACCGTTTCACAGCGGATGAGCTCCAGATCTTGACGTACCAGCTGTGCCACACTTATGTACGATGCACACGCTCCGTCTCAATTCCAGCACCTGCCTACTATGCCCGCTTGGTGGCTTTCCGGGCACGATACCACCTAGTGGACAAGGAGCATGACAGGTGAGGCCTGGGATCAGGCTGGCTTCCTTTTTGCTTCAGCCTCTGGTACCAGACCCTCTCAATTTTCCTTGGGTAGTAGGAAATGAGTATTGTCCGATTTGATGTCCTTGGGCTCGTCAGCCCAAATCTGGGTTGGGGTTTTCTCTTAAATTGTTATGGGAATTGGCATCCTAGGGGTGGGGGAAGGAATTAGCAGCTCAGTTCACCAGGAAGGACTTCTTTCATTTTTCCTTTTCAGTGGAGAGGGGAGCCACATATCGGGGCAGAGCAATGGGCGGGACCCCCAGGCCCTGGCCAAAGCCGTGCAGGTTCACCAGGATACTCTGCGCACCATGTACTTCGCTTGAAGGCAGAACGCTGTTACCTCACTGGATAGAAGAAAGCTTTCCAAGCCCCAAGAGCTGTGCCACCCAAATCCAGAGGAAGCAGGGAGGAGGGAGGTGGGGCAGGGAGGAATGCAGAAGGCCTTGTTTCCTCTACAGAGGGGGCGAAAGGGTGGGGAACAGGGCCAGTAAGCCAGACCACCAGCCAGAAATCTCTGATATTCACCTCATGCCCTCCACCCCTCACCCCATCTTGTCACATCTGGCCCTGACTCCACTGGACCAAGAGAGGCAGCCCCGGTGCCCACCATACACACAGATGTCGCATGTGACTCACAGTGCTAAAGACTCATGCCTGACAGCTTGGTAAGGTCGGCCCTGCAGCCCTGCAAACAAAAGCTGGTAGGTTTGGGTTTGATACTTTAGATGGGAAAGTGAGGGGCTTGAAAAGTGGGTGGGAGGAGGGAAGGATTTTTTAGGAGCCTTAATCAGAAAAGGTCTAGATTTGTTTAAGAAGAAAAACGAAACCAGATGCAGATCAATATTTTAGGATACTAGATGTTTTAATGGGTTGAGAATCCAGCTTGTAGGAAGATTTTTAATGCTAATGGTTTGGTTGCCCCTCCCCCAGC
>NW_006780610.1:5437547-5439884 GCF_000442215.2 Lipotes vexillifer | reverse complement strand
CTATTGGTTGGGTTCCCCCCCCCCCCCCTGCCACTCCTCTTTCCCTTATTCCTCTTTCTCCACCTTTTCTTCCCCACCTTACACCTTCTCCCTGACAGACATCCAGCCCCTAGTAAGACTTAAGGCACTATGGCACTTAGCTCTGAAGTGACACGACCCTGTCTTCCTTCCGCCTGCTGGTGGGTAACCAGTGCCTTCCCTGTAACGGTAATGCTGCAGAACTGCAACCTTTTGTACCTATTTTTTGGGGGGTGGGGGCGGGGTGGGGGTGGGAGAGGAGGTAGGTGGGGATGAAATACCCCTAACCCAA
The DNA here is from genome assembly GCF_000442215.2 of Lipotes vexillifer. NCBI lineage: Eukaryota > Metazoa > Chordata > Mammalia > Artiodactyla > Lipotidae > Lipotes > Lipotes vexillifer. The sequence goes on along the minus strand of NW_006780610.1, from coordinate 5,439,574 downwards.
CAAGCCTCCAGCCAGAGCGCCAGCTATTTTGCATTTGAAGGAGTTGACTTCCATATTCATTGAGCTTTTAAAAAGATCACCACCTCAAGATGGTTAAAATCCATTGACATTTGCACTTTCAGACATGACAAGTCTCTCGGAGCTGCTGAGGTGACTGGCCTCTGGCCTTTCCACTTACGTCTCCTTTCTTCCTGTCCCCACTTCCTCCCCACCTGCCTGGGTCTGGAGTTACTTTCATAGCATTTCTCACTCTTGGCTTCTTTTTTTCCCCTGATGGTCAAGTCTGTTTATGTTTCAATATTTTTTAACTGGGGTGTCTTTTAACAAACGATCCTTAGGCCTAAAATAAGAAAAGAAAAAAAAAGCAAAAACTAAATGTTATTTTTATACCATAACTTGAGTCTATTGCCAAAATCTGGAAATCCCTCCCATGCCCAATGAGTTTACATCCCAGAAACATTGAGCCGTCAGAAGGAACTATGTACCTGACTTGTTCTTTGGCCTGGCTCTGTAGGGGGTGGTTATCTCCCCAAGGTGGGGCTCAGTCTCCACCTTTCCTCTGTGCAGATTAATATCTTTCTCTTTGCTGCAGGCACCCCTTCTGCACTGCCCTGCACTCTTTTCTGCAAGTGCATCTTCCCTTCCTCTGGACTGTCCTCTGACACTTTGGCTTATCCCAGATTTCAGTGTGTCCTGTGGATAGGCTGGGGAATTTTGCTGCTCCCTTTTGCTTCTGTTTACACAAATGAATTTTTCCTGATTTCCCACTAGGGCATGTGAGTGGGTGGCATGGACTTTTTTTTTTTTTTTTCCTGTCTTCCTGGGTAGAGATGGGGTTTGGCTGTGTTGCAGAACTGGAAAAGTAGGGGGTTCTGGCTTGGGGCCTGTTGGCCTTGAAGCAAGGCTTCCTCATTTCTTGACTGTTCATTTTTTCCTGTCCCACTGCTTGGGATGAGGAGTTGCAGCTTCAGTGTGGAAATTCCTCTTTTTGAGAAGCCTGGGCTTGGGCTTGCCCCAATCTGGTGATGAAGCCATGACACTTTAGACCTAGCTCAGGCTTGGAGGCCAGCCAGAGGAAGGCCGGTCTGAATATGGGCGTATGAAGTTAGAGCTACCATTTCCCCTCCCCAGCAGCCTTTGTACAGACCCAGATTTGCTATGCAAAACAGTCTATCCCAGGTTCTGTTCTGGTTGGCTACTTTGTTCAGCAACTTCACAAAACGTAGCACAAACATTGATTATGGAGAAGGCATCAGGACTGTTGAGTAACTCTTCCTTTACTTCTTTCCTGCTGGCTACAGTGTGGGGTGCCCCATGGGCACAGCCCAGCTGAAGAACAGAATGGAGGGCTCTGGGAGGAGGCAGCTCACTGGAGAGCCTACATTCCTTACACAAGTGCCTAAAGAGAGTGATGCCAACACTCCATCTGCCCTGTCCATCACCTTCATATACTGTCTGTTTTGTGTTCAGTCACCCTTTGGGGAGGGGAGTTCTCTTGGGACAGTGGGCTCTGAGTGTTCTCTTCTTGGGTATGTTTTGGGGCTGGGATCAGGGCAGTATTCCTGGAGGGTCCAGTCATTCACCAGCATTTTGCAAATGTCCATTGAGAGCTGGTGGCAGCCACCTACTCTAGCAGCAAGTTTGTGTTCTCTCCCTTTTCTCTTTGCGTCACTCTCTCCAGTTGGGTTTTGAGCTGAGGCTTGAAATGCATTTTCTAGCCCTTTGGCATTGTACATGCCATTTAAGAAATAAAAGCAAAAGAAACAGCTTTGGCAATGGCAAGAATATGACATCTTGCTGTGATTTTCTTTATTTCGTTTTATCTTTGAAACTTGAAAAACACCCTTGACCTTGAGGATTATTCTTGTTTGAAAGGTGGTGCATGCAGATTGAGAAGTGGTGTTGGCAACAAGCTTTGGCTTTCTTTGATTTCGTTAAAGTGGTGCTTCTTACTTAGGCTCTGAAGAAGCTCTGGGGAGACCCCAGCCTCATCCTCTTAGAGAAGTCTCCTGCTCCCTGTTCCACTC
>NW_006780610.1:5436456-5437495 GCF_000442215.2 Lipotes vexillifer | reverse complement strand
CTCTCTTTCCCTGGCCTCCTTTTATTTTATTTTCTGTTCACTCAGCTTGCTTGCCGGCCTGCCTGCCTGTCTGCCTTTGTGATGATGAATTCTCTGCATGGCTAAAATGATCGCACTGTTCACTGGCAAGGTCAGGCTTAGCTCCTCGGCTGCAGAAGACCAAGAATCTTCTTCCCAAGCCCAGTGATGTCCTCACTGGGCTGGACTTCCCCCAAACTTACGTGAGGGCATAGCAGAAGGCCTGCCCAACTGGCATGAAATCAGGAGGGCTTCTGGCAACTCCCACACCTGTCCACTCTTTGGAGTTGGTTTCTCTCATTGCTTTTTCTAGATCTGGTTTCATTTCTCTCTACCTGGGGCCTCCCTTTTCTGAGGATGTCCTAGGGTTGACCTAATTGGTTATCCAGCGTTGAAGGGTTAGGGGATAGACATGGGGGAAGAAGAGAGGGATGAGAAGAGAATGGAGAGAATTTGGCTAAAATCTGGGAAAGGAGAGCGCTGCTCATTGATCACTTTTCCAGTCCAGCCTAACTCACTGGGGCTGAGGTGCTACTGCTGGCCTCAGGGGATAAGCCTAAGGCTGTTGTTGTGGGAAACTTAGGCTTAGATTAATGCTGAAGAAGGTACCTAACAGTGTGAAACCTCCCTAAAAAGCTCCCACCTACTCAGTAGCTCCACTGCAGCCTCCTCTTTGGTTCAGCAATGATGTTCTTGGATAGTTTTCTTTTTCTTGTCCAGAATTCTGTAAATGAGGCCAGCAAGATGGGAAGCCAGGGGGACACTATGAGTTCTTAGCTGGCCCATAGGGTATCTGCAAGGCTGGTGGGACAGTGTTTTAGACCTGGCATCATGTGTAACAAAGAAGGATGAAAGTTCCTTCCCCTTCAGGGTAGAGAGACGTCTCTAACTAAAATGCAGTTTTGGAAATTACATTGGGGGAAGTTATTTTTATTTATATTTGCTGGGTGTAGGCCAATCCAGGATGGTAGCTGGGATGCCTTCCTTCTTAAAGTCTGATCATGGCAGGGTTATGCAGGGC
>NW_006780610.1:5425295-5436403 GCF_000442215.2 Lipotes vexillifer | reverse complement strand
ACTCTTTCCTCTTTGGCCTTCTAAGCAGACTGGGGATAAGGGATTCTCTGGTTTTCTTTTTTCGCCCATTTATTAGGACTTGCCTTCTCCCTGGACAGGGAGAGAGGCTAGGTTGGTGCTCTCCCCTTACTCTACTCCTACTGACTTAGAACCTCTGGCTGCTGTTTGGGAGCCCAAGAAAGGTCGTGGAGGTTATGGGCTCAAAACAAAAGAAAACAAAGCAAAAAAACAATAAGGTGGGGAAGGCAGATTTCCTTCTTTAAAAAGGAAAATAGGAAACCCTCCAAGGATTGTGCAAGTAAAGACAATATGTCGAATGCACTGACCCCCCTGGTGTAGTAGCAATAAGGAAAAATGAAATGACTTTCCTGTGCACACAGTCCAACCTGATTGGTGTGTGATGTTGCACTTAGCAGCCATCTGGTGGGCATGTGTGTCTACTCTGGGTTTCACTTTAGTTTCTAAACTTTTTATCCCTCTCAAGTCCAGCATGGTTGGGGAAATGTCCCTGGAGCCCCACAGCTGTGTACTTGTTTGCATTTGTTTCCCTTTGAGACTTGTGTTTGTGTCCTGCTTTGAGCTGTACCTTGTCCAGTCCATTGTAAAATTATCCCAGCAGCTGTAATGTACAGTTTCTTCTGAAGCAAGCAACAGCAGCAGCACAATTCTGTGTTTTATAAAGACAACAGTGGCTTCTATTTCTAAAGTGCGGTCTCTCTCTCTTTTTTTTTTCTTAGCAAAGCAAACTGTTGGGATTAATTATAATCTCTGTTAGATTTTACGTTAGAATAACAGATTGTTAGAAGAGCAGAACCATCACTTTCTAAAGGAGTAAAGTGGGTAAAACAAATTCCAGAGTGTTGAAACTGCAGATTGTATGTAATCACTTCACAGGGCCTCCAGTTATTCTTCATTCAACAAACATGCAAAGCACTGTGTCTAGAAGTATTATGAGGGGAGTAAGCAGGCACAATTCAAAAATGAGGAAAACAGTGTTTCTCTCCTTAAGGAGTTTAAAAAGTTTGGTGGTGGATATCAGTAGCCAGATGGTTGGTTCTCTGGTACCATTTAGAGAGATTATGAGGACTGGAACAAGGCTCTAGGGCTGTATCAATGAAGATAGAAAGGAAAGCGCAAATTGGAGAGACACTTGGGGAGATAGGGTTAATAGGACTCCATGGATGATGGAACAGGAAGAGAGGAGTAGAGGCTAATAATGTTCACTCTTCTTGAGCAAGTGAGTATATTGGGACATTCCTCTAGCCAAGACTGGGGGGAAAGGGAGACTATAGAAGGAAGGTGGTACATTTTGTGAAGAAAGACAATTAGCCTTGTTTAGACTGAGTTTTGAGGTTCCCATGGGGTAACAAGGTTAAGGTTTCCAGCAAACATTTATGTTTTGGTGCTCAGGGAAGACTGCAAAACTGTAGTTGTAGATATGGAATTCATAATCATATAGATGGTAGTTAAAGCCATAGGAATGAACAAGATGGCTTAGAGAAAGAGTAGAGCAAGAGAAACCTAGTGTACAAATGTAGGAAACAAGAGATGAGGAGAGGAAGTAGAACCTAAGATGACAGATCACACGTAGATACCTTGTATGTTTTTGACTGCTTTAATGAGATGGGAGAATAGTCAAGAGAGTGGAATAGGATTTAAGAAAGACAAGATTAACAACATGAAAACTGCTGCAGTGAAGGGGGAGGGTTATTTTTTTCTACTTAGTTTACTGTCTTCCACCCCATCTTTGGGATCTCGTAAGTATATGGTCATTCTCCAGTATTTTTTGAAAATGAGCATTGGAAAACCTAACTTAAACCAGGCTAAGACTGGGACTTCCAGGTTGTTCATCACAACCACCAGCACCATTTCCACCTCCAGCTTCCTCCTATCCTCAGGAGATGCTTATAAAAGAATAAAATAAACAAACCTAATTTTGTTCTTAACTAGTGTCATAGATGGTGTTCCAGTGCACTCAGTAGCACTTAGCAACTTGCTCTATTTACTCTCATGACTTGTTTTCCCCAGAGCCTGTGAACTTCTAGGAGCAGAAGCTACATTCTATTCATTTTCATCATCTCAGGGCCATAGCGTGTATCGGGGGGGTCAATATTTGTGAGTAGAAATGAGCTAGAAATCTGTGGTTCTTGAGTACAGAGGGGAGAATCAAGAAGTGACACTGAGTCTACAGGATGGACTCAGTATTCCTGAATCTTCAGGTAAGCAGAAACAACCAGGTTATCATCACCTTTTCTTACTCTCACCCCAGCTTCAAGGTTCTATGATTTTGTGCCTTAAACTGTTGGTGCAGTTGTCAAGCATGTAAGTTCAGCATGCCTCCCTGGTACTCCTAGAGTATTGTTATTTCTGTGTATTGGGGGAAGATGGCACAGAGAAGGATTCTGGCACAGGGCCCAGTGAGAAATTTCAGTGGCAGTTAGTATGTACAAAAGTGGGCCTAGCATTTCTCTGGGGGCCAAGTGTTCAAATTGCTAACCTGTGGCTACCCCTGCCAGATTTCCCTGGAAGCAAGCCAGCCAGACCCATGCTCCTTTTCACCAGCAAGGAGTAGTGAGGTTGGTTGGACTTGAAGAGCAAACTGGAACATGGAGGAGATTTTTCCCAGTTGAAACAAGACAAATTTATGACCGTTAATGAAGCAGAAAGTGTTCAGCAGAGTGAATGGGAAGATAATCATTATACCATACCACATTTTGGTTATAAATTTCATTGCCATAAATGAATGATGTTAAAAAGATTTCAGCATTTGGCTGTTGGTTGCTACTCAAGAGAAAAACATGGTGGGAGCCCAAGGGCTGATTTATCTGGTCCTAGAGCTCAAAGTTTGATTTAAGGCTTGTCCTAGCACCCCTGGATATCCCTTTTCAGGATTGGTTGAGCAGCCTTCCCTCTGCCCTGTCAGTTGGCACCATATACTGTAGCACATTCTTGTCTGTCAAGTGCCTTTAGGGTAGAATGAGGCTGTGTATTTGTTGGGTATCACTTGGCTTAATAGACCCCAGAATCACATGGCAGTTAGGGTTTGGCGGCTAAAGGAAAGGGTTATAGTGCAAAAAGAAGAATATTTTCAAGTTCTGAGCCTGGGCGATCCTCAGACTACTGTCTGTACTGCTTGAATGTAAAGAAGCATCGAATTGGGAAATTAGCTCTCCGTTTTTCTTCCTAGTTTTCAAGATATTTATTCCTTTGGCTGTAAGCTCAGGAAATCTGGCAGGCTTAGAAAGTGCACAGAGCATGACAGAAGCACTCTTTTAAAGCAGCAGTGTTGAGGAGCTGGAAAAGTGGACTTGCTGGAGGTGAGGTGCATTTAGAAGCTCTCCATTTAAGTACCACAACTACCTTCCCAGGATACCATACCAAGATTTTTTTAGGCCACTGTGGCTTACCCTGCAGGAACACACTGTCCTCTTATTCTGACTGCAGCAGCTTCACCACTATCCTCTTGGCAGTGTCTTTTTGGGACAAAGAAATTTTGAGGAACTTTTCTAGGGACCTTCCCCACCTTCTGAAGGCAAGGAACTTTCCTTGTAAAAGAGGCAGTGGGAGCTCCTAGCCAGGTTTTTGGGTTGTTAATGGAAGTGAACTGGAAAAGGATTAGAGACTTTGGGTACTTTGAAGTGCTTGGCTAGGTGTTCTGTACAGTATCCATTACAATTTGGTTGTGTCTTCACAGCATTCTGTGAAGTAGTCTATCAGTTACCTTCAATGGCAATAGCAAAACCCAAGTAAATTGGCTTAAATAAGGAAACTATCACATGACAAGAAGTCCTGATTTCATATGGCTCCAAGGTTGGATAATTCACTGGCTCAATGATAATATCAACATAACAGATTCTTGCAATCTTTTTGCTCTGCTATCCTTTGTGTTGTTTTATCCTCATGCTAGTTCACCTCAGGATCCCAAGATGGCTGCTATAATTCCAGGAAGGAAATGCTGACAGAAAGTCTAGCAGAAGAGGGACTAATTTTTCCCAATGTTTCATTTTAAAGAAAGGGAATCCCTGGAAGCCCCAGCAGATCTGGCCTAACGTCTCATTTGCTAGAAATGGGTCATCTTCCCACTATTTTGTCATTGGCAAAGCAAATGAGATCATCCATCATGAGTGGCTTAGATTAATTACAAGTTATCCTATGAGTCATGTGGATTAGAAAGACAAGTCATGTTTGCTAGGCAAGAAGGGATAAAAGGCTCTTGGGTAGGCATCAAGCAGTGTCTGCTCTACCTAGCTACTCTTTTTTTTTACAAATGAGGAATGTGATGTTCAGAGAGAGTGACTTTCCTAGAATTACAGATAGTGGCAGAGGGCCTTCACTGTCAGCTCTGACTGTCCCTAAAGCCAGTATGTTTTATATTGTGTTCTGCTGCAGTACAAAGTAGCTTCCTTTCTGCTGTGTGAAAATTGCTTGTCTCGGAGAAGAGATTTCAAAGTGTCAAGTCGGCTAACTTCAGCCCATGCAAGAGGAAAGGGTTCTATCCAGTTGCTTTCCTCATCCAGTGATGTTCTTCTAGCACAGGAAGCTTGGAATGCAACTTTCAGAGGGCATTGATTTCTTTGCCCCCAGGATTTCTGTACTATTTTACAGTTCTCCCTTCTGAGAGCAACCAGTACCACAAGGGATGAGGGCAGAGTTGCCATTCTTGAAGCCCACTTATTTATTGGTCCATCCACCTGCCCCACAAATATTTATGGGATGCTGCTATGTACGAGCCACAGGCACTGTTTCTAGGCACTGGGGCTATGACAGTTAAGATACACAAAGACCCTGCACCATACCCTTAAGAGCAGACTCATTTGGGAATGAGGTTATCCAAAACTAGGATGTGCATGTTGTCAGGGGAGAGCCTCATACAGCTTGGCTTTGGGCAGAATCATTCAAACTTTTTTGCCTTCCTACTTCCTGATATTACAATTCGTGAGCCTTTCATAATGGGCTCACAGGTGGGGTCCGTGGATAGCAGAGGTAGATGGGAAGGCGTCATTGACATTTATTAAATTGGGCTGAATTAGAAGGTCCCAATCCTGTTAAATCCATGTCAACAAAGCCAAGAAGCTTGCAGTCATTTAGGGAACCAGTTGAGGGGGTTGAGGGCTGAAAGACTATTTACCCCTGTTGAAATGCTGCTAAGGACTTGGATTGTGTAGAGTCAAAGATTGAAAATAACTTTTAAGATACAGTGTTTCATCTAGTGACATTTGATATTTTGAAATTGGGGAGGGCATTTTCAGTATAAGGGGTAAGGATGGGAAGGAAGAAGTGAGGCAGAATTGGAGTCAGATATGGGTTTGAATCCCATCCATTTATTGTTTACTGTAGGTGCATCTAATAAGTGCTTTAAGATGATAACAATAGTAAATGCCCTTACTAACATTTAGGGAGGATTTTCTCGTTGCTTTATGTACATTCCCTAACTTCACAACAACTGTGAGGAAACTGAAGCCCAGAGGTTCAAGTGACTGATCCAAGTCCCACAGTGACTGGGGGGGGAACTAAAGATAGGATTTTTTTTTTCCCCTTTCCTTTTTGTCCCAAGCTTTAAAAAAATAATGTATTTTGATTGTTAAAAGTCTAAACATTACTGATACTTAGAGACAGGGAAAAATCATGAATCATTCCTCAACCTGAATAAAATAGTATCACATTTCTTTCAGGCAACAAATACTAATGTGCTGGTCTTAATAACCTTATAAAGCTTACATTCTAGTGGAGGAGGGGGCACCCAATAAACTAGTGAACAAAAATTGCAGATTGGGAGAGGGGTTATTAAGGAGATACTGTAATAGTATACAGGAGTACCTCACCATAGATCGGAGGTCTGGGAAAGGCATCTGAAATGTCTTAAGTTGAGGTGTGAAGAGCGGCTGGGGGGCGGAGGGGAAGGGGTGAGTGTGAAGAGGAAGGAGAGGGCTCCTGGCCAAGGGAACCAGAAGCAGAGAGGCTCCAGGTCTAATAGAAAAGCGCTTTCCCCGTTAGGGGAGGCCGACCAGTATAGCTGTCGCATGATGAGGAAGAGTCTCAGACGCTTGAGGGGAAAGGCGGGGGCCCCGTTACGCCTACAGCTGGCCCCGCGATGGAGTTTGGGTCCTGGTGTGACCAGGAGTTATTAAAGAGTTTTTAACATGGAAATTATAAGATCTGATGTTTGTGTCAAGTCCTGTTTCATAATCTTTCCCCAAGTTATATTGTACATTGCCCCCCGCGAAAAAAAATGGTCCTCAAAGCAACTCTACAGGCTTGATCAACTAACTGTTGGTGGTCACTTGACCGCCTGCAGGGGAGGAGGTGCGTGGGTCGGTCCCAACTGGGCGTGGCGGGAGGGCCTCGAGAAGGGGGCCTCTCCCCAAGATTGGCCCGGGGCCTTCACAGCTGCAGGTCTTGGTCCTGCACCTCACACCAGCCACGCTTCACGAAGGCTCCTGTCCAGGTTAGCTATGCCGCCCTCCGCGACCTCGCCTCGGGCAGGCACTGTCCCGCACCAAGGTGGTGGGAGGAGTCCAACCCCTCGGGGTTGTCTCCAGCAGGCACAGCCGGGCGGAGGGCCGCGGGAGGGCAGGCCCCGCCCAGCTCGCGGCCGCTGGCCGCACCCCATCGCGCTCGCCCCAGGCCCCGCCCAGGCTCGGCGCCCGCTCCGCGACACCTCCCCTGCGTCCTCCCCGCCGGCCGCGCCCGCACAGACGTCGCCCCCGCACGGTTAGGGCGGAGAGGCGAGGCTTGGATGTCGGGCGAGAGCCCGGGCAGCGGAACTGACGCCAGCAGGCTTCCGGGGGCGGCCCCCGGGGAGGTCGGCGGCGGCGCCGCAGTCGTGGAGGGGCACTGGGATCGTAGGCGGCCGCGGGCGACGCAAGTTCCGCACGGAGCCCGTCTCTTCTTGCCTCACGCTTCTTCCTCAGAGCTTTCGGAGTGCGGTTGCTGAGGAGAAGCCGTCACCACCCCGCCTCGGGGCCGAGTGAGGGTTCCTGTCGCGCCGCGTCGCCCCCTGCGCCGCCTCCTTGCCCTCAGTGGCGGGCGCCCTTCTCGCTGGAAGCATTCCCCCCAGCTCCATGAATGGAAATCGGCTCCGCAGGTGAGTGAGTCAGACCTGCTGGTCCGTCCGTTGGGGGTAACCGCAGAGCATCGTCGCTCCCTGCGCCCCGGCCCAGGTGCGCGAGGTGAGCGCCGTCCCCCTTCGGTCCCCCGCCCGGCCCTTCCTCCGCCTCCCCGCAGCCCCGCCGCAGTTCCCTGGAGCCACGGAGTAGGTGATGACACTGCGGGGAAGAGACTGCTCAAAGGGTTGAAGTTTGGGGTTCCCTAGGCCATATTACTCTTTTTTCCCCGGAGTCTAGAAGGGTTTGCCATCTTTTTTGTTACTCCATTGAAGATACAACGGGGTGTATATTCTTTAATCGGGTAGTGTGTCCCGTAGAGGCACTGGGTGGCCAGCCTTCTCCTTTATGTATCTCCCTTATGTAGTTGTGAAGATACATTAAGAAAACAGATGAGAATTAAGTTTGAAACAGTGCAACGTCAAATGCAAGATGGAATTTCTTCCATCCCCGAGTTCTCATCTATGTTTGTGGCAGCATGGTACATATAATAGTTCCTGAGGATCTTGGAAATGTCATATCAGCCTGGATCACTGCTTATGTGAGGAAGTAGATCTTAAAATTGCTGACTATATATATATGTGTTCATTCTATATTCCTTAGAGAATCGGCTGTCATATTCTTGGAAATTTGGAATTTAAGAAAACTGCTTCTCTCCTTGGGAAAAAATGACAGTCTTGAGAAAAAATTGCATCATGGGCAGTACTTATCTTAAGAAAAAGCACTTTTCACGGTCTGTAATTAATTGAAGGACATAAAGTAGGTGTTACATAACGATTTGCTTTCCAAATGATCATATTTGGTATGTTAAATTTGGAAGTATGCTTCATCCAGCCAGTCACAGTTTTATAACTTAATTATGAAAATATTAAGCGGCGGGTGTCTTCTTACTAATAGTACCACAAGTCCCTGAAATTCACATCTCATTTTGCCAGTTTGAGAGGCACCTGAATATGAGATAAGAAAAACTTACATGAAAGAAACCAGTGACATAACGGTATTAAAGATTTTGTTGACTACGTTAAGGAGTATAATTGTCAAATAGATGCAAAAAGCCCTTAGGAATTGTAGAGGTGGGCTGGGGAGAAGGGTTTATTACAAGTTTTATTATATGGAATTTTCTCTAATCAATTTTTACAGTGTCTCTTTTGCATGCTCCTTTTTTTTTTTTTCCACGTCTCCTTAAAAAGGGAAAGGTTTGTCTAGATTGTGAAGAGCTTTAGACTCTCGTTTGTTTATCATTGATTTGTAGGTTTCCGAAACTGTCTTGCTTTTGTTTTCCAGTTTTCTAATACACTGTTTAGGGAATGTGATGATTTGGGAGCTATACATGATTTTTACATAACTGTTCTGTTGTTGAGCCTGGAAAACAAACATGAAAGTTAAACACTTTACTACTTATCCTAAAATTTTAAAGATATTTCCAAAAATTTTTAAGGTTCTTTTCATTTTTGGGTTTTTCATGTGAAATTATTCCCAAATATATGGACAACATCTTAGAAAATACTTCTGAAGTCAAACTGCCTAGCCAAGGGGTCCAACTTGCCAAGTACAATTCAGTAAATGCTCCTAAGAATTCTTGAGCTATAGATAAGTTTTACTTCTTTTTGCATGGGCCGTTGCTGAAATATATACCTATTTAACTGTCCTCACATCTGCGGAGGTATAGTTAGATTTGTCAGCCATATGCTTGGACATTGTGAAACACAAAGTTTATTCTTCAGTGCAGTTTATACATGATTGACTGTAATTTAATGATGAAGATAAAGTATAATTTGGCTTAAGATTGTCATCATCAAAACCAAAATTTTCGTTCTTCCTGAGATGTGTAATTGTTATGCTGCAAGTGAAACCGAAAGCATAGTTGGGAAAAATGTGCAACTAAGTCTAAAATCAAGAATTTGACAGATACATATTTTGGTTTAAAAAATTTTAGATGCATATTTTCTCTGATAGTCTGTTGAGTCAGTGTTGGATCTTGGCTCTCCAAATTTGTTCTAAGTTTTTCTTTTGTGTGGAGATTCTCAGGAATCATCTTATGGCAAAATATTTTAAATTCTAATTGTTAGGTGGATACATAGAAAACTTAAATTTATTTACATTAGAGGACTAGAGATACAAATTCTATATAATTGTTTCTCGGCAAATCGTTCCTCACTAAAAGTTAATATTTGTCTATTCTTCCCTTTTGCATGTAATATTTTAAGTGATTTTTTAAGGATGTCCTGTACAATGTCGTGATTTAGTACTGTGTTAACTCTGATTTAACCAAAAAGCTGGCAGGCACAATTGGTTTTTAAATAATAATAATCAATAGTTTAGCATCTGTGCCTATGACTCCTTAGTTAGGGGAACTTCTGATGAAACCCTATTTTTTTATGCTTTAATTACAGCTGGACTAAGAGTATATATATTTTCATTCCAAATAAAGTGGGAATAAAAGAAGCAGAAATGTTCATTAAGGTATCAGTTCTCCTGAGTAGCTATTTTTTAGGACTGTACTATTCTAGTCTGTATTTTTAGGTAAAGTCAGACTACTGTTAAGGGCATAAGGAATTGTACTTACCTACCAATGGAAGAAAAACATTTTCTATTACCTTAAATTAATAATAATGCAAAGTGATTTGACATGTCTGGTAGATGTCTTATACAGTCTTGCAAAAGTGAATAGACTATGTTTCTTAGTTATATTCTTGAATTCCTGTTTGAATGTAGTTGTTTTAGGACTCTGTGTTTCTTTAATAATAAAAATCAAGAAAAGTTATTTGAGAACAAGTTCCAAAGGATGTGTGGAAGCTAAATTTGAATGAGGTGGATAAAAGTTGTGGATTCAAAGTACTAAAATATGTAATGCCATTAGGTTTTCAGTTTAGTATTTCTTTAATCCCTTGGGAAATGTTTTTATTGTTATATAGATTTTCTCACTTGTAGATTTTTGTCTTGAAGAAGATAAAAAGCTGTTCTGTCTAGAGGGCATGAATTGTAAACATGGAAAAGGTTTTTCTACTTTGTTGTCACTTAACTTTTAGCTAGTGCTGCTCTGGAGTGGCCATTATAACTTTTTTTCTAGTATTTATTGCTCTTGACTGGCATTGGGACTTATAAAAATGTGCAAGATTATTTTGATTTTTGTTTTAGAATTTAATTTCTCTGACAGTGATGGAAAGCCCTGAGGGAAAACTGTAAAGGAGGCAAGAAACAACGTTTTTCTTCTAAACAAAGACTTGAAAGTAAAGCGGGAAAAAGAACATCTATGAAACCCTTAAACATAATTCGATTAACATGATGAAGACTTTAAAAAATTATCCTTGATTTCAGCACCCTGATATAACCACTCTTTAAAGTTTTAAACCAGTTTCCAAGCTAATAAATGTATTAATTAAAAAAATTTTTTTAATGAAGTAATTTAGGAAAGTGGTTAAAATGAATGAAACAGTTTCTAAGTGCTACATTTGCTCTTTCAGAGAATTTTATGTAATAGGTTGATAATTTAGAATTAATTTATATTCTCCAGTGGGAACATTGAATTTGTTTGATTCTGTAGGCCTGGTCTGAAAGTATGCAGAGGCCAGAGGCCCTGTAAAGGGGACATTTCCAGGAAAAGTTCTGTGTTGTATATGGAAAAACCCTGGCTCGAGATAGAATTCTTGCCAAATTGTCATAAACTGTTAGATTCTAATTGAATACTACATTGCTTTATATCACAACCATCTTTTTTCACACTGGTTTCCATAGTCTTAAAATAATTGAGGGTCTACCTGAAAGATGAATTAAATATTATATTTCGTTAATCTAAAAAATTTTTTCCTCTTGTAATACTTAAAACTAGGATCTTAAGTAATTTATGTGTGGTTTGGTTTTCTTTTGTTTTAATGGATGGAAGGAAAAGGCAAGTGATCTGTTTTCAGGAAGATAAAGCTAAAAAGATAATTTATTTAAGAATAGTATTCTTTCCAAACCTGTTTAGTCTCGGTTTGTTGTGATGAACAGCATTCACCAGACATT
>NW_006780610.1:5421745-5425285 GCF_000442215.2 Lipotes vexillifer | reverse complement strand
CATTCACCAGACATTCCTGCTTCTAATTCAGTTGTCTAGGATACTCAATAGACCCTCATTCTTGGCTCATTAACAAAACAGATGTGAGAAAGAATATTGTGTGGTTTTTCAACCATAGTGGTTATGCTGTTAGGATACATGAACAGCCTTTCTGTATTTGGAGTTTCTATAGTTTTCTGCCATTATCTGTGTTTTTAATATTAATGATTTTCTTTGGCTACCCATTGCTTTAAAAAAAAAAGACTACTGAGATTTAACAAAATCTTGTTATACAACTGATGCTTTCTCTTATATCTTAAATGTGGGCTCTCTGTGGTTTGGTTGCAATAAATTATGTACATTAGTCTGGAATGTTAGTTTAATGAAATAATCTGGAAGAATTCTTTGTTTTAAATCAGCCAGTTATTCCTCTGTTGTTTCTAAATTATCAGGTTCTTGAGAAATCAGAAGATATCTGTAGGATATAGTCATGGGATATTTTTTATATTCTTCATTTTTGCAAGAAAGTGTTCTCGGTTGTAGGCTTACATAATACAATTTTTGAGTCATTACCAATATTTGATATTTTAACTGATTTCTAAATCTAACAACAGAAGTTCATTAATATACCTCTGAATTTTAAAAAAGGTTGAAGAATAGATTGCAAAATAGGCTTATATCTTAGCAGTGAAGTCCTTTTTTTTGTTTGTTTGAAGAAACTTATAGCTTCTAAATTAGGACTTGCTCTCTATCTGGGTATTTAACATAAAAGTGGCATTCTCTAAAATTACTCAAAATTTTTCTAAATTTTTGCTTGGGTGATCAAAGTTTTTCAAAAGCTACCCAAACTTTAATTATAAAATAAATCTCAAAGCATTTCCATAGTGCGTGGGCTACTTGTTTTCCAGGGGGAAAAATGGCTTTGAAATAATGGTTCCCCATAGTGCATCTGAGAAATTTAACCCCCAACAGTCTGAATGTTCTAGAGTGATTATTTAGCTACAGTGAATATAATAAATGTAATCTGATATAAGTGCATTGTGTTTGTACAGGTTCACTGAATGAATACGTAGACTTAGTAGATAAGAAGTTACTGAAATCTCATGCTGATGTTTACTAGTTAGTCTTGTGGACTTAACTAGTAAACAGAGGCATTTAGTTATGTCAGATTTTGAGGTCAACACATTTATTTTTTCAAAACAAAAATAAAAATTTTTTCCTGGTTGTAAAAATGCATGTTTATTATTTTTAAAAAAGCAAACAGTATAGGAAAGTCTAAAATAGAAATGACAATAATATGATCCCATTCTCCAGATAAAACCACTGCTAATTTTTTCTTGTATATCTTCTCAAACGTCCATCTGTCATCATATTGTTTTTAACCTGCTTTTTCTACTCAGTAGTGTATCATGGATATTTTTCCTTATCATTACTTATATCTATATAGCAATATAGCAACATAATAATTTTTACTGAGTACATAGCATTTAAATTTTTTATTTATTTTTTGCTGCACTGCATGGCTTGTGGGATCTTAGTTCTCAGAGCAGGGATTGAACCCAGGCCCTTGGCAGTGAAAGTGCGGAGTTCTAACCACTGGACTGCCAGGGAATTCCCGCATTTAATTTCATATTGTTAATTAGTGTCATTGATGGTGGATTAGATTTCTTTCCAGTTTTTTATAAAATTATAACTAAAACTTTGGTAATTATCCTAATATATACATCTTCGTATAGTGATCCAGTGATTCGCTTTAGGAATGGTTGAAACGAGGTATCCCATGAATATCAAAGCAAAAGTTCCCAGTGAAAATCCATAGTTTGGTAATAGGCTACAGTAGTGCTGTAGCTGATTCTTATTTATTCATTGCTTATTTTCATCAATCACATTTACTATAGACTGTAATTTAGCTTTGGACTCACTAGTACCTGTTAGATTGTTAGGTCAGTGAACAACACACACATATGCTTTGAAAATGTATGGTTTTCTCTTTGAAGTTTAACATGGTTAGTTGTTATTAGCCAGTACTTGCTATAGCTGCTAAAAGAAAAGTTTGAGGTAGAAATTCCAGATAGTGCTTTTTATTTCTGTGTAATTACATTTTCAACTCTACTGGGCAATATATGTATTTGTTAAATAACTAAAATATGCCTCTCTGGAAGTATAATTTGTTGTATTGACAGAATTATTTCTTCCAATAATTTACATTAAAATATTTTGTATACTTAAATTTGATGATTTTATAGTCAGTTCCAGTAGAGTTCTGTTACATTGCTTATTCATGAAACAGAATTTTGGTTTTTACCAGTTTGAATAAAAAGCATGAGGGAAAATAACAATAATGGAGAAAAAAATCGTCAGTGTAATATAGTGTAGAAAGCACAGGTTTTGGAAACAAATCTTGGCTCTCAAATTAACATGGTAATGATGTATCATTGTAGGTTCATCGATTGTAACAAATGTACCACTCTGGTGTGGGGATGTTGATATCCGGGGAGGCTGTGCATATGTGGGGGCAGCAGGCATGTGGGCAATCTCTACCTTCTGCTCAGTTTTGCTGTGAACCACAACTGCTCTAAAAAATAAAGTCTATTAAAAAAAAATTAATTGTGACTTTGGGCAGTGCTTTTAATCTTCCTTAATCTTAGTTTCCTTATCTGTATAATGGCATAGTAAAGAGATTCAGTATGCAAAGGAAATGACATTCCTCTCTTCCTAATTTTTAAGACATTTTATTATAGAAAATTGAGGATGTATATGCAGAACTGTATAATAAACTCCCATGTACCCATCGCCCATGTCCAGTCATGTCCGTTCTACTTTCCCCTCCCCTGTATTTTTTGAAGCATATTCTAGACATAATAATATTTTATTTATAAATATCTACTAAGTACATCTATAAGAGATATGGGGGACTTCCCTGGTGGTCCAGTGGTTAAGACTCCATGCTTTCACTGCAGGGGGAGTGGGTTCAATCCCTGGTTGGGGAACCTTGCAAGGCGAAGCCAAAAAGAAAAAAAGAGTTATGGACTCTTTAAATAAGCCACAGTACCATTATCACAGCATAAAATAATAGTATAACCCTTTATATCAAATATTCAGTCAGTATTCAAATTTCAACTTGTCTCAGATATTATTCTTTTTTTTTTTTAAACAATTTGCCTTTTCAGAATTTATTTCATTTTTGAGTCAGGATCCAGATAAGTTTCCCACATTGTGAATGATTGATTTGTCTTTTAAGTGCCTCTTAATTTGTAAGTTTTCTATCCTCTTTCCCCCTACAATTTATGGATTGTTTGTCCTTTTAGACTTTCTCACAGTCTGGATTTTGCTGGTTCCATCTTCATGGTATAATTTAACGTGTTTCTCTAAATTTACTGTAAACTGCTAGGACCAAAAAGCTTGATCAGATTCAAGGCATGTGGGATCTTAGTTCCCCGTCCAACCAGGGATCGAACCCCCATCCCGTGCAGTGGAAGTGTGGAGTCTTAACCACAGGACCACCAGGGAAGTCACCTCAGGGTATTCTTTTTTTTTTTTTTTTTTTTTTTTTTTTTGTGG
>NW_006780610.1:5400547-5421735 GCF_000442215.2 Lipotes vexillifer | reverse complement strand
TATGCGGGCCTCTCACTGTTGTGGCCTCTCCCGTTGTGGAGGACAGGCTCCGGACGCGCAGGCTCAGCGGCCATGGCTCACGAACCCAGCCGCTCCACGGCATGTGGGATCTTCCTGGACCGGGGCACGAACCCGTGTCCCCTGCATCGGCAGACGGACTCTCAACCACTGCACCACCAGGGAAGCCCAGGGTATTCTTTTTGAACTTACTGCAGTCAGGTTTTTGTCCCTAGAACTTCACTGAAATTGCTTTTATCAAAGTCAACAAAGAATTTGTTAAACCCAGTAGTCAGTTCCCAAATCTTAATTTTATTTGTCTCCTCAACTTCATTTGATTACTTTGCTTCCTTCTGGACATTCCTTTTCCACTTGGCTTCCTGGCCACCACATTCTCCAGGTCCTCCTCCAACCTTATTGGCTATCACTTTTCTGCTTCCTTTGCTGTTTCATCTTCATCTCCCCAGTCTCTAAACATTGGGAGTTTCCCAGAGCTTATTAGTATTCTTCTGTATCCTGCCACAGTCAGGGTGATCTCCTCTGGTCCAGTGGTTTCAAATATCACTAATATGCCAAGGGCACTCATAGCTACATTTCCAGCCTGGACCTCTCCCTTGAACTCCACACCCATCTAACTGCCTACTAGATGCCTACTTGTACAGAAACCTTGACGTTAACATGTCCTAAAAATCCTCTTGATTTCTTCTCAAAGCTTTCTATTATTCCTGAGTCTTTCCTGTCTCAGTAAGTGCATTTCCAATTCTTTTAGTTGCTTAGACCGAAAAGCTTTGAGAGCTCTTTTCTCTCATACCCCACACCTAATCCATTAGCAGTTCCCATTAGGTCTACCGTCTAAATATTTTCCACATTGACCTCATTCCCATAGCTGCTACCACCCCTGCCCTAGCCAACATTATCTTTTGCGTGGAAAGTCGACTAGCCTACTAACTGGTCTCCCTGCTTGTACTTTTACATATAATTTTTCATACAGCAGCTAGAGTGATTGTTTAAAAAAAGTTTAAGTCAGATCATAATGCTTCTTTTTTTGTTTGTTTGTTTTTTTTTTTTTTCCGGTACGCGGGCCTCTCACTGTTGTAGCCTCTGCCGTCGCGGAGCACAGGCTCCGGACGCGCAGGCTCAGCGGCCATGGCTCAGGGGCCCAGCCGCTCCGCGGCATGTGGGATCCTCGCGGACTGGGGCACGAACCCGCGTCCCCTGCATCGGCAGGCGGACTCCCAACCACTGCGCCACCAGGGAAGCCCCATAATGCTTCTTGATTCAGAACCCTTTGTTGGTTTCTCATGTCTCAGAATAAAATCCAAAGACCTCATCATGGCTTGCAAATCCTATAAGATCTGATCTCCCAGTATCTTTCTGACCTCATCTCCTACCGTTCTCTCTGCTCCAGGCACAGTGGTCTCCTTGCTGTTCATCAAACACCAAGCAAACTTCTGCTTTTTCCTTTATACTTGATTTTTCCTTGCCTGGAATGCTCTTTCAGCTGTCTACATGACTTTTTCTTTCACTTCTGTTTTATGCCTACTTGTCACCTTTTCAAAGAGGTCTTCTTTGACAAACCTATCTAATATGGCTAACTACCCCCCCCCACACACACACATTTTCTATCCCCGTAACCTATCTTATTTTTTTTTTAAATATATTTATTTATTTTTATTTTTGGCTGCATTGGCTCTTTGTTGCTGTGCGCGGGCTAAGCGGCGAGTGGGGGCTACTCTTCATTGTGGTGCCCGTGCTTCTCATTGGGTGGCTTCTCTTGTTGAAGAGCACGGGCTCTAGGTGCACGGGCTTCAGTAGTAGTGGCTCGCGGGCTCTAGAGCGCAGGCTCAGTAGTTGTGTCGCACAGGCTTAGTTGCTCCGCGGCATGTGGGATCTTCCCAGAGCAGGGCTCAAACCCGTGTCCCCTGCATTGGCAGGCGGATTCTTAACCACTGCGCCACCAGGGAAGCCCTAACCTATCTTATTGTTTTATAGCAGTTATTACTACCTAATCGGCAAAAAAGAAATACAATATAATCTGCCCCACACCCCTATAAAACCTTCATGAGGACCAGGTCTTTATTATTATTAAAATTATTATTCACTTGAACAGTGTTTCGCACTTAGGATACAGTAAGTATTTGGTTTTTTTGTTTGTTTGTTTTTGTGATACGCGGGCCTCTCACTGTTGTGGCCTCTCCCGTTGCGGAGCACAGGCTCCGTGCGTGCAGGATCAGCAGCCATGGCTCACAGGCCCAGGCGCTTCGCGGCACGTGGGATCCTCCCGGACCAGGGCACGAACCCGTGTCCCCTGCATCGGCAGGCGGACTCTCAACCACTGCGCCACCAGGGAAGCCCTACAGTAAATATTTGAACACATTTACGAGTCAATGAATGGATGACTTAATGAATGATAGACTCAGCACGTTAGTTTGTAGTAGTATAGTGTACTGATTAAAAGCCCAGGCTCTGAAATCAGACTGCTATTTGCAAATCCTAGCTTTGCCACTTTCTGTGAACATGTTTTTTAATCTCCTTGTGCTTCAGTTTCCTCAGTATAATATAGTACCTGCCTCAAAACTTATGTTGTAAGAAATCACCAAATGTATATCAGATATATAATACTCAATACATGTTAGCTGTTATTGTTGTTGTAATTTTGGGATATCCCCGAGTATATTGTGAACTACTTAAGCAAAGTAACTGACTTATTAATTAATCCATGTATCTATAAAACCTTGAACATAATAATTGTTCAATAAATAGAATAGATAAATGACTTTTTATGTTTTTGATTTTTAAAAAATTGTCTATGGGGCAATGAATTTCAGAAGAGAATGGGGGTTATAGAAAAATAAAACATTATTATTAAGCCAATCTTGATAGTCATCACATGTAAATAAAACAGCAGGAAGTTATTTTTTTAAACACATAAAAGGTTTTTAAAAATTGTAATGCCTAATGCTAGAGAGGGCATAGGAGAGAAATCTGGTGATAGTAATGCATTTATATGCCAGTTTGGTAGTAAATACCAAGAGTCAGAAACATGTTTCTGTTCCTATCCTTTGACCTGGTAGGTCTCTTTCTGAAATTTATCTGAAGGAAAAAATTCTATATGCCACTTTCCCTCTCTAGCTCCACCAAATAAAACAGTAGGTGCTTGATGCAGAGAAATTCACTTAGCATAGTTGTGTGAAATGTTGTAGCTGTTTATTTATATTAATATTTATTGAAGAGCTACTACTTTTTTTAATGGCTTCTGTGCCAGGCACATCTAGAATGTATAGGTCATTTTATCTCATTTTTAAAATAAGGTAACTGAATGTACCTCAACATAAGAGAGGCCATATATGACAAAGCCCACAGCTAGTATCATACTCAGTGGTGAAAAGCTGAAAGCTTTTCCTCTGAGATCAGGAGCAAGACAAGAAGCCTCCTCTCAACACTTTTATTCAAATAGTGCTGGAAGTTCTAGCCAGAACAGTTAGGCAGGAAAAAGAAAGAAAAGGCATCTGAATTGGAATGGAAGGAGTAAAATTGTCTCTATTTGCAGATGACATGCTGTTATATAGAGAAAACCCTAAAGACTGCATGAAAAACTATTAGAAGTAATAAATGAATTTAGTAGACTTGCGGGATACAAAATCAATATACAAAATCTATTGCATTTCTGGACTTCCCTGGTGGTCCAGCGGTTAAGAATCCGCCTTTCAGTGCAGAGGACGCAGGTTTGATCCCTGATCGGGGAACTAAGATCCCACATACCGTGGGCCACCTGAGCCCACGCACTGCAACTACTGAGTCCATGCGCTTTAGAGCCCACGCGCCACATCTAGAGCGCCCACGTGCTGCAACTACTGAGTCCACATGCTCAGGAGCCTGCATGCCACAACTAGAGAAGCCCACGCAACACAACGAAAGATCCCACATGCCTCAACGAAGATCCTGCGTGCTGCAACTAAGACCCGATGCAGCCAAATAAATAAATAAATTTATAACAAAAAAGCCAAAATCTACTGCATTTCTATACACTAACAACTAAATATCAAAAGATAAATTTTTTAAAAGTCCCATTTACGGTAGCATCAAAAACAATAAAATGCTTATGAATAAATTTAACCAAGAAAGTCAAAGATCTAGGGGCTTCCCTGGTGGCGCAGTGGTTGAGAGTTCGCCTGCCGATGCAGGGGACACGGGTTCATGCCCCGGTCCAGGAAGATCCCACATGCCATGGAGTGGCTGGGCCCGTGAGCCACGGCCGCTGAGCCTGCGCGTCCAGAGCCTGTGCTCCGCAATGGGAGAGGCCACAACAGTGAGAGGCCTGCGGACCGCCAAGAAAAAAAAAAAGAAAGTCAAAGATCTTCACATTGAAAACTATAAGACATTGATGAAAGAAATCAAAGAAGACACAAATATATGGAAAGATATCCTGTGCTCATGGATTGGAAGAATTAATATTGTTTAAATGTCCACACTACCCAAAGTGATCTACAGATTCAGTGCAGTCCCTATCAAAATTGCAATGGCAAAAAAAAAAAAGAAAAAAATTGCAATGGCATTTTCTACAGAAATAGAAAAAACAATCCTAAAATTTATGTGGAACCACAAAAGACCCCCAGTAGCTAAAGCAGTCTTGAGAAAGATGAACAAAGAAAACTTCCTGATTTCAAACTATATTATAAAGTTATGTCAAAACAGTGTGGTATTGGCATAAAAATAGGCACATAGATCAATGTGAGCCCAGAAATAAACCCATGCATGTATGGTTAGTTAGTTTTTGACAAAGGAGCAAAGACTATACAGTGGGGAAAGGATAGTCTCTTCAATAAATGGTGTTGGGCAAACTGGATAGCCATATGCAAAAGAATGAAACTAGACCTCAACTTATACCATATATAAAAATTAAGATGGATCAAAGACTTTAAGAGAAGACCTGAAACCATAAAACTCCTAGAAGAAAACAGCACGTGAGCTCCTTGACATTGGTCTTGGCAATGATTTTTAAAATTTAATAGCAAAAGCAAAGGCAACAAAAGCAAAAATAAAGAGGTGAGACTCCATCAAACTAAAAAGCTTCTGCTCAGCAAAGGAAACCATTGACAAAATTAAAAGGAAACTCAGAATGGGAGAAAATATTTGCAAACCGCATACCTGATAGAGGGTTAGTATCCAAAATATACAAGAAACTCTTACAACTCAGTAGCAAAAAAACCAACTCAATTAAAAAATGGGCAAAGGGCGGAGCAGCTAAGCCTGTGCACCACAACTACTGAGCCTGCGCTCTAGGGCCTGCGAACCACAATTACTGAGCCCTCGTGCCGCAGCTACTAAAGCCCACACACCTAGAGCCTGAGCTCTGCAACAAGAGAAGCCACTGCAGCGAGAAGCCCGCTCACCGCAACGAAGAGTAGCCCCTGCTCACAGCAACTAGAGGTAGCCCGCACAGCAACGAGGACCCAACAACGAAGACCCAGTGCAGCCATAAATAAATAGATAGATAGACAGATAGATAAATTTATTAAAAAAATAAAATGGGCAAAGGACCTAAATAGACATTTTTCCAAAGAAGACATACAAGTGGCCAACTGGTACATAAAAGGTGCTCAGCATCACCAGTCATCATGGAAATGCAAGTCAAAACCACAGTGAGATATAACCTCATACCTGTTAGGATGACTTTTATCAAAAAGACAAGATGATAGATGCTGTTGTGAGTGTGGAGAAAAGAGAAGCCTTATACACTGTTGGTGGGAACATAAACTGGTACGGCCACGATGGAAAACTGTATGGAGGTTCCTCAAGAAATTAAAAATAGAGGTACCATATGTTCCTTTACCAGGGGGGGAAGGGTGGAGGGGAGAGATAGGTTGGGAGGTTGGGATTGACATGTACACACCGCTGTATTTAAAATAGATAACCAACAAGGACCTACTGTATAGCACAGGGAACTCTGCACAATATTCTGTAATAACCTAGATGGGGAAAGAATTTGAAAGAAATAGACACATGTATATGTATAACTGAATCACTTTACTGTTCACGTGAAGCTAACACAACATTGTTAATCAACTATACTCCAATATTTAAAAAAAAAAAGAATAGGGCTACCATATATTCCAGCAATCCCACTTCTGGGTATATATCCGAAGGAAACGAAACCATTATCTTGAAAAGATATCTGTATTCTAATGTTCATTGCAGCATTCACAATAGCCAGGGTATGGAGACGATCTTAAGTATCCATCAGCGGATGAATGAATCAAGAAAATGTGATACGTGTACACACACACACACACACACACACACACACACACACACGTATACACATAGTGGAATATTACTTAGCCTTAAAAAAAGAAGGGAATCCTGTTATTTCTGACAACATGGATGAGCCTGGAGGGCACTATGCTAAGTATAATAAGACAAAGACAAATACTACATGGTATCACTTATATGTGGAATCTAAAAAAAAGTCAAACTCAGAAACAGTAGAAAAATGGTTGCCAGGGAGTGGGGGAAATAGGGAAAGGTTGGTACAAGGGTACAAACTTTGAACTATAAAATAAGGTCTGAGGATCTAATGTATAACATAGTGACTATAGTTGATAATACTCTGTTGTACAATTGAAATTTGCTGAGAAAGTAGAACTTAACAGTTCTAAGTCCCCCCCTCACCCCCCAAAAAAGGTGAATATGTGGAGTGATGAATGAGTTAATTAATTTGATGGGGAGAATCTTTTCACAGTGCACAGGTATGTCAAATCATTGTGCTGTGAAGTCTAAATATGATTTAAAAAAATACACTACCAAATGTAAAATAGATAGCTAGTGGGAAGCAGCCGCATAGCACAGGGAGATGAGCTCGGAGCTTTGTGACCACCTAGAGGGGCGGGATAGGGAGGATGGGAGGGAGACTCAAGAGGGAGGGGATATGGGGATATATGTGTACGTATAGCTGATTCATTTTGTTATAAAGCAGAAACTAACACACCATTGTAAAACAGTTATACTCCAATAAAGATGTTAAAAGAAAAAGATCCCACATATAAGTGAAAATAATAATAATAAGCAACTGAGTCTTAGAGGCTGTGACTTTCCCCTGGTCATTAGATCTGGAATTTGAACTCAGGTTTGAGACCATACTTCAGTTGAAGTAATTAATATAATTACTCCTTTTATCAGTTAAGAGTTTTAGTTGCAAATAACAGAAATCCAACTGAAACTAATTTAAGCAAAAGGGGTTTATTGGCTCATGGAATCCCAGGCAGATTGAATAGCAAGCAATAGGAAGAACAGATTTGCAGCTGAGCTTGCATCTGGAGCAGGTGGAACTAGTAACTCATGGTATCAGACTACTCCATCTCTTATTTTGATTCCTCTCTATTTGTAGCTCTCTACATGTAGCTTCCATTTTCTCTCACTGTTGATTGGCTTTTTCTACACATCAGAACACCTGATCTCCAACAGCTATTACATCTCACAGCTTTAGTCCCTGAAGAGGAAATACCTGATTGTTGTTTAGGTCCCAAGTTAAAACAAAAAAAAAGTCCCAGGGAAAAGGCTTATTACTTTCTCTTGGTTCTGGTGTCCATCCCTAGATGAGTCAGTTGTGGTGTCAAATTCACGTAAGAACATATCAATTGCTGGTATTCATGTAGTACGTGAGTGTGTAGTTTTCAAGAGAATAGCCAGTAGGTGGAGGAAAAGGGTGGGGTTGTGTTTAGCATACAATCCTGTGAATATCCACTACAACTGCTTATGTTTCACTATTTATAATAGTGAAACATTGGAAGCAAGCTAAATATTCTTTTTTTTTAAGCTAAATATTCTTGAGCGGAACCTGGTCAGTCTTACTTCATCAACTTAATGTATTATTACATAACCATTAAAATTATGAATATGAAGACCTTAGTAGTACAGATATGCTTATGATGCTATGTTAAGTGGGAACAGAATATAACATTTTATATACAGTGTGTTTGCTACTGTGAAACTTGAAAATGTAATGGAAGGGATTCAGATTACTCAAACAAATTTATGAGGTAGTATGACAAAGAGTCACTGTGCTCCACAGTCTGTTCCTTAGCTTTGCAGATCCTGATGCTTGGTTTTGCCAGGCATCCAGAGCTGATCATCACCTTGAGGGACCGATTGATGCTAACCAAGTTCACAAGAAACGAATATATAAATCATAATGCCAATTTAATTATTTACAAAGAAAAATACTATTTCCAGAGCATAAAGAAGATTCATGTTGACTAGTCAGCGACCTATCTCCCTCCGGCCGTCTATATGGGTATACAGACAGTAATCAGAAGGTTGCTCTGTAATCCTGGAATCAGAACAAGGGACTTAATATGATGTGCTCTTTAGTATTAGGGATAGAAATATGAGTCACTCATAAACTCTGTCCTCAGGTCACTCAATTTGTAAGAAAATGCAGGTAGTTAAATAGCTATAGAATTTTCTCCGTGTGGAGTAGACAGATTATTTTATTAGGCTCAGAACTTCCACTAAAGAAAACTAAAAAAATCTGGATAAGATGGAACAAAATGCCTTCTTAAGAGCATGGAATAATTAAGAATATGTTACTGAAAATCAGACATTCTGTATCACAACCACTAGTTGGGAGACTATTTCCCTTTATTTTTATAAATTTATTTATTTATTTATTTTTGGGCTGTGTTGGGTCTTCTTTGCTGTGCATGGGCTTTCTCTAGTTGTGCCGAGCAGGGGCTACTCTTTGTGCGGGCTTCTCGTTGCGGTGGCTTCCGTTGTTGAGGAGCACGGGCTCTAGGCGTG
Source organism: Lipotes vexillifer (assembly GCF_000442215.2). Taxonomy (NCBI): domain Eukaryota; kingdom Metazoa; phylum Chordata; class Mammalia; order Artiodactyla; family Lipotidae; genus Lipotes; species Lipotes vexillifer. The sequence continues at coordinate 5,412,939 of NW_006780610.1, read as the reverse complement.
CGGGCTTCAGTAGTTGTGACACGTGGGCTCAGTAGTTGTGGCGCACGGGCTTAGTTGTTCTGAGGCGTGTGGGATCTTCCCAGACCAGGGATCAAACCCATGTCCCCTGCATTGGCAGGCGGATTCTTAACCACTGCACCACCAGGGAAGTCCCCCCTGAGTTAATTTTTGAAAAAAGTTTTAGGTCTGTGTCCGGATTCTTTTTTTTTCCCCCCTTTAGCATGTGGATATCCATCCACTTGTTTATCAGCACCATTGCTTGAAAAGACTGTCCTTTTTCCGTTGAATTGCATTTGCTCCTTTGTCAAAGATCAGTTGACTTGTGGTTCAGTTTTGGGGCTGTGTATTCCTCTGATGTATTTTTCTATTCTTTGACAAAAACCCACACTGTCGCGATTATTGTAGCCTTATACATTAGCACCAAAAAAAAGAAAAGAAATATTTAGGTATAAATCTAACAAAATACGTACAAGATCTATGTGAGGAAAACTACAAAACTCTAGTTTAAAAAAATCAAAGAAATCAAAGAAAATCTAAATAAATAGAGATATTTTATTATACATGGATAGGAAGACTCAGTATAAAGATATCAGCTCTTCTCAACTTGATTTATATACTTAGCACAATTCCAAGCAAAATCCCAGCAAGTTATTTTGTGGATATTGACAAACTGGTTGTAAAGTTTATAGGGAAAGGCAAAATACCCAGAACAGCTACATGATATTAAAGGAGATTAAAGTCAGAGAACTGGTTGACAGTACCTGATTTCAAAACTTACTGTAAAATATCATAATCGAGACAGTGTATTATTGACAAAAGGATAAACAAATATATCAGTGGAACACAATAGAGAGCACAGCAGAATGGGTTCCAATCCCAGTTCTGCTACTTACTAGCTATGAAATTTTAGGCAAATCATTTCAGTTTTCCTCATCTATAAAATCATTATGAAGTTTGGGGTTCCATTTGTTTATTTTTGCTTTTATTTCTATTGCCTTGGGAGACTGACCTAAGAAAACGTTGGTATGATTTATAATCAAACTTATAAGGTTTTACACAGCAAAGGAAACCATAAACAAAATGAAAAGGCATCCTATGGACTGGGAGAAAAATATTTACAAGTGATGCGACCGACAAGGGCTTAATTTCCAAAATATACAAACAGCTCCTACAATTCAGTGACAAAAAAACCCACTAAAAAGGGTGGGCAGAAGACCTAAATAGACATTTCTACAAAGAAGGCATAAAGATGGCCAACAGGAACATGAAAAGATGTTCCACATCGCTAATTATTAGAAAAATGAAAATCAAAACTACAGTGAGAGGGCTTCCCTGGTGGCGCAGTGGTTGGGAGTCTGCCTGCCGATGCAGGGGACGCGGGTTCGTGCCCCGGTCCGGGAAGATCCCACATGCCGCAGAGCGGCTGGGCCCGTGAGCCATGGCCGCTGGGCCTGCATGTCCGGAGCCTGTGCTCCGCAACGGGAGAGGCCACAACAGTGAGAGGCCCACGTACGGCAAAAAAAAAAAAAACTACAGTGAGAAAAAAAAAAAAAAACTACAGTGAGGTATCACCTCACACCAGTCAGAATGACCATCATCAAATCTACAAATAATAAATGCTGGAGGGTGTGTGGAGAAAAAGGAACCCTCCTACACTGTTGGTGGGAATGTAAATTGGTGCAGTTACTATGGAAAACAGTATGGAGCTTCCTCAAAAAACTAAAAATAGAGTTGTCATATGATCCAGCAATCCCACTCCTGGGCATATACCCAGACAACACCATAATTCGAAAAGATACATGCACCCCTATGTTCATAGCAGCACTATTTACAATAGCCAAGACATGGAAACAGCCTAAATGTCCATCAACAGATGAATGGATAAAGAAGATGTGGTATATGTACACAATGGAATATTACTCAGCCATTAAAAAGAATGAAATAATGCCATTTGCAACAACATGGATGGACCTAGAGGTTATCATACTAAGCGAAGTAAGTCAGAAAGAGAAAGACATACCATATGATATCACTTATATGTGGAATCTAAAATACAACACAAATGAACATATCTATGAAACAGAAACAAGACTACAGACAGAGAGAACAGATTTGTGGTTGCCAAGGGAGAGGCTGGGTTGGGGAGGGAAGGACTTGGAATTTGGGATTAGCAGATGTAAACTATTATATATCGGATGGATAAACAACAAGGTCCTACTGTATAGCACAGGGAACTATATTCAATATCCTGTGATAAACCACATTGGAAAAGAATATGAAAAAGAATATATATGTATAACTGAGTCACTTTGCTGTACAGCAGAAATTAAACACAACAATGTAAATCAACTATACTTCAATAGTAAAAAAACAAATTATTACAAGGTTTGGTAAGAGCTTGATAAATTTTATCTGTTGTTCATGTTCTGATTTTATCCTGACAGGATTCATAAGAAAGAGGCAGATTAGGTATTATTTCCATTTTATAGATCAGGAAATAGAATTTCAGGGCTATTAATATTTAACAGAGGTCAAGTGGTTAGATAAATGGCAGAGCCAGAACTATGACCTAGTCTAGAATTACTCATTATTACCTATCTCAGTTTAGGATAGCAGGAAAGATTATGCCCTCAGAAAAGATCTTACAAATATATGAAAACAAAATTTAAAAATAAGTGATGCAGGTGGCACTTTAATGTACTTTCATCCACAGTGAAGAAAAGTTGTTAATTATCTTTTTTCCTATTCTCTGGAAGAATTCGTTTAAGATTAGTATTATTTCTTTCCTTAAATGTTTGGTATAATTCTCTAGTGAAGCCATCTGGATCTGGAATTTTTTAGTGTGTGCATGTGTGTGAATATTTTTAATTGTGGATTTAATTTTTTCACATAGTTACAGGACTTTTCAGATATTTTAAATGTAAATTCATTTAGATAATATTTACTAACTGAATTTATTGTTTGAATTTTGTTTAACAAAGCTACAACATTTTGAGCTTCAAAAACTTAATGCTAGATATCACCTAGGGTTTGTTTTTTTCTTAACTGTGATAAAATATATATAACATTAAATTTGCTACCTTAGCAATTTTTAAGTGTACAATTTAGTAGTATTTAAGTACATTCACATTGTTGTGCAACCAATCGCCAGAACTCTTTTCATTTTGCAAAACTGAAACTATACTCATTAAGCAACAATTCCTTTTTCTACCTTCTCCCCCAGCCCCTGGCAATTGCCCTTCTACTTTGTCTCTATGAATATGACTACTCTAGGTATTAATAAGTGGAATCATACAGTGTCTTTTTGTGACTGGCTTATTTCACTTAGCATGACCTCTACAAGGTTCATCTATGTTGTAGCATGTGTCAGAATTTCCTTCCTTTTTAAGGCTGATTGATGTCCCATTATAGGTATATACCAGATTTTCTTTATCCATTCATGCGTCAGTGGACACTTAGGTTGCTTCCACCTTTCGTCTATTGTGAATAGTACTGCTATGAGCATAGGTGTATAATTATCTTTTCAATACCCTGCTTTCAATTCTTTTGGGTTTATACCCAGAAGTAGATCATGGATCTACTAGATCATATGGTAATTCTATTTTTAATGTTTTGAGGAACCACTGTACTGTTTTCCAAAACAGCTGCACCATTTTATATTTTATTTTATTTGAAAATAGAATTTTTCAAATTTTATATGCTTTTGTGTACCAGTAAGCTGTATCTTTCTAGGACTTAGTCTATTTCATCAAGCTTTCAAATTTATTAACAATGTTTGTAATGTCTTCTGTATCTGTAGTGATACTGATACTTTTTTTTCCATTTATATTGGTTACTTAAGCCTTTTTTCTTCTGTTATAAAAGTCACTGGAATTTATCAATTTTAGTTATCTTTTCAAATAATTGAGTTTGTTGTTCCTTTTTATTGTATATTGTTTTTATTTTGTTCATCTGCTCTTACCCTTCTTTAAGTTTACTTTGCTGTTGGTTGCATACATTTTAGATATGATTTGTGCTTTGTTTATGCTCACTTGGGTTTGGGTGCTCCTTTCTACCCCTTCCAAAACAATTTTCCAGAGGTACCCAGTTTTTGTTTCTTTGTATGTTTGTTTTAATGAGGAAAGTAAAGTGGGGTGAAAGAAATTGGTGTTAGAAACCATGTCATCTTTCAGCACTAGGCTTCAAGCATTATCAGCTGTACTTAAAATTCTGACTTACTCTGGTTGACAAGATTATTAAATGCAGCTTGTAAGAGTGTGTCTCTCTTTTTTTCCCCCTTCCCTGGCAGGACCCGTTGGGGCCCAGCCCCTACTCATGGTGCCCAGAAGACCTGGCTATGGCACCATGGGCAAACCCATTAAATTGCTGGCTAACTGTTTTCAAGTTGAAATTCCAAAGATTGATGTCTACCTCTATGAGGTAGATATTAAACCAGACAAGTGTCCTAGGAGAGTGAACAGGTAAGAATTCAGAGATCTTTTGCTTTTGGTATTTGTCTTTGCTTTAGAAATTATAAATTATGTTTATCTTGTGTATCTAAATAGCAATGATGTCTAACAGTTTGACCAAGAACAGATGGTAATTTGCTTTGAAATTGACTATACTTCAGAGGTGTGATGATGGGAAAAATCTACAAACAGCCTTGAAATTTTTCCATTATAACATAAATTCATATGTTTTCTCTGTGATAATAGAAAAGGTGCAAGTCATTTTTATGTGCTCTTGAAATCAGACTGAGCATTTTTTCCTTTGCTATTAGGTAATATTTATCGGTGCTTTCTTTTTTCTCCCCACCCCACCTCGACCTTATTTACCCCTTTCATGATGTTCCCTTTAAGATGATGGTGGTTGTCATGGTTTCATGCCTTCTGTTCTCCTGATCCTCAACTCCTAACTGTTCCCTACTCTTTTATAGGAACAAGTATGTATGATATATAAAGATTTATCAATCTGCTTTCAATAAGCTTCTTTCACTTCCCCCAAATACTATGGATATGGATGTGGTTTAGATAATACAGGAACAGAAAAGGAATTTATGACGTGATGTATACCACAAAGGAGGGTTTTAAAAAGAAAATGATTTATGGACAAAATATTTAGAAAACAATGATGTTCAACTTAGCCTTTTAGTTTGTACTATCAAATACCCCAGCCTTTTCTTACTCAGTAAGTATTATTATTAAGAGCCTTCATTTAAAACGTAGATTTATGGCTGTCAAGAAATTTGTAATTTAGTAGAAGAAGAGATAAGGCACATAAGAAATATGAAGTGAATGAGCACTAAGAGACTTTTTAATAACATATAAAAGAAAACCATCATATGAGTGTTATAATTAACATGTAATAAATAGTTCTTTCTGAGGTCAGGAAGCAAGTTGTGGAGTATTACAAGTGGAGGAATCTTAAAATATCAACTAATCTTTTTTTTTTTTTTTTCCTGATACCTTTTTTGTAGCTGAAATCCAGAAAGGTTGAGAGGCTTACTCAACAACATTTCTAATAGCAAAGGTGAGACCAGCACTCCAGAATCCTGACTTGATAGTCATTAAGAAATATTTCTAAAGCAAGAAGGAAAGGAATTGGGCTAATCTAAACAGTTGGTAGAATTGCAGATCGTGTAATAAAGAGAACACTTTTTTTTTTTTTTTTTAAGATGAGGCAGCAGTAACAAAGGTACAACAATTGAGAACCAGGTTTAGTGAGCCTAAGCCAGGCTTAAAGGGGAGGTTCTGGTCAGGTACTACAGTAAGCTACCATCTGTGAGTACATGACTTCCTAATCTTGCTGTAGCCTCCACCTCTTTCCTGAGCTTCAGACTTGACACCTGAATATCTATAAAGTGCTTCAAACACAGGTCAAAACAATTTATTCTCTCAATCCCCATCCCCACACTCCACTCATACTACTATATTCTTTTCCTCTACCTAAATTCCCAAACTAGACCTTCCTTTTCCTCCTGTTGGTTATCAAGTCCTATTGCTTCTGTTTCAGAAATTATTCCCTGATTTGGCCCCTCTCCATCCATACTGCTACCACCTTGGTTTCAGACCCTTATTTGTTATCTAGACTATTGTAATGATCTTCAAATGGGTCTCCCCTAACATTTCTTTCTCTCCCTGTTCTCGTTAAGTATCCATACTGCTGGCGTAGTTATTCTTTTAAATAAGAAATCTGATTATATCACTCCCCTACTTTAAAATGTATTCAGCTCCCTGTTGCCTACAGAATAATATCCCAAATTTAGTATAGCTTACCTTTCTTAGTTTGGCTCTAACCTTTATCTTTTTTCATATTCTGCAACTCCTACCTGGAATGCCTTCTCTGCCCTTACCTATCTGGTAAACTTCTATTATTTTTCAAGACAAACCTTTTGAACTCCATAGTCAGATAGTAGTTCATTCTTTTTTTCTTTTTTACAAATAATATTTGGCAGTTTATTAACCAGTGGAGTATATTGCACAACAAATTACCTCACATCTTTCAGGAAGAAAAACAACTAAATTTGAAAAGTAAAGACATCACCCACTGAATTCGGACACAGTTAAAATGTGCTTTAAATATTTCTTTGGGAGAAGGGACACAACACTTCTACTCAGTTAAGAGAAACATATGTACAGTCCAGGTCTTTTATTTTCTTTACACCCATCATGCCATGAATTCATAGATAATGGGTTCCAACAGTTCAGGCTCCTTTCCACTGGTTCTCATGAAGTGTGCTTCTCTGGGTGGAGGAGGCTGGTGCTTCAGCTGAACCCAAGTACCTTTCTCTTTGGCTTCCTTCTTTTTCTGATCGTTTTCCTTCACACATTTCAGAAAGCTGTCTTGGCTCTTAGAGTGCTTAATGTGCTTGATAGGCACATTAATTCTCTTGGTAAGAATCTTGCCCTTGTTTGTTTACAGTGATGCCAACATTGTGCTAGGTAACACTGTAGACTCTTCCAGTTTTGCCATGGTAACATTTGTGGGGCATTCCTTATGGAACAGTGCCCATTCGCTTGATATCTACAATATCACTTTCTTCTTGATTTGCATGTATGTGGCCAAAGGAACAACTCCGTGTTTTCTAAAAGGCCTAGAGAACATATAGCAAGTACCCCTCCTCCTTCCCTTTGTGTTGGTCATTTTGGTGAATTATTGGAAGATGGTGGTTCCAGCCAAAAGGCCAGATGGTAGTTATTCTACTATGACCTTGTAGTACTTGGTTGGTGTACACTTTCATTACAGTATTTTTAGTGCGTTATTTGTTACCCTCTTCTCTCAGTATAACCTCTTCATGAAAAGTAATATTCTTTATCATCATCTTTGTAACCCTGATCTTAGCTCAGTGATTGGCACATAAATACTCAGTAAAATGAATGAAATGCTTATAAAAGTAAAATGGGATGAGTGTGTTGGTAGGAGACAGGAAAGAGAACTGGACATTATAGAGGGCTTTGTATGCCTAGATATGGATTTTCAGTTCCCTACCCTTCTCTCCTAGGATATATAGGTTAGTCTTTATGTTAGTGTCCTTCTCTTTTGTCTGTCTTTGGGCTTACAGGGACCACCTGTCTCATGCTGCACTCTCAAATTCCCTTTTTCTTGTTTCTCAAAATGGAGGTGTTAATGTGTAAATTTGAATGAAGGATAATTCTGACCTTTCTGGTAGATGTTTACATTTTTAAAAGGCATTTATTAATCTAAGGAAGTCTCTTAACTGATAGAATGTCTAAGGCAGATATTTCTTAGCTGAATTCCTTATTATTGCCTCTTCACCTTGCCCTGCCTGAATAAATTGCCCCTAACTTTAGCAGTATATAGTGAAGAATTCTTATACGTTATTTATTGAATAGGAAAATTATATGACGAAAACGTTAGAAAAACAAAATCACTGGAAGACAAAATGGGATGGAATTGAGGAAGTGGTAGGAGTTGGAGGCTTGGGACTTAGAGGGATGTCAGGTGAAGGTTTTTTTTAGTATTTCAGATGAGTTTTGAGGGACTAGTGCATTGGCAATAACGTTGGGGAAAAAAAGAACAAAATTGTTTATTAGATTTGTTCTTTTTCCTACCTTTTTTTTGGTAGAGGAATAATCACATGTTATATGTGTGTATATGAAGTTGTGTAGCAGAGTTTCACATGTAGATGCTCAACATGTTGGTTAAGTTTGGGAGGAAAATGTATATAATAAATTAGTGTGATACATTCTGGTTTTAACTTACAGTCCTTTTGGCATCCCTAATTGTATTTCATCTTTATGTTGCTTTGTCTTCTTACGTTATTTGTCATTAGGAGTAAAGGATCTGCAATTTAGATGTTCCCAAATGGAAATTTTTTTTACCGTGTACCTTTTCTTTGAGTTTTGATAGGAGCTATAGGAGTTCCTTGGGACTCTAAAATTGGTGTTAACCAACTTTATACTTTGTTAATAATATTGATCTAATTTTATGTCAACATCCACAAAACTTATTCCCTTTATTTTCTTCAAAAGCCTAGCTTTTGTCTTCACTTTTTGCAATATCATGTAATTAGTCAGTTAAAATTGTTGGTGGGCTTCCTAAATTGGTTCAGTTCTTACACTTCTAGAATTCTAGAAGTTAGAAGAAACTAAATAGAACTTTACAATTCCTTTTCAATATGAACTAAACAGTTATGGGCCAAAATGCAGCAGTATTTAAATCAACACATATGAGGTTTCTCTTGTCCATATGCCACATGCTCAAATATTTGGCACTGTGGCATTAATCATAATAGTAGAATGATGTATTGCAGCCAAACAAGTTTCCACTTTAGTCAGAAGAGTTTTCTTGGACAAAATATCCAGGAAATGCTTGTGAATCATCGTGTGAGTCAATTTTTCTACTTTAGACTTTCTGTCTGTTGCTTTTTTTTTCCTTTCCTCACTTCTTTGGGGAGTGTGTGTCTATGTGTTTCTTTTTTTCCCTATTTAATGATTTGATTATAAAATCATCATTAGTTAAAAGAGCATGTAAAGCAGATTTCAGATGTTTCTTGTTTTTTTTTAACAAGTGAATGGTCTTAAAAATTAATTTCTAGAAATATTATGACCTAAAATATAAAATCTGTAACTTGAGGTTTTTATGCTAGCTTGTCCAGCTACTAAATATATATGAGGATAAACCGTGAACAGACTGTTCCATATTTATTCAAAATTGTTAAATAGTGAAATAGATGGGGAAAGTTGTGTATGCAGCATGATTATAAATATAAGATCTCCTTGCATAAAGATTTGAAGGAATGTTGAAATAGTTGGTAATAGATTGTGATCGAAGTTTTTGGTTTAATTTTCTTTTACAGATTAAGCATTATCTTATAGTCATTGTACTAGTATGATTGCTGTTACTATTCTATTATGATTAATGACATAGTGCTGAATGTGCATAGTGCATATGGATGTAATGTAATTCTAATGATTGAATCTTAGAAGGAAAAAATGTATATTGATATGATTTTGGCTTTTAAATAGAAATAGCAAGTCAGAGTACTAGAAGAAACTCTCTTCTACTGTTATTAGGAATATTATTGGCATAGTGTAATAACAGGGTAGTGTGCCAAGAAAGGGATATTCTTTTTTTCTTTTTTTTTTTAACACATTGGGTTTTTTTGTTTGTTTCTTTTCTTTTCTTTTCTTTTGCTGCTTTGAGTCTTCGTTGAGGTGCGTGGGCTTCTCATTGTGGTGGCTTCTCTTGCTGCGGAGCACGGCCTCTAGGCACGCGGGCTCAGTAGTTGTGGCTCGTGGGCTTAGTTGCTCCATGGCACGTGGGATCTTCCCAGACTAGGGATCAAACCCATGTCCCCTGCATTGGCAGGTGGACTCTCAACCACTGCGCAACCAGGGAAGCACAGGACATTCTTTTTTTAAATAACATCCTTACTGATATAAAATTCACATACTATACGATTCACTCATTTAAAGTGTGCAATTCAGTGGCATTTAGTATGTTCACAGTGATAATGTACAACTGTCACTGCAGTCATACTTTAGAACATTTTGTCCTCCCCCAAAGAAATCCCATACTCACTAGCAGTCACTCCCCATTGCCTCCCTCCCTGCAGTCCCTGCCCAACACTAATCTACTCTCTGTCTCTGTAGATTTGCCTTTTCTGGACATTTAAATATAAATAGAATCATACAATATGTGGCCTTCTGTGTGACCGACCTCTTTCATTTCACGTTTGTTTTTTTTTTTTTTCCGGTATGCAGGCCTCTCACTGATGTGGCCTCTCCCGTTGCGGAGCACAGGCTCCGGACACGCAGGCTCAGCGGCCATGGCTCACAGGCCCAGCCGCTCCGCGGCACGTGGGATCTTCCCGGACCGGGGCACGAACCCGTGTCCCCTGCATCGGCAGGCGGACTCTCAACCACTGCGCCACCAAGAAAGCCCCATTTCACGTTTTTTTTGTTTTTTTCTTTTTTGCGGTACACGGGCCTCTCACTGTTGTGGCCTCTCCCGTAGCGGAGCACAGGCTCCGGACGCGCAGGCTCAGCGGCCATGGCTCATGGGCCCAGCCGCTCCGTGGCATGTGGGATCTTCCTGGACCGGGGCACAAACCCGTGTGCCCTGCATCGGCAGGTGGACTCTCAACCACTGCACCACCAGGGAAGCCCCATTTCACGTTTTCACATAATGTTGTAACATGTATTAGTACTTCATTCCTTTTTATTGCTTAATGATATTCCATTGTATGGATATTTTGTGTATCAGTTCATCAGTTGGTGGACATGTGAGTTGTTTGCCCATTTTGGCTCTTAATTATGCTGCTATGCACATTCATGTACAGAATTTTGTGGGGGATGTGTTTTCATTTCTCTTGAGTGTATTCCCAAGAGGGGAATCATATGGTAACTCTATGTTTAACCTTTTGAGGAACTGCCAGACTCTTTTCTAAAGTGGCTGCATCATTTTACATTTCCATTAGCAGTGTGTGGTGATTCCAGTTTCTCTACATCCTCATTAACATTTGTTATCTGTCTTTTTTTTTTTTTTTTTTTTCATTATGCGGGCCTCTCACTGTTGTGGCCTCTCCCATTTGCGGAGCACAGGCTCCGGACGCGCAGGCTCAGTGGCCATGGCTCACGGGCCCAGCCGCTCCGTGGCATGTGGGATCTTCCCGAAACGGGGCACGAACCCGCGTCTTCTGCATCGGCAGGCGGACTCTCAAGCACTGCGCCACCAGGGAAGCCCATATCTGTCTTTTTGATTATAGTAATCATAGTGACTGTTAAGTAATATCTCATTGTTTGATTTGCATTTCCCTGATGGCTAGTGATATTGACCATATTTTCATGCACTCATTGGCTATTTGTATATTTTCACAGAAATGTCTATTCAGGTCTTTTGCCCATTTTTAAATTGGATCATTTGCCTTTTTGTTACTGAGTTGTAGGAGTTCTTATACCTTATCAGATAAGATGATTGGCAAAAATTTTCTCCCTTTCTGCACCTTGCCTTTTTACTTCCTTTTAAAAAATTTTTTCTTTTAATTGAAATATAGTTTATTTACATTATATTATTAGTTTCAGGTATACAAAATAGTGATTTGATACTTAATAGATTATATTCCATACAAAGTTATTATAAAATATTGGCTATATTCCTTGTGCTGCCTTTTCAATTTCTTGATGGTATCCTCTGAAACACAAACATTTTTCATTTTGATGGAGTCCAATTATATTTTTCTTTTGCCAGCTGTTCTTTTGGTGTCTTATCTGTAGAGGGGTATAGTTCTGATTAAAATGATTTAGAAGACATACACCAGAAAACACTGCCAGTAAAAATCAAATGGTATAGTTTTGAATGTTTAGCTATCTTGGGGAAACTATATCATGCAAAATATGTCAGTTAAAAAAAAAAAGCAAGTTTTATTTTATTTGTTAGTTGTTAGTCACTTGGAATATAGGAAAGCTAATAGATGGTGATTATTTCAAATCTCAAGATTCTTTTAAAGTACCATTTAAATAAATTACTCAGTAGAAATTAACCTTTTGGCTAATATTCCTACTATTGCGGTCCGGGAGCCACACGCCTGGAGTCGAGTTCCCCGGTAAATGCGACCCGTGTCCCAACCAAGGACACCCGAGAATCACCAACACCAAGTAGAAAGATTAGCAAAGGATTTATACAAGTATAGAAGCTTACACAAACTGTCCGGACAGGGTCCCACTCGGAGAGAAGTGAGTGAGACCCCGACTAACAATCGGGCGAGGTCTTTATATCCTTCACAGGGCGGGAAGTCCCCAAGGCGGGAGGGAGCTGTTTAATTTTGAATCAGCCAATCAGGAACCTGGTTCTTCCCGCCCCAAGCAAGCAAGCAAGTTTCTTACAGAAGCCAAAATGTGCTGTTAGCCCTGAAGCTGTTCTTCCGTTTCTTTCGTCACATTCCCCCCTTT
>NW_006780610.1:5387136-5399795 GCF_000442215.2 Lipotes vexillifer | reverse complement strand
ACTTGTTCTTGACAAATCCGAGCCCCTTCAACTGAGAGTTTATAGCTCAAGTCCTGTAGTAACCTTACTAGGCCTTTTCTTCCTGTTAGACAATCCCGCACAGTTTTTCCAGCCACAAGTAAATCATCCACATATTGTAAAAAGGTTACTTCGGGAAACTGGTTATGGAATTCGAAAACGAGTTTTTAACAGTTCATGTAACCCTGTAGATCCCAGATGCGTTCTCTCATGCAAGCGCCGAATCAACATCAGGCCTAGGTTCTCAGGAATAAAAACTCGGTGATCCCCGTCCTGCCCCCACAGGGGCAGTCAGGCATGACCAGGAAGGAGTGGGTGACTGCCTGCTTGCCCAAGTCGACCTTCCTGTCCGTGGTCCAAAACCAGCGTTGAGTCCCAGTGGCCCCCTGTAATCTATATCTTTCCTTCCTTCTCGTTATCTAATATCCCCCCCTTTTTCTTTTGTATCCAGTCCAAATCCTTGGAATCAATAAAGAAACTTGGTTACAATAACCAGAATTATGAATGATTACGTTTAACATACCAAGTAATCTTAGTTGAATATTTTTCTTTAAGATACCTCAGGGGACCTCTAAAGTATCACAAAGTTAACTGGAAATCAAAAGAAACAGTTAAAATTTGATATTTGGGAAGTTTGTCAAAAAGTTTTAAAACAGTTGGTCAAATAAGATCATAGGTCACTGTGAGACAATACTTATTCCTTAACCAAAGTTACAAAAGATCTCAAAAGCAAATACAGATCACTTAAATGCAAAGAAACTCACACAGTCTGTTGTCAAAAGCAGCATTTTAAGAATACTTTGGGGGAAGAAACCAAATCCAGTCTTGTTCTAGCCCATTCCTAATAAAATCCATTTACCCAACTAAATTCAGTCCAATCTTAGAAAATCCTGATCATGTATTACTGTTTTCAGTATTTTTTTATTCTCATTCATCCCACCTTCTTTTACTGAAAACATACATCTTACCTTCCTTAAAAGTTTTTTTTTTTTACATTGAGTTACTTTTCTTGTTGACAGATTTATAACAGATGGAATAAGGTTTTATTTGACCTTTAGTAAACCTAGGTACAACAGAAGTATTATACTCAACATTGATGACTCTAAAGACATGTCTATATTAAACCAACAAGTTTAAGCCACCTTCAATACCAGATATCAGTTTAGTACTGAATATTTTTCAGATGACATGAACCCGAAATTCATTCTGGCCAGATTATTTTTTACTTCTGAGTATTTATGTAAGTGTTTGATTTTTTTAAAAGCCAATTAAGTAGAGCTCTTCTATGAATTAATTTTTGGCAATACCATACACCTACAACACACATATAGATACATATGAAAATACAAACACAGAGGTCTCATTGTTCCCATTCCAAAATTTCAGTCCTGAGTCAGGTACAACATAAAATCCATCAGTTACAAAGGGTTGGATTCAAATTGGGCTTCTGGAAGATGGAACAAATCAAGGTCACCAATCTAGTTGGCTAAACCCTTTTTACTAGTGCTTATAGAAAAGACACTTAGGATTTCTATTTATCCTTGACAAGTCAAGTGTTAAGTTACTTTACCCTCTTTTTTTAAATTTGCATTTAAAAAGATGGCAGAGATAAGGGTTTCTTAGAAGACCAGATAGGACATTTGTATCTCAAAGGTTTCCCCTTCATTTAATACTTACAAGTCTCAAGATAAATAGGGGTTTGGGGAGTGGTAAAAGGTTTGGTGGGCTTTGGATTATTTTTGGAGCCAAACGTCTGGTCCTGTAAAGACTACCTTTGTAAAACAAGGACAGTTTTGTTTTGTTTTTCAAAGAATTGGGTTGTTATCTCAATGATATTGAAGGACTGACATACCCATTCACCTATGTTGGAAAGTTTTACTTTTCCTCATTTAGCTTAGGGGAGAAGGCCTCTTTTAAAATTCCTATCAGGCTAAAGTCCATTTCCCAAAAGCGGCCTGCCTCGTTGCCTCGATACCGATGCAGTTCCTGGTATTGTGAGTTGGCCCCTTGGTTTACTTGTGCACAAGTCACACATTGCCTAGTGACTGAGAATACTTTTTCTTTTAATACCTGCCTTAACTGTCTCTTCTCAGTTTATAAGTTCTTCCCTTCAAAACCATCTAATTTTTGTAATTTCCTTCGGATATCTGGGGCCGACTGTGTCACAAAGGCCAAGTTAATTGCCCGCCTGCCTGTTTTCTGGTGCCTCAGGGTCTGTGGGGGTCCAGAGCCTTTAAGTCTCCATCAGCCTTGCCAGGAAGGCGGCTGGAGACTCTGTGGCTCCCTGGGTCACCTCTGTAACCTTGGACATATTACTTGGCCTTCGTGCTGCCGCCCAAAGTCCTGTTAACAGAGCCTGGCGAAAACGGGCCAAAGCCCCTCGTCCCTCCTCCGTGTTAGGATTCCATTCCGGTTGGGTACTAGGGAGCACGGTTTCAATTAGGTTGGGGTTATCAGTGGGCCGTCCATCTGGACCAAGTACCTGTTTACGGGCCCCCCACATGATTTTTTTTCTCTTTCTTCCGTGGTAAACAAAACCTGTAACAATTGCTGACAGTCATCCCAGGTCGGCTGATGAGTTACAAATATAGTTTCTAACAGTGATATTAATATAAATCAGTCGTGGAGAATGGGGCGTAAGTAAGAAAAGGCTGTGCCTCCCCTGGTCTAGGTGCTTGTTGCTGCAGAGGCAGAGCAGTGGTCCGCGGTTCAGTCAAGTGCTCCTGGGCCGACCTGGGAGGATGTCGTCATTGGGGCGGTATCCGCCTCGGGAGGGACATAGGGAGGGGGAGGTGCAGACGCCTCGGGAGGAGGGGTTTCTTCTTCTTCCTCTCTCTCCTCTACAAGAGGAGGGGGCGGGGACTTAGAGCTTTTAACATTAGGTTTTTTCCCCGTCTGCCATCTTGGCGGCACATGTTATCTTTAGATCTTGTTTCCTTTCTGTTGGTAGCTCCCGGAGGGGGCAACCAGGGCTTCAGCCTGTCAGGTGGTGTCTCCACGAGACCCCGCCAACACTCAGTATAAGGAATCTGATCATCATGTACCTTAAAGACAATATCTTCCACCGCAGCTGTAACCGGAATAGAGAACGTACCTTCGGATGGCCATCCCACCTCAAATGTCGGCCATTCCAGTTCACAAAAGGTGCGGAGGGTTTCCGGGGATACAGAGGCCCCAAATTCCCTGGGGATCTGGCGGAAGTCTCTGAAGTGGTTCAGAACTAGGCTCAGGGGGGGTCTGCATCCGGGACATCCCTTGTCCCATTGTTAAATTTCTGTTGAGCTAAAGGTTTTAGCATAAGCACAAAGCCAAAGTGTCCCAGCAAATGCAAGAGCACACACACGAGTGACAAAAGACAGAAGGGGAGAACAACAAGTTTTGACACAATCCCAGTTCAAAGTCGGAACAAAAGAATATCGAAACCGACTTTGAGTTCCCAAGGAGGAATCGCGGTGTCCCGTGACTCCTCCGGACTCCAGGCTTAACGTCGCGTCCGACAAGCCTTAATGGAGTCTCCTAGTTTCTTGCCGGCAAGCCAAGGGTCACAAACTTACCCGAAGAAGGAGCAGGCGGTGGCTTCGGAGGAGGGACCCTGTTTCAGATCTTTAACCTCCACTTCGAGTATTCCAAAGACAGGGAGGGACCCTGTTTCAGGTCTTTAACCTCCACTGTCCGATCCCTGACGAGCCCCCAAATGTTGCGGTCCGGGAGCCACACGCCTGGAGTCGAGTTCCCCGGTAAATGCGACCCGTGTCCCAACCAAGGACACCCGAGAATCACCAACACCAAGTAGAAAGATTAGCAAAGGATTTATACAAGTATAGAAGCTTACACAAACTGTCCGGACAGGGTCCCACTCGGAGAGAAGTGAGTGAGACCCCGACTAACAGTCGGGCGAGGCCTTTATATCCTTCACAGGGCGGGAAGTCCCCAAGGCGGGAGGGAGCTGTTTAATTTTGAATCAGCCAATCAGGAACCCGGTTCTTCCCGCCCTAAGCAAGCAAGCAAGTTTCTTACAGAAGCCAAAATGTGCTGTTAGCCCTGAAGCTGTTCTTCCGTTTCTCTCGTCACACTACAATATATTTGAAATTCAAAGATACTCTTATAAATAAATATATGTCTAAACATCAGGGACTAGTAGGTAGGGTTTACTCCTAATATCTATCTATTTGTGTAGATTTAAATTACAATAACAGCTGTATAGTATTCCATTGTAGGATGTGCCTTGACTTGTTTACTTCTAGTATGCTCCATTTTTTTTCTTAGGCTGAGTTAAATTAATTTAAAGCAGTTATCTGAATGTACCATATTATTGTACCAAAGCAGAATGCTATTAGTACTAGATTTCAGGATATATGGATCCTGACTAGAACTCTAATTCTAAAGCCTGCAGTAACTTTTAAAAAGATCATTTTTAAAAACTTTCCTGTGTTTTCATTAACTGTTTAACTTATTGTGCCCCTGTTTGTGTCAGGCACTGTGCTAAGTTCTGGAGATAACAAGATAAATAAGACATGATTCCTGCCAAGGATTATATAGTCTGTATAGAGTGACAAGTTCTGTGAGACGTGCAGTATGTGCTGTGACAAAAGATTCCTGCTTTTGGTTAGCGAGGAAGATAGGGTACATGACATTGTTACCTGAGCTGAATAGTTACCCAGTGGACTAGGGGAAAGAATAATCCATAGAGAGAGCGCATGAGCAAAGGTATGACATGTTTATGTAACAGAAATAGGCCAGTATAAATAGAGTAGCTAGAGTCTGAAAAAGTTGGCCAGCAAGTAGGTTATAAAGGATCTTAAATCCATGCTAAGTCTTGTGAATTCAAAAAGAGTAGAGAGCCACTGGAGGCTTTTGAGCAAATGAGGAACACCTATATTTAAAAGCATTTCTTTGGGCTTCCCTGGTGGCGCAGTGGTTGAGAGTCTGCCTGGCGATGCAGGGGACACGGGTTCGTGCCCTGGTCCGGGAGGATCCCACATGCTGCGGAACGGCTGGGTCTGTGAGCCGTGGCCGCTGAGCCTGCACGTCCGGAGCCTGTGCTCCGCAATGGGAGAGCATTTGTTTCTTTCTTTCTTTTCAGTGTTTTTTTTTTTTTTAATTGGATTATAGTTGAGTTACAATGTTTGTTAGTTTCTGGTGCTCAGCAAAATGATTCAGTTTTTTTATATGTGTGTGTGTGTGTGTGTGTGTGTGTGTGTGTGTGCGTGCGTATTCATTCTTTTTCATATTCTTTTCCATTATGGTTTATTACAGAGTACTGAATATAGTTCCCTGTGCTATACAGTAGGACCTTGTTGTTTATCTATTCTATATATAATAGTTTGCGTCTGCTAGTCCCAAACTCCAGTCCAACCCTGCCCTCCGCCCTCCCCCTTGGCAAACACAAGTCTGCTCTCTATGTCTGTGAGTCTGTTTCTGTTTCATGGATAAGTTCACATGTGTCTTTTTTTTTTTCTTTTGCCGTACCATGCAGCTTGTGGGATCTTAGTTCCCCGACCAGGGATTGAACCCAGGCCCTCAGCAGTGAAACCGCAGAGTCATAACCACTGGACTGCCAGGGAATTCCCATATGTGTCATATTTTAGATTCCATGTATAAGTGATATCATATGGTATTCGTCTTTCTCTTTCTGACTTACTTTGCTTAGTATGATAATATCTAGGTCCATCCATGTAGCTGCAAATGGCATTATTTCATTCTTTTTAATGGCTTAGTAATATTCCATTGTATATATACCACATCTTCTTTATCCATTCATCTGTCAATGGACATTTAGGTTGTAACCATGTCTTGGCTATTGTAAATAGTGCTGCTGTGAACATAGGGATGCATGTATCTGTTCGAATTATAGTTTTGTCTGGGTATATGCCCAGGAGTGGGATTGCCGGATCATATGGCAACTCTGTTTTTAGATTTTTGAGGAACCTCTATGCTATTCTCCATAGGGATTGCACCAATATACATTCCCACTAACAGTGTAGGAGGGTTCTATAAAAGCATTTCTAGGGAATTCCCTGGTGGTCCAATGGTTAGGACTCCATGCTTTCACTGCCAAGGGCATAGGTTCAATCCCTGGTCAGGGAACTAAGATCCTGCAAGTGGCATGATGCAGCCAAAAAAAAAAAGAAGCATTTCTAATGGCAGTGGGGAGAATGAATTAGAGAAGAGAAAGACCAGAGTCATGGAGAACATTTGCAGTAGTAGTAGTAGATTGCAGTAGTCTTCAAACTTTTGATCATGCATCCCTATTAGTTAAAACATATTTATCCATGCATTCAACAATAAATAAATAAATATATATATATGTATATAATATATATACACACACACACACATTTAAAAAATTTTAATTTATGGACATGTACTACTATTCTAACATTGCATAACTATAGAAAAGTTAAAGGTGGGAAACAATATTTTGAAATAAACTAAGAATAGATTTAGTAATTTGACATGTTCTGATTACTGTACCAAAACCTGATAGAATATGTGCCACACACTTGAACGGAAATAAGTTACAACATGCTGAAAATGAATGAATGAGTGGGAGTTCCACTGTTAACTCTTATGTTGCAGAACTCCCATTATTCTCTTTGGATTCCTTGTGTACCTACATATGTTACACCTGATCGTCAGATGTGGGCTAAATGAGGATACCAGTGTCAATCCCTATTCATGAATTTTAGTCCATCTCAATTTGTAATTGTTAGATGAAAATTAAATACTTCTAACCATTTTTTCTCATACTCCAGCATAGCCGCTAGCACCTCTAATACTTTTTTTTTTTAATATTTATTTATTGGCTGCGTTGGGTCTTAGTTGCAGCACACGGGATCTTTTGTTGTGGTGCGCGGGCTTCTGTCTAGTTGTGACTCGTGGGCTCAGTTGCCCCGCGGCATGTGAGATCTTAGTTCCCCGACCAGGGATCGAACCCGCATCCCCTGCATTGGAAGAGGGATTCTTAACCACGGGACCACCAGGGAAGTCCCGTAATTTTTTAAATTTGTAGTATAGTTGATTTACAATATTAGTTTCAGGTGTATAACATAGTGATTCAGTATTTTTGCAGATTATACTTCATTGTAAGTTATTACAAGATAATGGCTATAATTCCCTGTGCTATGTAATATATCCTTGTTGCTTATCTATTTTATACATAGTACTTTATATCTGTTAATCCCATAGCCCTAATTTGTTCCTCCCCCCTCTTCACTCCCCTTTGGTAACTGAAGTTTGTTTTCTATAGCTGTGAGTCTGTTTCTGTTTTGCATATACATTCATTTGTATTATTTTTAAGATTACACATATAAGTGATATCATACAGTATTTGTCTTTCTCTGACTTATTTCACTAAGCGTAATATTCTCTAGGTCCATTCATGTTCCTGCAAATGGCAGAATTTCATTCTTTTTAATGGCTGAGTAATATTCCATTCTGTGTGTGTGTGTGTGTGTGTGTGTGTGTGTGTGTGTGTACACATACACCACATCTTTATCCATTCATCTGTTGATGGGCACTTGGGTTGATTCCATGTCTTGGCTATTGCAAATACTGCTGTTATGAACATCGTGGTGTTTGTATCTTTTCAAATTCGTGTTTGGTACCTACTTTTTTAGATTAGAAATAGTGTGTTCTAAGACTTAACTGATAGCAGTGGCAGTGGCGGTGGAGCAAAGGCTTAGATGTAAGATTTAGAAGAAGAATGAATAATTTAGTTGTGTAGAGAAAGGGAAGAGATAAGAATGGCTTCATAGTTCCTTGCTTGTACAATGTTGATGGCTTTAACAGAAATACAGATGGTGAAAGGACCAAGTTTTTTATTTTCTCTTGACTATTTGGAGGTTGAATTGTGTAAGAAACATCAAAATGGATAAGTTCAATAGATTATTGGAAATAAGTGCCTAGAACTCAGGAAATAAGTCAAGATTGAGATTTGAGATGTGTCAGCATATAGGTGATAGTTAAAAGCTAGGGAGAGTGTGTAGCATCAAGATAAGAAAACTGAGAATAGATCTCTGGGGATACTGTTGTTTCAGGTTGCCAGTGAAGACACTTAGAGATTGCAAAGGTAGGAGAACCAGGACAAAGTAAAAGCTGTTTCAGAGAAAGTAAAGGACGGATTGTGATTTTCAAGGATTGATCACAGTGGCAAATGCTAAAAGAAGTGAGGAACGTAGAGACTGAAAAGAGGCTATGTCTATTAAGTCAATGGTGGCCTGAGGGAGAAGTGTTCTAGAGGAGAATTGTTAGTATAAGCCACAATGAGTTAAAAATCTATTGCTCAGTCTAAAGTAATCTATCAATTGTGAATACTAGAAATGGTTACTAGATTAGCTAGTGTGGTTATATAAGATTATGAAAGAATTCACACCCATATGAATTAGCAGTGAAGATAGTTTATGGTAAAATGCTCTGATGTACTACAAATTTTATAAGGTATTAAAAAGTTGATCTAAAGTATAACTCTTGGGCTTCCCTGGTGGCGCAGTGATTGGGGGTCCGCCTGCCGATGCAGGGGACACGGGTTCATGCCCCGGTCCGGGGGGATCCCACATGCTGCGGAGCTGCTGGGCCTGTGAGCCATGGCCGCTGGGCCTGCGTGTCCGGAGCCTGTGCTCCGCAATGGGAGGGGCCACAGCAGTGAGAGGCCCGCGTACTGCAAAAAAATAATAATAATAAATTTAGAAAAATAAAATAAAATAAAAAATAAAGTATAACTCCTTTCTCCTCTACTCTGCATCTTTAAATTTTAACTTGATGCAAAGGTATGGCTACCTTCTCTGCTACTTAGTACAGAGTTATGAAGGTAAATTAGAGGTTAGAAAGATACTAGGAGAGGCTGTCAGCTGTTTTCGCTGTGTTTTATAAACCTCTGGGTGATTTTAGTATCTTGTTATACCTTAGCAATCTTCCTTTGTTCTGTCTGATTATAGTGGCAGGTTAATTTATTGTAGCTGGGAATACTAAACTAAGGTAAATAGTCACTTTTAGAGGAAAATACTATTTTACGTCTTCTCCTAAAGACTAAAATAATATTTCCCATTCTACCTTTTGGGAGCAGAGAATTAAGAGGTACCTAAAAATGAGATGAAGATGGGTCTCTGTGAGTTTATAGTAACAATTAACAGGAAAATAATTTCCTCTCCTTTTTACGTTAAGGTTTCCCTCTCCTACCATTTTTCTGCTGTATGAGTCAGGTGGTAAAGTGGAACTTACTGAAAACAATATTAAATTTTACTTTACAGTCTGTGCACCAGAGCATGATGGAGTCAAAAGACTTGGTACCAGAATATAGGAAGTGGTGGTTGAGGTAAGAGTGGGAAGGTAGGCTGTAGCCCTGTGTAAGACCTAATGTACTCAGGGAGGTTCCATTTTTGTAGTGATTGCCAGATATTCTTCAGGATTTTAAAATTCTGTCCTGAGGTTCTACAAAAATACATCATACAGAATACATCTACAAAAATACATCATTCTCTGCAAGAATTCTTCTCTCTTCAGACTAAGGTTATTAGTAAAAGGAAGCCACTAAAGATTGGTTACAAGTTCTCATACCCAGTTACTCAGATTTTCTTTCCCAAATTTCTTTCCTACATACTGCTTTAGAAGTTAAAATATTTTAGGCATGTTGGTTATGGTAGCTTTACTTTTTATTGTAAGCTAAGAAGCTGGCTTAACAGTACACACTTAAAATGTTATCCTGAAATTTCTACATTTGAACAAAAGATTCCTCCCCCTATTGTTCATTGTTATAATAAAAGACTAGTGCTCCACAAACTACAATGTAGGGAAGATTCAGTTCACAGTTTCTGTTAATTAGCAGAATTCATTGTTTGTATTATTTACTATATTTGATCCTACTGCATTGTAATGTATGTTTGTTGTTAGGAAGACTTCAGTACCTCAATATCATTCTTGAAGTACAATTTTGAGATAATTATGCTTAAATTTTTATATAAAAATAGTATGATACATATTTACCGTTTTCCCCCAAGGTACTTTCACTAATATCCCACAGGGTCCCTATAACAGCCCTGAGACTATTATCTCATTTTTATTGATAAAGGAACTAAATTCAGAGAGGCCAAGTAAATTTCCCAACAGTTTAGTGGCACAGTGGGACTAAAACCTCATGTCTACTTATTTTTTCTCCAGTACATATGTTACCACATATTTTAAAGGCTCCTCAAGTTGGCCATTTCTCACTTCAAACTTTCTTCATAATACAGTGAGTACCTTTGCTGCTACAGCTGACTAGATAAATTACTGTTTTAGAGAGTTTTTCCTCTAGTTTCACATGCCTGCCTGATGAATATTCTAATAAACTACGCTTTGCTACAGTATCATTTGAGATAAAAATGACAAGTTGCAGTTCCTGCATTTGTCATTTTGTTAATTTGCATAATAAAGTTCCATTAAAAGTCTAAATATATCATTTAATTATATTAGTAAGAGGTTAAAGTTAAAATTGCCCAATGTACATAGAATTCTAATACCATTCTGTAAAGGCTCAGAAGCCTTAAGTTCAAATCAATATTTAGTGTAATTATTTATAAAGGAGTTTCTGTATCTGATGCTATGACCTGCAGTTTCATTATTTGATATTCTCTTAATTAAATTTTGCTGTTAGAGGGGATTGTAGACATTATTCACTTCAATCTTCTAGTAGGTATCTTCTCTGACATAAGTACTTTTTGAACAGTTCTAGCAAGGATGAACTCAGGTACTTTATGAGATAGTGTAATCCACTCGTGAATAACTCTGGTGGTTAGCAAATGTTGGAAATTTTTGTTCCAAAATCTAGCTCCTTATATTTCCCAACTATTTGTCCTAATTCTGTCCTCCCATACAAGGAAGATACTCTACTCAGTTTTTCACATGACAGTCTGTCAAAATAGCTGAAGACTTCTCTAATTTCCTTTGACTCTTTCCTATTCTAGACTAAGAGTCCTTAATTTGATTTATTTTTGCTCATATTATGTGAGTTTCTATCAGGATTACCTTTTTATGATTATATTTCATTTGTTAGAGTCTTAAGTTTTTTCCAAATTGAACAGAGTACTCCAGAGTTTGAAATGACCTGTGTAATATTTGATGGGATGGTTACCTGCCTTATACTGGGTATTTAAATATATGCAACCTGAGTTCTTTAATTTTGAAGAAACTGCATCACAGTATTAGTTGATTTTGGATTTATAGTCACCTAAAGCCCCTTTGCAGGAGAGCAGTGGGTACGTTTGGATCCTCTAATTTGTTCTTATTGCAGTTGAACTTTTCAAACATAAGTGTTTAGACTTTACAGTTACCCGTATTATGTTTCATCTTCTTTTGTTTATTGTGGTAGTTTGTCAGTAGCTTTTAATACATTAATTTGTTTTTAGCATACTAGCCTTGTCTCTCAAGTTTGTATTATTTGAGGGTTTCTTAACCAACAGATTTTTTTTTTAATAAATTTATTTATCAATTTTTGGCTGGGTTGGGTCTTTGTTGCTGTGTGTGGGTTTTCTCCGGCTGTGACGAGCGGGGGGGAGTGGGCCACTCCTCGCTGCGGTGCGCGGCTTCTCACTGCGGTGGCCTCTCTTTGTTGTGGAGCACGGGGCTGTAGGCGCACGGGCTTCAATAGTTGTGGCTCATGGGCTCAGTAGTTGTGGCGCCTGAGCTTAGCTGCTCCGCGGCATGTGGGATCCTCCCGGACCAGGGCTCGAACCCGTCTCCCCTGCATTGGCAAGCGGATTCTTAAACACTGCGCCACCAGCGAAGTCCCAACAGATATTTTTTGATTGTTTACTATATGTAGGGCACTAGATATGTTTCTTTTCCTTATTGTATTGATAGTTTGGGGCAGTGGGGGAGGACTTGAAATTTATTTTGAATAAATGTTTCCATGAATTTCCAATTTATTGATATCTTAGAGAAAGAAAAGGAACTTGCCCTACCCCACATTACAACATAATAAAACACTCCAGTAGTCATGAAAACATATGATACTGGTCCAAGAACAGACAAGGAGACCACTGGGACAGCATAGAGAACTCAGATCAGAACTTAATAAGATAAACTGGCATTATAAATTGATCAGTTAAATATAGATTGTTCAGTAGATGGTGTGGGAAGACTGGTAAGGAGAAAAATAAAATTGAGTTCTTACATAATACTGTTTATAAAGAAGAACCTCAAATGGATTAATGACCAACATAATATAGATAAAATTATAGAGTTAATGAAACATAGTACATTTTTGTGAGTTAATATTTGCAAATTATTTCTTAAAACCATAAAAGCATGAAACCATAAGGTGAAAAAATGATTAATTTGATGGTAACAGCATTAAAAATTTCAGTTCAGTAAATACATGGACATTGTTAACAGGTAGGTAACATTTGGCGGAAGATATTTGCAACAACTAAACCTGTTAATGAATTAACATTAGAATATCAAAGAAACTCCTTCAATTCAACAAGAAGACTGAGACCCCAATAGACAATGAACAAAGGAAACAGGGAATTCACAAAAGAAGAAACACAAATAATGAAGGGATGCTCAAATTCATTAGTAATAAGAGAAATCTAAATAAAACAAGCTTTTAGTTTTACCCACTGGGCTAGCAAAAATTAGAAAGCAAAGCTGGATAATGCCAAATC
>NW_006780610.1:5378046-5387126 GCF_000442215.2 Lipotes vexillifer | reverse complement strand
ATGTAGGGAAATAGGAACCTCCAGGAGGATTGTTCAGTGCAGCCATTCTGCAGAGCAGTTTGGCAGTTCTTCATCATTTAGTTGATAAAATTCCCTTGGACCTAACAGTTTTGTTCCTGGGTATATATAGCCGGAGATTAATTCTCACACAAGTTCATAAGGGGACATAGAAGGAGATATTGCATTGTAGCATTGTTTTGGTGGCTGACTGTTCTCTGAGTCTGTATTGCTGGGAGAGTAAGTAGACAGCATGTGGAGTACTTTGCATCACAAGGAACTAAGTGTCCCACAGCAACGTGAACAGATTTTAAAAACCTAGTGCAGAGGGTAAAGTTAGGAATATATACAAACAGAAGAATGTTTATCAAACACATTAGAAAAAATAACTTATTGGGAAGAATGGGAATAAGAAATGAATATGGAAGGAAAGAAATCAATTAGTTAGAAGAGGAATCTCATATAGATGAATGATGATAATGTGGCATGAACTGAGGAGCATGATTAACTTAAGCTTTTGTACCTGGAGAATAAAAGTGGGGTTTGGAGACTCATTTGGCAGTGGGATATAAGTTGGGCCGGAGAAGAAAAAATTAAAGGCATAAAAAACAAGAAACTTAAAATAATTCAGGTACTAGGACATGAGGTTTTAATTTAGGATGATGGTAATTGGGAATGGAAAGTAGAAGACTGGTGCAAGAAATACTTGCAAAATAAAATTGAAAGGCGGGGAAATAGAAATTTTGAGCATTTGGAAAATTCCTCTGGGTATCAAATCAGCTTAATTATTTTGTTCCAGAAAATGCTTTTTTCTCTCTTTTCTCTTCTACTTCACTGGGCTAGAATTGAATTTTTTTCCCATTCTTTTAAATGTATTGTAAATTATACCAGTACTATGTGAGTGTACTGTCATTGTAATATATTTAGATAGTGTAAACAAAATAAAAAATCATTCTTCTCTTCACTTCTTTCTCCAGAGGTAACTAACCACTGTATCTGTTTGGTACATACCCTTCTAGATATCTTTCCACTGTTTTTACAAATTATGTGTACGTAAAAATAAATATTGATTTGTGGATATTTGGTATTATTCTCTCTGTAGTCTGCAAATTTTTTAAAATGTCTAAAAAAGCTTTAATATCATTCCATGTAAGTATGTAGGATAAAAATGTTTGCTGGGTAAAAAAATGGAGGTTTCAAAATATCCTTACTGGCTAGATACCATTGGAAGAATGGGTGGGTAGAGGAATGGGGGGGAGTATAGGATACAGGTGTGTTTATTGCTCTTAAAATCTCACAGTCTAGTAGAAGTGAAGTATATAATAATAATTATAATACAGTGAAGAAAGTGTTCTAATAGATATATGTACTAGGTGCTATTTGAGCACAAAGGAAAGAGCATCGTATTCTTTGATAAAGAGAGGTGAATGTGTCAGGTAGTGCTTAGAGATGGTGAAAGGGATTTTGGATCAGTTTATAAGGATAATATTTTGCAGGTCAACTGTGTCCCAAAATGATTAAGTAATTCACTGGATTCATTCTTCTCTTTTGTGAAATTCATATCATCCCTTCCAGAAATCAATCTTTCTGTATCCTAAGCCATGGTCCTGAAAGCAAAATATTTACCATGTATGATTATCTTTTAGAATTTGGACAGCTTTAAATAGTGTAAGAAATTTCTTTAGGTAAGACTTTTGTATTTCATCATGCAGAGGATTATATGAATGCATTTTTTCCCTTTTTTAGGGAGGTGGTTGACTCAATGGTTCAGCATTTTAAAGTAACTATATTTGGGGACCGTAGACCAGTTTATGATGGAAAAAGAAGCCTTTACACAGCCAATCCACTTCCTGTGGCAACTACAGGGGTAAGATGCATTCCTTTATCAGAAAGCTATACTTTTGCAATGTCTTTTAAATGCACTTATTGCCATTTTATTGTAGTCTGTATATGTATCATTTATCTATTTTAACTTTTTATTTTGAAATAATTTCAAACTCAAAGAAGAGTTGCAAGAATCATGCAGAGAACTCATGTATACCCAGATTCATCAGTGTTCTTAAAGTTTGCCACATTTGTTTTATCATTCTCTTTCCTTTCTCTTTTACTTTCTTTGTATCTACAGAGACAACTATATATAGAGATACATATACATACTTATTTTTTCCTGGACCATTCAAGAGTAGGTTTTATACATTATGCCCTTTAATGTGTTTTTCCTAAGAGCAAGGATAAAAACCATAGTACAGTTAGCAACTTCCCTAAATTTTACATTGATATATTTTTGTCTAATCTGCCCCTATTCCAGTTTTGTCATTTATTCCAATGATGTCCTTTAGCATTTTTTTTTTCCCTTTAGTACAGAATCCAGTCCAGGTTCCTGAATGTATTTAGATGTTACGTCTTTTTAGTCTTCTTTATTCTGGAACAATTTCCCAGCCTTTTTTTTTTTTCTTTTATGACATTAACATGGTTGAAGATTACAGGCAGGTTGTTTTGTAGGATGTCCCTCTGTGTTTTTCTGGTGCTTCCTCTTGGTTAGATTCTGAGTAAGCTTTTTTGGCAGGAATATTACGTAAGTGTTCTTTCCTTAATAGTGCATCGTA
This sequence comes from Lipotes vexillifer, assembly GCF_000442215.2. Classification (NCBI taxonomy): domain Eukaryota; kingdom Metazoa; phylum Chordata; class Mammalia; order Artiodactyla; family Lipotidae; genus Lipotes; species Lipotes vexillifer. The sequence continues at coordinate 5,384,523 of NW_006780610.1, read as the reverse complement.
TCAGGAGGCACATAATATGTATTTGTTCCATTAATGGTGATGTTAATTTCGATCACTTGGTTAAGTTAGTATCTGCCAAGTTTCTCCTTTCAAGTTATTCTTCTTTCTTTTGTGGGGAGATAGTATTTTTTTTAATTGTGGTAAAATACACATAACATAAAGTTTATCATCTGAGCCATTTTTAAGGTATGGTTCAGTGGCAAAGTACATTTACAACCATCACCATCATCCATCTCCGTCTTGTAAAACTGTAACTCTGTACACATTAGACACTTAACTCCCCATCTTCCCTCCCCTCAGGCCCTGGCAACCACCATTCTACCTTCTGTCTTTATGAATTTGACCTCTCTTATTACCTCATATGAGTGGAATCATAGTGTTTTGTCTTTTGTGATTGGCTTATTTCACTTAGCATAGTATCCTCAAGGTTAATCCATGTTGTGACATGTGTCAGAATTTCCTCCCTTTTTAAGGCTGAATAGTATTCCATCATATGTATATACTACATTTTACTTATGCATTCATCTGTTGATGGACACTTTGGTTGCTTTCCCATTTGAACATAGATTTACTCTAGGGACCTCGTATAAGTGGAACCATGCAGTATTTGTCCTTTTGTGACAGGATTATTTTACTTAGCATAATGTCCTCAAGGTTCATTCATGTTGTCACGTGTGTCACAATTTCTTTCCTTTTTAAGGTTGAATAATAGTCCATTGGATGTATATACTGCATTTTGTTTATCCATTCATCCACTGATGAACACCTTTTGGCTATTGAAAATAATGCAATAATGCAACATGGGTGTATAAATCTCTCTTCTAACGCCTGCTTTCCGTTCTCTTGTGTATATACCTAGAAGTGGAGTTGCTGGATCATATAAATGATAATTGTATTTTTAGTGTTTTGGGAAACCACCATACTGTTTTCCATAGTGACTGTACCATTTTATGTTTCTACAAACAGTGGACAAGGGTTCCAAATACTTCACACCCTTGCCAACATTTGTTGTTTTCTGAATTTTCGATAGTTGTCATCCTATTGGGTGTGAGGTAATATCTCATTGTGGGTTTGATTTTTATTTACCTAATGACTAATAATGTTGAGCATCTTTTCATATGCTTATGGGCCTTTTGTGTATCTTCTTTGGAGAAATGTGTATTCAGCTCCTTTGCCCATTTTTTAATTGGGTTATTTGATTTTGTTGTTGTTGAGTTTTAGGAATTCTTTATTCTGTATTCTCATGGGATATATGTTTTGGAATATTTTCTCACATTCCATAGGTTGCCTTTTCACTATGTTGATTGTGTCCTTTGATGCACCAAAGTTTTTAATTTTTACAAGGGAGATACTTTTAAGAATCCCATTTCTCTTTAGACTTTTTTAGTAACTGATGATTCTTGCTTGGAAGGTTTATTATTATGTAGTAATGGTGATTTTCTAATTCTGTCATTCCTTCTACATTAATCATTGTTATTGTACTGTAAGGGAGTGCATTTTCTTCTCTTCTTGTTCTTTATCCTTATTTATTTGCCCAAATTGTCCCAGATTTTGCCTGTGGCAGCCCCTTTAAGTTGGTTCCTGTGTGCTTTTGTCATGACACATCTTTTTTTTTTTTTGAGTATTTCCTTACTTTTGGCCACAAGATGTTCCAGGTTCATCTTGTGTTTTCCCTGCTGTAGTCCTGCAACCAGACATATCTCAAAGGTACACTGGTTTCTTTTAGTTAGGGAATACAATTTAGAAACCAAAATCTGGGTACTGAATGTGCTCATTGCTGCTGGGGTATATGTGCTTATAAGCCCTTTCAATGGACAGAGATAGAAAATATAAATACATAAATAAGTAAATAGACAAACAAAACAGATAATAAATAAATATTACATTCATATAATAAACCTAACATATGTATCCTGCAAGTACCACTTATTGTATACAATATCATACAGTATGTTTATTGGAAATCATGAATTCAAATTGATTCTTCCAGTTCTAGTCTATCCCAAAAGGATTCTTCCTTTACTCCCTACATTGCATATTTGTGTCTTGCTTCTCCTTTAAACCCCTGACTCTCCAAAATATTACCACTTTTACTTATTTGTTCAGTCCTACAGTACATATAAAATAGTTTCTGAATTACTACACTATATCACTACAGAAAACAAACATAGTAGTAAGAGTTTAAGGTTTTATTTTGTATGCAGTTCTTTCCCACCCACCCCTCCTCCACACCTGTAACCAAGAGTATAGTGAATATATTATGTTCAGGAGTTACCTGAATTAGTGTTTTCTTTCTTTCTTTCTTTCTTTTTTTTTTAATATTCTTTCAATCTGGCTATGTTATTTGTTTGAAATGCATTTGGTTTCATTTGATTTTGTATTTATTCAGTTTTAGTTTTTTCTCTCCATCCTTGTTGATCTTATTTTTTTTTAATATTATAGAACTTAATTTAACATGCTTCCAAAAGTCAAAACTAAGCTGAAAAATATACTCAGAATTGTTAATCCCTCCTTTATTTCTTCTAGTCTGTTCTTTCATATCCTTTGAAAGTAGCCCCCTTTTTTTTTGTTGTTTCTGATTCATGCTTTCTGTGTTTCTTTTTACAAAAATATGCAGATATATGAATATTTTTCCATTTCCCCCTTTCTCACATAAAATATGGCATACTATTTGTAATCTTTTGTACTTGCTTTTTTTCACATAACAGTGTAGCTTGGAAATTATTCCATAGCAGTTCCGTTACCTTTTTTTTTTTATATCTGCCTAAATGGTCATTTAGGTAATTTCCATATTTTGCAGTGACAAAGAATGCTGGCATAAATAACTTATTTACATTTTAGTCTATCGATTTCACATTGAGATTGTTTTTTTTTATATTTGCCTTGTTTTCTCTTAAATATTTGTATCAGTTAAAAATTATTGTATTTATCTTTTAAAACTTTTACCAGTTGACTCTTTTCCCATCAACAGGTAGATTTAGATGTTACTTTACCTGGGGAAGGTGGAAAAGATCGACCTTTCAAGGTGTCAATCAAATTTGTCTCTCGGGTGAGTTGGCACCTACTACATGAAGTACTGACAGGACGGACCTTGCCAGAGCCACTGGAATTAGACAAGCCAATCAGCACTAATCCTGTCCACGCCGTTGATGTGGTGCTACGACATCTGCCCTCCATGAAGTGGGTGCTTCTGGCTTTTTTTTCCTCTTTAGATTTTAAGTGTGAAAGCTTTCTTCCCAAAAGTAGGTTGTGCAGTATTCCTTTGGTTAACCTTCAGATGTTGTATATTTTGATTATCTCAGTTGAAGAATAGCATGCATACAAATTCATTGAGAGAAGTAAGTTACATATGACTTGTGAAAGTAAATGCACATCATTAGCATAGCTATTTTTTTTCAGAAAAAAATGTCTAACCCTTTTTCTTAGGAGCTATAAATCTTGACTAACTGATACATTATCAGTTTTAGTATTTTAGTTAAATCACCGTGTTTTAAAGGTAATTTCATTGTTTGTATAACAGTATCAAAGTGTGTTGAAATTGTTACTTTTTTAATCACACTAGCATCTCACATGTGTATATGTGTATCTATGTGTATATGTATAGGATCAGTGTGTCTTTAAAGAAAAATATTATGACCTACAAACAACATTTATAGAAGTAGCTTTTTGATCAATAATTATTTATTCTTTAGCATTTTCTAAGGTTGGAACTATTTTTTAAAACTATTTTAAATAAAATTTAATCTTATTCAAACATTAGTTTTAAGTATAGAGAATTTCAGTGAGGGATGGTGTTTTTTCCTTTTGAGTGGTTGCTTTTTGATTTCACAAATTTTGAAAATGTTTAGTTTCATATATTCATAATGAGAAGCATTATTATGATAAGTTAAGATTATATCCTCTAGACTCACCTGTTCTGCAGATTTAAATACTCAATGGGAAGGAAAATATTGAACATGCCATTTTAATTTTTGTAGATATACGCCTGTGGGGCGTTCCTTTTTCTCAGCTCCAGAAGGATATGACCACCCTCTGGGAGGGGGCAGGGAAGTTTGGTTTGGATTCCATCAGTCTGTTCGGCCTGCCATGTGGAAAATGATGCTTAATATTGATGGTAAGGGAATTAAAACCATATTCTGTGTTGGGTAGTTGATTTCTATATGGCCTGTGTGTGTGTGTCTGTATATATGTACATTTTATATGTAATTATATGTACTGGTGTCTTGAATTAATATTGGACATATATTAAGACAAACTGGAAAAACCTTTATTTTTTAAATTACATTTCATTTAGAAATCCTTTATATAGAACTTGTCCTGGAATGCTACTAAACATGAAGTAAGCAAATGAAAGCAAATGTAAAAGCTTTGACATGGTCATCTGAGCAATTATAACTCATTTTTGTCCTTAACAATTATATATAAGTCAGTATTTCACTATGAAATACATATTTTAAAGGAAGAGAAGTCTGTTGGTCTTGGTGACCCTTAGATTGTGCCTACTACTGATGTTTAATGTGGTGCTAATTGCATTCTCATTTTTAGGTGTTTTTTTTTTTTAAGAATATTTTCAAGTATATATAAAAGTAGAGAGACTAGTATGATAAACTGCTGCCTATGTAGCCAATATCCAGATTGTCAGGATTTTTCTGCCTTTGCTTAAACTATGTACATTTCTTCCTCTACTGTAGTAATTTTAAATCAAATCCCATACAGCATGTTATTTTTTCCCTACTACAGTGTGCACTTCTAAAAATATGGATGTTTTCTTACACAGTCACAATGCCACTATCATATGTAAAAAATTTAATCATTTATTTGTAGTTTCTAATCCCTGTCCATAATCAGATTTCCCTGATAGTCTCAAATATATCTTTCTATAGTTGGTTGGTTCTAATCAGGATCTAACCACACATCGCATTTGGCTATTATGCCTTTTAAAAATGTAGTAGTCCCATTTCCTTCCCTCTAGTTTCGTTTTGTTTTTTCCTTTTTTATGTCCTTGACTTGTTGTAGAAACTTTCACTTTTCCTGTAGAATATCCAAAAATCTGGATTTGTCTTTTGTTTTCTTGTGGTGTCATTGTCTTCTTCCTCTATCCCCTATATTTCCTGAAAATGAAAGTTGGCCCTGTAAGCTTGATTCAATTCTGATTCATAAATGCTCTGTATTGTATCATATTAGGAGGCATATAGTATATAGTGGTCCCAACTTTAGTGGTACTAAGATTGATCAGTATGTTCAGAGACCAGTAGGCCTGATCTCTCCATTGTAAATTTCCCAGTCAGTCTTTCAGTCACTGATATTCCATTCGTTGATCATTGTTACCTGAGTCATTTATTTCACTAGGGATTACCAACTGCTATTTTTTCTAATTCTGTTATTCCTTTTACATTAGGTGGAATTCTTATGTGGAAAATCACATTGTCCTGTTGATAATTCATAGTCTTTGATAGCTTTCTTGCTTTCTGACACAGCAGAATTTTCCAGATTCATCCTGTATTTCCTCCTCTATACCTGGAATCAGCCATTCCTCCAAGGATCCTTGGGTCTTTCCAGATCAGTACATAGTTTTGTCATTATTTTCAGCTGCATCTACCATTGTGGGGATACGTCGAGATGATGTATTTTTAAAGTCATCTTTAGGTGTATACCAGGGCTGTTGTGTTTTTTTTGCGGTACGCGGGCCTCTCACTGTTGTGGCCTCTTCCGTTGCGGAGCACAGGCTCCGGACGCACAGGCTCAGCGGCCATGGCTCATGGGCCCAGCCGCTCCGTGGCATGTGGGATCTTCCCAGACCGGGGCACAAACCCGTGTGCCCTGCATCAGCAGGCGGACTCTCAACCACTGCACCACCAGGGAAGACTAGGGCTGTTTTTAATTATTTTCCATTTCAGAACATCATTCATATATTTGTATTTTTAAGACAGATTCCAGGAGGTGAGATTGATGGGTCAAAAGCAGATATATTTGTAATTTTGATTGTTACTGCCAGATTGCCCTCCACTGAGACTGTAAATATTTTGCATCAGTAAATGAGACTACCTGTTTCCGTATACCTTTGCCACTAGAGGTGTCAAACTCTAGATTTTTGTCAATCAGATTTACAAGAAATAGTTTCCTTATGTACTATTAATTTGCATTTGACCATCTTTTCACATATGTAAGGGCCACCTTATTTCTTTTTTATTAATTCTTTATGTCCTTTGCTCCTTTTTTTCTGTTGGATTTTTGGTCTTATTTACTGAGAGAGCTTTCTGAAATCAAGGAGATTAGCCCTTTCTGATTATGTAAGGGCCACCTTATTTCTTTTTTATTAATTCTTTATGTCCTTTGCTCCTTTTTTTCTGTTGGATTTTTGGTCTTATTTACTGAGAGAGCTTTCTGAAATCAAGGAGATTAGCCCTTTCTGATATTAATTGCAAATATTATCCCTAGGTTATTATTTGTCTTTTTTTTTTTTTTTTTTTTTTTTTT
>NW_006780610.1:5332416-5375957 GCF_000442215.2 Lipotes vexillifer | reverse complement strand
TTGGCGGTACGCGGGCCTCTCACTGTTGTGGCCTCTCCCGTTGCGGAGCACAGGCTCTGGATGCGCAGGCTCAGCGGCCATGGCTCAGGGGCCCAGCCGCTCTGCAGCATGTGGGATCTTCCCAGACCGGGGCACGAACCCGTGTCCCCTGCATCGGCAGGCGGACTCTCATCCACTGCGCCACCAGGGAAGCCCTGTTATTTGTCTTTTGATCTTTGGTGTGGTCTTGTTTTTGCTTTTTGTCATGTAGAAAGTTGTCTTTTGGTGGGGCTGTGTGTTTCAGTCAATCCTTTCTTTTATAACTTTTAATGTCTTCTAGGGCTAGTCTCATTTTTCTCTTCAGGATTTCTAGGCCATTCTAACTTATCTCACTATATAAGCTTTAGAAATACCTTGTCAGAACTAGTGGTTATGGGAGGATGGACTGTTACTTTTACTGTGACCTCATTATATTTTTAAATTAAGTTACTGAGTCTTAAGATAGTGAGTCTTTCTATCCAAGAAAACACTATGCCTTTCCATTTGTTCCGGATTGCTTTTGTTTACTTCAAGAGTGGTTTAAAGTTTTCCTCACATAAAATTTACGCATTTCTTATTATCATTCCTGGATATGTCCTCTTTCTCTTTTTTCCCTATTAAATGGGTTTATAGATTCTAACTGGTTATTGTTCATGTACATGAAGGCATTTAATTTCTGTATAGTAACTTTTTTCTCTCTGCCTTATTGAATTCCATTAACTTTTCAAGTGATTTCCTTGGAGTTTCTAGGTTATAATCATTTAATCTATGATGGTGATAGGTTTACGTCTTCCTTTGGATTTTTATACCTCTAATATTTTTTATCAGATTATATTGACTAATTAGATAGGACAGTGTTAACCATTAGAGAGTAGTGGGCATCCTCTTTTTATTCCTTACTTTAGAACGAATGCTTCCAGTGTTTCTGCATTAAATACATATATGTATGTATATGTTTAGGAGCATCTGTTGGTTCCTATTTTATTGAGTACTTCTAATCAAGAATGGATGTTGAATTTTGTCAGATGTCTTTTAGTGGCTATGGAGCTGATGATATGATATTTCTCTTCTTTTTTAACAAACACTGAACTAAACTTTTGTTTTTGGATTATTTTAATGTGATGCTGGAATCTGTTTGTTAATGCTTTACCTTTTTAATCAAATTGCAAAAAAGTAAGATTGATCTGATCTGCAATCTTCTCTTTTTATGCAGTCTTTTTCAAGTTTTGGTATTAATATTTTATTTCATAAAGAATTTAGAAGTTTCCCATTTTCTAAAATGTACAACAGTTTTTAAATAGTATTGAAATTATCAGCTCTTTTAAGATTTGGTAGAATTCCCCTGTAAAATCTTGTGGCCTGGTGTGTTTTGTTTTGTTTGGTGGGTAGCTCTTTTAAATCTTTCATTTATTTTGTGAAAGATCAGTCTGTTTAGACTCTGGATTCAGTTTTGGTAGCTTATATTTTACTAGAAATATATATTTTATCTATATCTAATATATCTTTACTAAGTAGTTCCTTTTTTTTTTTTTTTTTTTTTTTTTTTTTTTTTTTTTTTTTTTTTTTTTTTTTTTTTTTTTTTTTTTTTTTTTTTTTAGTTTTGTCTACTTCTGTGGTTTATCCCCATAGTTTCTTTTTTATATTTGTGCTTTGTCCTTTTTACTCTTAATTAGGAGAGGTAGTAGTTTAATCAACGAGTTCTCCCCACCTCACCCCACCGCCTCCCCCCACCAAAGAGCTTTTGAATTTTTTTCTTAGTTCTCTGGCTTTCTGTTTTCTGACTCCTTAATTTCTCTTTTTAGCTTTATAAATTTTTTCTTCCACTTTTCTTCAGTTAATTTAGTTGTTTTTCCTTCCTTTTTGAACTATATTAGTAACTCATTTAATTTAATTTTTTCTTATTAAAAAAAGTATTTTAAAAAATTATTTCAGGAATTCCCTGGTGGTCCAATGGTTGGGACTCCGCACTTTCACTGCTGAGGGCGTGGGTTCGATCCCTGGTTGGGAAACTAAGATCCTGCAGGCCGTGTGGCATGGCCAAAAATAAAAAACAAAAACCAAAAAGAACAGTTATTTTTCTTCTTATCACTGTTTTAGCTATGTTCCAAAGCTTCTAATATCTAGATTTTTATTACATTATTTTCTCAAAACACCACAGATTTCATTTGTATTTCCCATATTATCCAAATGTTGTTTGAGAGACTTTTTAAATTTTCAGATTGAAGATCTTTTTATTTTCTGATTGTGTTATAAATTTCTAGTTTCATTTTGCTGTTAATCAGAGAATGTGGCTTGTATTTCTATTTTTAGAATTTGTTGAGGGTTTTTTTTAGTAACCTAATATATGGTCAGATTTTGTGAATGAAAGTTCAATAGCTATTTGAAAATAAGATATAATCATTTTTTAGGATAGAGTTAAATGAATATCCATCAGCACTTCAATTTTGATTATGTTGTTTAGATCATCTATTTCCTTATTTATTTTTGTTTACTTGTCTCAGATAGGAGAAATAAATTTAAATTTCCTATTGTGTTTCTATTTCTTCTTATATTTCCACTTTCATGATGTTGCTGCTATAGTATTGGGAGCATATGTACACCTATCTGTATTCTTCATTGATTTATACCCTTTACAATGATAAAGTGACTTTTTTTGTACTTTTGGGCCAAAAGTCTACATTGTCTAACAAAGGGATTATAATTCATGTGGTATGTTTTCTGTGCTTTTTAAATGCTAGTTCTGTTATTAGGAAAGTTTTTTTTTTCCTCATCAGTGGTTACCTTCATACCTTCATATAATACTCATCTTTCCCTCTCTTTACAGCAGTATCTTTTGCTTTCCTTAATCAGTAACATTTATATTAGCTTTATTCTTTTCCTTCCCTTCTTTCCTCCCTCTCCTTTTTTCACTAGTTTTAGCCAATATAGCATTATTTTATTGTTGTTATGATTTTGCTTAAATTTATACTACTTGACTTTCAACTTTGACTCCTATTACTGTAAAGTGCAATCAGTGAGTTTATGCTACTTTTTATGATTTTTCTGTTATTCATTTATTCGTATATATTACTGTTCCAGTGTTTTTTGAGCATGTTAACAGTTACATTCCATTCTGTCACCTGTATGTTCATTCGTTTTCATCTTAAATCTACAATTATATGTATTGGTGCTAATTGCAAGTCCTTTCGGTAAAATTTTTCCTGTCATCTCTTGGTTGCAGTTTGTCCTCAAGTTGTTACTTCAGGAAGGGCTCATATGAGTAAGAGCTGAGTTTTTGCATATTGAAAACCATTTGTCTATAGCCTTATTCCTGAAGGACTGCTTGGCTAGACATAAAATGATTGAATCACACTTTTTTTTCATTCAATTTTTTCTTATTGAAGTATAGCTGATTTCCATGTTGTGGCAGTCTCTGCTGCACAGCAGAGTGACTCAGTTCTACACGTAGAGACATGCTTTTTTTAAATATTCTTTTCCATTATGGTTTATCTGAATGACACTTTCTTGAGTTTCTTAAAGGTATTTTCCCACTGTCTTCTGACAGTGAATGTTCAGTAGAGAAATATGATGTCAGCAGATTTTCTTTTCCCTAGAAGGGACCTGCTTTTTTTGTCTGGTTACTGAAAATATTTTTTACAATTATTTTACTAGATTTTTTTCTCAGTGTTGAGCATTTTGGGTCAGTTTTATTTAAAACATGGGATTCCCTTTGAAAATGTAGGTTCAACTCTTTTATCTTTTTTTTTAATCTGTCATTTTATTTTCTTTTAAAAAAAATTCCATCCTACTTGCTCCTTACTGTGCCTTTTGTGATATAATTTTTACCATTTGCTCATTTAGTCTTCATTTTTTGAATTTGAAAAAGTCTTTTTCTTCCATTTCTTTCATGAGTTCTCAGTGTTTATTTCATCTTCTCTTAACTGTTTGTCTTTCCCCTTAGTTCTTAAATTTCTGCTCTGAGATCTTTCTTCATAGCTGCATTAAGAAGTTTTGAATTCATGTTAAAAAGTAGTGTTATAATTTTTTATCTACTTCGTGGTGGTATTTTCTGTTGAGTTTTCTTTGTCAGGGATGTTGTGCTGCTTTTTTACATTTTTTAAATGGTATTTTTGTATGGATACTTATCACTTTTGTTATTCATATTTGAATGAGATGAGTTTTCCCAAACCACCTATTAGAAGAGACTGGAGTGGGAGAGGGAGGTGGGACAGGACATTAGGAGCAAGGTGGTTTTCCAGGTTTCTCTGCTCAAGGCCTCTGCCCTCTGTTGTTCTGATGGGTTCTTTCTTCAAAATAAATCACATCTCTTTTGCCTCTGAGTAATATATGTTTAAGGAGTTTCTGCTACTAGGGGGATTCAGCTCCTGCCTTTTTTTTTTTGCGGTATGTGGGCCTCTCACTGTTGTGGCCTCTTCCGTTGTGGAGCACAGGCTCCAGACGCGCAGGCTCAGCGGCCATGGCTCACCGGCCCAGCTGCTCCGCGGCATGTGGGATCTTCCCGGACCGGGGCACAAACCCGTGTCCCCTGCATCGGCAGGCGGACTCTCAACCACTGCGCCACCAGGGAAGCCCAACTCCTGCCTTTTAAAGTGCCTGCTCAAACATTAGCAATTAGAGAATTTGTGAAGGGTACATGGTAGTTCATTGTACTATTCTTTTAACTTTTCTCCAAGTTTGACATTACAGAGGAAAAATGCAAGCCTTGGTTTTAGAAGGGTAATCCTATCTGAGATCTGTCACTTCTAGTTCACCCTCTACTCACTCTCATGACACTTTCTACACCTCCTTTCTCTACTTCCTTCTGAGATTTCCCCCATTCAATCTCAGAACTAAACATTGCAGTTCCCACTTAGGGTAGGACCCTCTCTCTCTGGAGTAAAAATTTCCTCTTGCCCCACTAGGCTTTCTTTCACCTTTCATGTCTTTCTCCCTTGCATAGGTTCTACTAGTCCCAAGTACTTTGGGCCATATTTACTTACAATTTGGCATTTTCAGGTTTTTATTTTCTCCTAGGTTCATTGAAGATGTAGGGGTTTTTTTCCTTTTCTTTTCTCTTTTTTACATTATCTTTGTTGCTCTGTATTGAGTTCTAGGAGGAAAGTGGGAAATTTTGGAAATAAATTACTGCTATTTTCCTACTGGAACTTAAAGTTCAGCTTTGGATATTACTAAAAAATAATTTCTAAATAACCCATTGGTCGAAGAAATCACAAATTTTAAATATTTTGAACTGAAGAGTATTGAAAATAGTACATATCAGAATTGGTATGATTAGCTAAAGCAATGCTTAGAGAGAATTTAAAACCTTAAATGCCTATTAGAAAAGAAGAAAAGCATCAATTACCTATACATTCATCTTAATAAGTTAGAAAAATAACATAATTAAATGCAAAGAAAAACAGAAGGAAATAAGAGTTAAAAACAGAAAATAATGAAATAGAAAACAAATTTACCTCTATCCTGTAGGTAGGAAGACTTTAAAAGTTTTCAAGAAGGATAGTGACATGATCATATTTGTTTTCCAGAAAGAGACCTCTGGCAGCAGTGTGGAGAATAGATAGAGGAGAAAAAAACTAATCTGAGAAGCCAGTTAGGAGGCTTTTTCAATCACTAGTTCAGGTAAGAGATGGTGATGGTCTAATGTGGGATGGAGAGGAAGGAACATATTACAAAGATTAAGTTGAAAAAATAGGTTTAAAAACCATGTCCAGAAAAAAACTTTGGGTATAGTTACTGGTACATGGAACTGATTGGAAATGAAGAGACTAGAAGGTTTACTAGGTTTTTGAAGGAATTGGTTTTTGGAAGTAAAGCTACAATCTTAGTGTATTAGGTTCAACCAGAGAAGCAGAACCAGTAGGAGACACATAGAGAGAGAGAGCGACTGGGCTTACACAGTTGTAGGGGCTAGCTAGTCAAGTCTGAAATCCTTAGGGTAGGCTATCAGGAAGGGCAGGCTAGAACACATGGGTATGGGCTGTAGCTGCTGTCCATGGGTGGAATTTCTTCTCTCTCTTGGGGATACCTCAGCCCCGTTTTTAAGGCCTTTCAGCTGACTAAATGAGGCCAACTCAGATTATCCAGGATAATATCCCTTTAATTACATCTATAAAATATCTTCACAGCAATACCTAGATTAGTGTTTGATTGAATAACTGACAAGTAGTAGCCTAGCCAAATTGACATATTAAAAATAAAAAAACAAAACCCCATACCTGGCCTACAGAATTCTATGATTATTCAGTATTTGAAACAACCTTCATATTCCCAAACCTTCAGTGACTGTGCTAGCTAATTGTGCTAGCTTTTATAAACTAGCTTTCAAGAAGGGCATACTCACCAACATACATTCAGAATAGTGACTCATTCATACCAGGTATGAATGATAATACTGAATATGGGAGGTAGGTCTGCTGTTGCTGGTTAGCTGGCAGTATATACCATGTATGAATATGTCAAATGTAAATATGTCTAAAGCTTGAGAATTCTATGGAACATATGGACAGAGTCATCTAGTATGTAGTTGGAAATGCAGATGTGAAAATCTGTAGTGGTGTGAGCTAAGAGTAAAAGTTTTGGGACTCCTTAGTATATAAATCCATATTTGAAACTCTGAAAATGGAAAAACTTTAGAAATAGTATTTAGATTGAAAACAGGAATGAAAAGGATAGAGCCATGGAGAATATTAGCATTTAAGGAAGAGGAACCAGTGAGCAATTAATGATTATCCCAGGCAGTGTGAGAGCCAAGAAATGTGTCAAGGAAGCCAAGGGAGGAAACATATTCAGAGAGTAGATTTTACAGTTAAGCAGCGGAGCTTTTCCAGTAAAATCAAGAGTAAGACAAGGATGTCAGTACTATGATATTTAGTCACTATTGTGTTTGCTAACTTCTGTTCTTCTTACAGGTTTCAGTCTACATGTTACTTCCTTGAGAAGCAGTATTTGACACCCTTCTTGCCCCCCATCCAGCCATTCCCCCAAGTCTCAGTTAGGTATTTCTCTTATGTATTCCCATAGTACAGTATACTTCCCCTGTAATACCATGTGTCACCTTGAATTATAAGTGTTTATTATTCTTTGTCTCCTGTTAGAATGAAAGCTCCATGAAGCTAGGGACTGTCCATCTTATTCACCAGTCTACCTCCATGCCTGGCACAACTCTCAGTCATATTAAGCAAGGAATGAATAAATAAAACGAAGAACATGGAGGAGGAGTATCTAATTGAGCCTGGAAAGTTAGAAAAATATTTGTAGAAGTAAATGATGTCTTAACTGAGCTTTAGAAAATGTGATGACATTGAGAGTTTGGGTTGAAAAGGGGATACACAGGAATAAAAGATTTCTGAGAGGTCTCTAAAACATAAAACTTTATTGAAAGATATAAGTGAAGATCTGAATGAAAGAAATATATTAGGCTTATTGAGAAGACTCTGATAAGATGTCAATTCTCCCAAAATTAATCTGTAAATGCAATTTTAAGTAAAATCTCAATCGGGTATATAGTGAAACTTGATAAGTCAATATTAAGATTTATATGGAAAAAATAAGTGACGATGAAAAATCAATATAATTTTAAAGAAGAGTAAAGGGGAAGGAATTGCCCTCCTTATGTTGAAACTGTAACAATTTTAGCACACTTTTTAAACTGCAGGGACAGACAGATTAATGAAGCAGAATATAAAGCCTAGAAGTAAGCTCTGTGTGTGTGTGTGTGTGTGTGTGTGTGTGTGTGTGTGTGTGTGTGTATGGAAACTTGGTTGATATTAAGTTGGCATTTCAAATCACTGAGGAAAGAGTAAAATGTTTAATAAATGGTGTTTATGCAGTTGTTAACTATATGAAAAAAATAATTAGACCCATCTCACATCATATCCCAAATTTATTTCTAGGTGGATTGTAATCTAAAATTTGTAAAGCAAAACTTTAAAATTCTGTCAGGAACTTCCCTGGTGGTCCAGTGGTTAAGACTCCACGCTTCCAGTGCAGGGTGTGCAGGTTCCATCCCGGGTCGGGGAACTAAGATCCCATATGCCGTGTGGTGCGGCCAAAATAAAAAATAAGATTCATTCAGAGAAAAAGTAAGAGAATATCTCTAACATTGAACAAAATGTAAAATGTATAAATCATAATAGGAAATACTGATAAGCTTGGCTCTGTCAAAATTTAAAACTTAACGTGTTATAAATACACCATAAACAAAGTTAAAATGCTAGAAGAATATTTACAGCATATATAACCAAGAGCTTTATGGGATATAAGGCAATCAGTTAAAAAAAAAAATAGGTAATTCACAAAAGAGGAAACACAAATGGCCAGTAGAAAATCAGATTCTCAAATTCATTAGTAATCAGGAAAATGCAAGTGAAATCAGTACCATTTCACACCTATCAGATTTATAAAAATTTAAGTCTTATATCAAATGTTGGTGAGGATAAAGTATAAGGAACTATCATGCACTGCTTATAGGCGTATGATTTGATACAACTACTTTGGAGGCCGTTTTCAATATCCAGTAAAGATGAAATTGAACATGTCTTAAAACCCTTAATATACCATAGAGGTATCTTGCGAAAACTGAGACATTATTTGTAATAGCAGAAAATTGGAAACAGCCTGATTCCTGTCAATAACAGAATAAGTAAACATTGGAATGAGTACATAAATTGTTATATTGTGGTATACTATGTAACAGTTAAATGAATGAACCAGGTCTACATATATCAACATGGATTATTATTGAAAACAATGTTGGGGGGATGATCAAATAGCAAAAGGTTATGTTACTACTTATGTGAATTTTTTTTTTAAGTATATACTGGATACATACAAATGCAGTAAAAGTATTAAAACATAGATGGCGGTGCTTTGTGACCACCTAGAGGGGTGGTGTAGGGAGGGTGGGAAGGAGACGCAAGAGGGAGGAGATATGGGTGTATATGTATACGTATAGCTGATTCATTTTGTTATAAAGCAGAAACTAACACACAATTGTAAAGCAATTTTACTCCAATAAAGATGTTTAAAAAAAAAACCATAAAAACATAAATGGGACAAATACACACCAGTTTCAGTATAGTGGTTCCCTTTAGGAAGAAGGAAGGAAAGAAGAAAGAGGAATGAAATAGGTTGGTTGGGATAGGGAGAAGAGATAGACCTATGAGGCTACATGTTTCAGGAAACATGTGACTGTATGTTTATTTGTGTGAACAAAGTGTGTAGATAATTTCAGGTGCCACTGTGAAGCAAAGAAACAAAAAGATCTGTGTTATCTTAATGAAATGAAATAAAACCTAAAATTTTATTTTATTTTATTTATTTATTAATTTTTGGCTGCATTGGGTCTTTGTTGCTGCGCACGAGCTTTCTCTAGTTGGGGCGAGCAGGGGCTACTCTTTGTTGCAGTGCACGGACTTCTCCTTGTGGTGGCTTCTCTTCTTGGGAGCACGGGCTCTAGATGCATGGGCTTCAGTAGTTGCAGCTTGTGGACTCTAGAGCTCAGGCTCAGTAGTTGTGGCTCATGGGCTTAGTTGCTCCGTGGCATGTGGGATCTTCCTCGACCAGGGCTCAAACCCATGTCCCCTGCATTGGCAGGTGGATTCTTAACCACTGCGCCACCAGGGAAGTTCCGAAGCCTAAAATTTTAAATGGGTTTATTCTTATGAGACTGACGTGCTGCCTACTGCGCTAAGAAGGCACTTAAATGAGTTTATTTTTAAATTGTCAATAATATATAATGCTGCTGTGAAAAATAATGAGGGAAAATATTACACTGACCACCTTACTTGCTTATATTTCCTTTCTTGTTTGTGTGGTTTTGATTTCGCAACCCTTCCACTTGGTATATTGCACTGAACAAAATAGTCTTTATTGAACTTGAAATCAACCAGAGAAGATTAGTATTGAGCAATATAATGAGTACTATGAGGAAGTACTAAGTGCAGTGGGACTGCTTAACAAAGGGATCCATTCTAGGCTCCGTATTCAAGGAACTTTTCTCTGAGGAAGTGGCAGGTGGGAGCTAGGTGAAATTTGTGGTGGAGATAAGCATGGAACAGTACTTTAAGAAAGCAAGCAATTTAATTCTAATTGTGTGACATAATCTTCTCTTCAAAATGATTGTTTTCATGGTGTTTAATATCCTAACTCTCAACTATGTAATTTTAATGAATTTTACCAATCTTAGACACACAAAAAACTTTTTCACATTTCATTATCTCTGAAATCAGGAGACGTCTTGCAGTAGATGGTTTGTCACAGTTGAATTGGCAAATTTCTCTTTTAGGATACACAAAATACTGATGTACCTTACCATAATTGGCATTTTAGGTCAATGAAATGCAGAATATTTTTTTAGGTTGGCCTGCCTTTAGGCCTAACTCATTTGCAACTTGCATTTAATTTTTGTAATTATGCATTTTAAGAGCATCAGAGTGAATCTGGGGAATTCCCTGGTGGTCTAGTGATTAGGATTCCGCACTTTGACTGCCAAGGGCGCAGGTTCAGTCCCTGGTCAGGGAACTAAGATCTCACAAGCCGTGCAACACAGCCAAAAAAGAGTGAATCTGGTACTTATTAGTTGTATGTCCCTCAAGATATTTTTGTTTACCCCAGGCTCAATGCTAAACATTTTACATTAATTACAGTCAGCCCTTGTTACCTGGGTACCATGTATACTGAGGGCCGACTGTATTATATCATTTTTTTTATAAGGGACTTGAGCATCCACCGACTTTTGATATCCAAAGGGAGTCCTAGAACCAATCTCCCCCAGGAACCAAAAGACAACTGTATCTCCTATGAACGTCATCACAGTTGTATGAGTTAAGTGATACCCCCAACTGAAGTTTAGAGACAAAATCTAAACTTTCTCTAAAGTGACTTTCTCTCTCGAAATGTCACATAGTTTGTATTTTATATTTTTATTAATGTATTGATATATGTAATATAACCTATTAAAGGTATATTTAGATATAACTATATTTGAGGCACAATGGTTATTATATTTAAATGATAGAGGTCAATTTTTCTGATTCCAGAGATTATGCCCTTTATATTCACAGCTCTTTACTGCATCCTTTAAGAGGCAAGATTCCTGGCAGACAAATCTCAGACCCAGGACATCTGAATTGAGAAATGTTTTTTATTTTTCTATACTTTACTTACTTCCTTGTGCTTTTCAGTAAAAAGTAGCTTTCTATAAAACATTCACTATTTTGCTACTAGAAGAAAGTAGTCATAATATATAAATGGTTGTAGAATTTGGTAATTATAATTTATGCTGCTTAAGAGTCAAAAGTTCTCACTGAATATGCTTCCTTTGCAAGGAAAACAGATTTCTAATAAGTAATTTATTAATCACAATATTAGTGTTGCTTGCTTCATATGTTTGTCTTCAGTTCAGGTATAAGATCCCTAAGGTTAAGAAATAATTTGATTTTTACAGTAGTCAAATTAGTCCTCAGAAGTAGATCAAAGCAGAATATTTCTTTAGGGTGAAAGGGTCAGGCAGCAGGGCAGGAACTTTATCAGCACTGGTCAAGCTAAGCCAAGTAAAGATACCTGTATCAGGCTTGTCTAGTCTATCCTCACATTAGAAAAAGTACAATGGCATCAGGAATTTCAGTGACAGTCTAATCAAATCTGTTTCTTGACCCATACTGCTTCAGTCTGATAGAGTATGTTCATATTTGGTGCACAGCTGTCCTCTTGGGATCAAACTTCACTATCTGTATCCCTTCCTACCCCTCCCCTCTTTTTTAGAAGTTTCATGAGAAAAGGGTACACAGGAGGCAAAAATTTTTGGTGCCTTACACATTGGAAAATGTATCAACAAACCTAAATGAAAATTCAGCTAGGTTTCTATGTTGGAAATAATTTTCCTTCATAAATTTGAAAGTGGTGCTCCACTTTTTAAATAGCTTTAGTGAGGTTTTGTTTCCCTTATATTACTTTCTGGAAAATTTACTTACCTTCGTCTTCTAACCCCCTTCGCTTTTAAAAATTTCTAATCGTTCTTTTTTATTTACTGAATGTTATTTTATAGTAGCATACTATTGTTTAATATATGGTAGTATCTTCTCTAAGCTCACTGTAGATAATTTATTTTGGGGTATTATTTTTCTTACACATGCTTATGCTTCCTCCAAATTCTTTTTTTATTTGTTTGTTTGTTTTGATCATTATCCTCCATTTTCGAAGCTTCCTTCAAGCATATAGTATCCTTGATTATTTATTCATGATGCATTGGGACTCTAAAACACTGACTAGATGCTTTGAATTCATCAGTGGAGCCTGTCTACTTTGAGCTTTATCATAGGGTGATTTGATTGGGCTGATGTTGGGGAACTTATAATGTTAGTTTATCCTTGTCTTACCTGGTCAAATTACCCAAAGATGAGCCTTCCAGACCTCCTGCTTGAGGGGTAATAGTCTTCATTACCTGCGATCTGGAAGCCAA
Source organism: Lipotes vexillifer (assembly GCF_000442215.2). NCBI lineage: Eukaryota > Metazoa > Chordata > Mammalia > Artiodactyla > Lipotidae > Lipotes > Lipotes vexillifer. The sequence goes on along the minus strand of NW_006780610.1, from coordinate 5,363,479 downwards.
GTTGGGGATTCTGGCTTGGGGAATGTCTGCATTCAGCATTTAATATTTATAGTCATTTAACTCCTTGTTTTGGGCACAGTCCTGTGCCCTTAATTGTGCCTGACATCCTCCCTCCAAAAGTCTTTTACTTTTTCCAGAGAATACACCTACAGTTTATGCCAGGATAAAGATGAGGCAGTTGTTCCGCAATGTGAATGGAGCCGAACAAGGGATCTAGGATTCTACCTGCTTCTCAAACAGCTTTCCTCTTCATTTTTCTGCACTACCCCCATCCTTTTATCACCAGTTTCAGAGGTACCTAGTACTGCCATTTCTCACGCCTTCTGAGGATTCTATCTGCTATGTCAGTTACAACTTGTCTACTCGCTTTTCATCTTCTAAAATGTTGGTGCATTTTATGTTTTCTGTTCTCCCTTCCTTCTAGGTTTATGTCTTTTTTCTTTCTTTCTTTCTTTTAATTCCTTACCATGGCTATAGTGGAGTTTGAGGAAGGAATGAAATGAGCTGCTTGTGGTTCCTCTGCCATCCTAACCCAGGATCTATTCTTAAAAGGCAGAGGCTTTGTCTGAGTCATCTTTAAATTCCAACCCACAAAAGAGTCCCTGATATGGTAGGTACTTGATGAATGTTTAAATGGATGGTTAAGTCTTGTTTTACATCTGTAAAACTCAGTAACAAATTTGTGCTAGAGGCCTAGTTTCTTGCCATCTGGACCTCTCAACAGGGCTGGTTAAGTGTCGTCGTGATATTGTAGCTGGCTTCCTCTGGAGCAAGTAATCCATGATAGAGCAAGGCAAAAGCTGTAATGACATTAAGGCCTAGCATTGAAAGCTATATTCTACCAGTTTTGTAATGTCTTATTAGTTATATAAACCAGTTATATTCAGTGTAGGAGAGACACAAACGTGGAAATCCCATGAGGCAAGACTTATTACTAGGGACCGTCTTGGAGGCAGGCTAGCACACACAGTTTCTTTCTAAAGCTAGAAGAACAAAAAATTAAACCCAAAGTAAGTAGAAGGTAAGAAATAATAAAGATCAGAGCAAAAATTAATAGAAAACAAACAATATAGAAAGTGAATGAAACCAAAAGTTAATTCCTTTTAAAAAGCTAATAAAAATTTTAAACTCCTAACAAGGCTAATCAAGAAAAATAGAAAAATAAAACTGATTACTAGTGTCAGGAATGAAAGAAGGGATTATCACTAAAGATCCTTCAGAACTGAAAGATTAATAAGGGAATGTTAGGAACAAATTTATACCAATTAATTTGATAAATGAAACACAACTTTACAAAAATTGGCTCAAAGAAAATTGGCATAGCCTTGTATCTATTAAGGAAATTAAATCCATAATTCTTTCTAACAAAGAAAACTCCAGTCCCAAATCATTTCGCTGCTGAATTTTATCTAACATTTAAGGAAAAATAATACCAATCTTTCACAAATTCTTTCAGAAAACAGAAGAAGAAGAAAGGCTTTACAGCTCAATTTTATGAGGCTAGTATACCCCGGAATCTGACACCTGACAAAAACAATGTAATCCTCTCAACAGACAGAAGAATCATTTGACACATTTTAACATTTTCATGCTAAAAATTTGTAACAGGCTAGCAGTAAAAGGAAACTTCTTCAACATGATCAAAGCATCTAGAAAAACATACAGGCATCATCATACTAAATGATAAAAAAGAGTGAATGATTTTGCCATAAGATTAAGAAGAAGGCAAGAATACTTGCTCTCACTGCTTCTAACATTGTGCTGGTGGTCCAAGAAAAATAAAGGCATAATATTGTAGAGGAAGTAATACAGCTATCTCAGTTTGCAGAAGACATAATTGTTTACTTAAAAAATCCTAAGAAATATACCAAAAAAACAAATCCTACTAGAATTAATAGATGAATTTAGCAAGATCACAAGACACTAGTTGCATATACAAAGAAAATACTAGCAGTATAATAAATAATACCCAGCATTCAACAATTAGAAAAATGAAAAACACATGTACCATTCATAATATCAAAAAATGTAGGGCTTCCCTGGTGGCGCAGTGGTTGGGAGTCCACCTGCCGATGCAGGGGACATGGGTTCATGCCCCGGTCCGGGAGGATCTCACGTGCCACGGAGCGGCTGGGCCCGTGAGCCATGGCCACTGAGCCTGCGCGTCCGGAGCCTGTGCTCCGCAACGGGAGGGGCCACAACAGTGAGAGGCCCGTGTACCCAAAATAATAATAATAATAATAATAATATTTAGGAATAGATTTTAAAAGAGATGTACAAGCCCTCTACACTGAAAGCTACAAAGCATTCCTGAGAAAGATAGGAAGATATAAATAGAGATACCATGTTCTTGGCCCAGAAGCCTCAAATTCTTAGGATGTCCATTATCCCCAAATTGATCTGTAGACTCAACACAATCCCAGAATCTCACCAGGCTTTTTTTTTTTTTTTTAATAATATAAATTGACAAGCTGATTCTAAGATTTATATGGAAATGCAGAGAACCTAGAATAGCTAAAACCATTTTGAAGAGGAACAGAGTTGGAGGATTCATAATCCCTGATTTGAAGATATGCTATAAAGCTACAGTAATCAAAGCTGTGATATTGGGGTTAAAGATGGACATACAAATCAATTTACATGATAGCTATAGATACTACACTTGATCTTAGCCAAAAGGCTAAGAAGTGATTAGAATAGCTACAGAAATAGACCCACTTATGTGGTTGATTGATATTTGACAAAGGGGCCAACATTCAATGGGTAAAGAATAGTCTTCTCAATAAACGATGCTAGAACAGCTGAGTATTTGTACAAAAAAAAAACCCATTAAAACAAATTTGTAAGAAAAGAGGAAAAATATTCATGTCCTTGGAGTAGGCAAAGATTTCTTAATATGTTGGAAAACTCATCTAAATGAACACCTCTTAAGAACACTGTTAAGAAGATGAAAAGGCAAACTACTGCTGGGAGAAAATATTTGCATAACATATCCGAAACAAAAGATTTGTGTCCAAAATATATGAGAAACTTGCATAACTCAGACAATTTAAAAATGTGGTCAAAATCAGACACTTCACAAAAGATTATGGGAATGGCCAGTAAGCACTTGAGAAGATGCTAAACACTGGTCATCTGGAAAAATGCAGGTAAGAACCACAGTGAGATATATCACTTCACACCTGCTAGATTCGCTAAATCAAAAAGACTGGCAATACTAAGTGTTGGTAAGGGTGTGGAGCAATCAGAAATGGTAGGAGTATAAAATTGTACAACCACTTGGAAAAATATTTTGGCAGATTCTTTTTTTTTTTAATATTTATTATCTTTGGCTGCATTGGGTCTTCGTTACTGTGCGCGGGCTTTCTCCATTTGCGGCAAGCAGGGGCTACTCTTCATTGTGGTGCTTCTCTTGTTGCAGAGCACGGGCTCTAGGCACGTGGGCTCAGTAGCTGCGGCTCGCGGACTCTAGAGCACAGGCTCAGTAGTTGTGGCGCATAGGCTTAGTTGTTCTGCAGCATGTGGGATCTTCCCGGACCAGGGATCGAACCTGTGTCCCCTGCATTGGCAGGTGGATTCTTAACAACTGCGCCACCAGGGAAGCCCTTGGCAGATTCTTTTAAATTTAAACATTTTCTTGCCGTGTGTCCTACCAGTTCTATTCTTAGGTCTTTCCCCAGGAGAAATGAAAAAATAGGTCCATACAAAGATTTGTGCATATATGTTTACATGTTCATAATAATTAGGAACTGGAAACAACCCAAATCCCCAGCAACAAGTGAATTGAGGAACAAGTTGTGATTTATTTATACAATGAAATACTACCCAACAGCTAAAAAGAACTAACTACTAACTTATACAATGGTATGGATAAATCTCAAGTAAGATGTACAAAAAAGCTAGACAAAGTGGTGTATACAGTATAATTCCATTTATGTGAAATTCTGGAACCATTCTATTATGAAACGAATCAGATCAGTGCTTGCCTGTGGCAGATGTGACAAGCTGATTGCATAGGGGCAGGAAAGTACTTTCTGGGGTGATGACAGGTTCTGTCTTAATTGGGGTGGTAATACCATAGATGTATATACGTTTGTTAAAATCATTGACCTTTACAATTGAAATGCATTTTATTGTATGTAAGTTATACCTCAAATTGTTTTTTTTCTTGAACTGAGATATCATTACACATCCACCAGAAGGGGTAAAATTCAAGTCTAACAATACTAATGGTGAAAATTTGGCACGACAGTGACTCTTAAATGCTACTTGTGGGAGAGTTATTTGTTAAAACCACTTTGGAAGAGTTTGACATTATCTAGGAAAGTCAGAGATACACATCCCTAATGACTCAGCAGTTCTACTCAGATATTGCCTTTTCTACTAGAGAAATATACGTGTGTATGTATATCAAGAAGGCCACCTAGGGACTTCCCTGGTGGTCTAGCAGTTAAGAATCCACTCTTCCACTGCAGGGGGCACAGGTTAGATCTCTGGTTAGGGAACTAGGATCCCGCAAGCTGCGTGGTGCAGCCAAAAAAAAAACAAAAAAGGCTATCTATAAAGGTATTCATAACCTTATTCTAATAACCAAAGGAAAGTGCCAGCATAAACTGTCCACCAACATTAATAATCAGGTTTTTTTGGTTTTTTGTTTGGTTTTGTTTTTTGCCGTGGGGCAGCTTACGCCTGGGATCCTTAGTTGCCTGACCAGGGATTGAACCTGGGCCCCTGGCAGTGAAAGTTCCCAGTCCTAACCACTGGACTGCAAGGGAATTCCCTGTCCATCAACATCAGAGTGGATAAATTGTGTATTTCTTCAACAGAGTATTAGAGCAATGAAAATGAAGAAAGCAGTTACATTTAATTAATGTAGGTGAGTTAGAAACAATGTTTAGCAAAAGACTCAAAAACATTACATGCTTTATGTTTCCAGTTACATAACATTCAAGAACTAGGAAAACTAAATTGTGGTCCTTAGTGATCTGTACTTATATTGTAATTCTATAAAGAAAAAGAAGTGATTACCATAAAAGCCAGGATTTTGGTTACCTCTAGCAGAGAGAGGGGAAGTTAAGGTTGGGAAGGGGATAGGGAAGAGGTTTCTAGGATACTGGCAATATTTAGTTCTTGATATGAATGTTGGTTGTGTGGATATTCACTTTATAATTTGTTTAGTGACACTCTAGTAAATATCTGATATTTTATATTAAAAATAGAAAAAGAAAAAGAAAAGCAATCCTTTCATCTATCAATATCTCCTGAGTACTATGTTAATATTATTTTGCTAGGTAATAATAGACACGCCAAGATATTTAATGTGGCCTCTTAATTGCTCACTATTACCATAAAAAGGCATTGTATAATAAGTTTCTGTTCTTATATCTTCAGAGCAATGAAAGTATACATATAAAGTTGAGGCACATAACCTCTCAGGAGATTAAAGTATAATTGTAGTTATGTTTTTACCAGGATGCAACATTATTTACTGCTTTATTTTTACTCAGCATTTGGACCTGGGCTCATTTTGGTACTTGTAGTCCTAGTTATCTTAAATATGGCAAATATTTATTATTTTCTTTTTTCACATCTGTTATTTTAGCTGCGTCCTAACAAAAATTTTCAATTTTGACACAGTAAAATGCAAATTCAAGAATCTTAATTGCTTTTTCATGGAACATTCTCCCATCAGCCTCTTCAAGGAGTTAGTTTACATTAACAAAAATGATTTTGCCTAGAATTAAAACCTCAGTAAATCAGAGAGCAAAAGACATGAGTAGACAATTCTTCAAAGATGAGAAAAAGAGCTCTGATGAGCTCCTGCCATGTTCTGGGCACAAGTAGGTACCTTATATTGAATCTTCACCCTAATGCTATAAGTACTAGATGTTTTTCTAATTTTGCAATGAACGAATTATGATTTCTCTGAATTTCAAGTCTGGATCTAGAATTAAAATCTATTTCATTTCCAAGCCTATCCTTTTCTCATTATTCTAACACTGTTACCCATGAAAAGAAGAAAATAAACCTAATTAAAAAAATAAGTGGGCTTCCCTGGTGGCGCAGTGGTTGAGAATCTGCCTGCCAATGCAGGGGACACGGGTTCAAGCCCTGGTCTGAGAGGACCCCACATGCCACAGAGCAACTAGGTCCGTGAGCCACAACTACTGAGCCTGTGCGTCTGGAGCTTGTGCTCCACAACAAGAGAGGCCGTGATGGTGAGAGGCCCGTGCACCGTGATGAAGAGTGGCCCCCGCTCACCACAACTGGAGAAAGCCCACACACAGAAACGAAGACCCAACACAGCCAAAAACAAATAAATAAATAAAATTTAAAAAATAATAATAATAAGTTAGTAAGTGATGAAAGATTAAAGGATACATTTCCAACAGCAACAAAATTTTTATCAATAAATGAGTTATAAAGTATCACAAAACCTTAATGAAACTGGAATGGCGTTAATAAATTCAGAGATATTATGTTCATGAATTGAAAGACAATCCCACTGGTATTCTAGACATCTAGTCTATTTTGGTAAATTTTTTTGCCTTAGTTGTGTATTATACATATCTAGATAATGGCAATCTAAGTAGTTGGTAAGATCGCATTTTCTACCAAACTCCTCTCAAGTTTTCTACTTCTCAATTGTATTTATCTGAATTCTAACACCTGCCCATTAATTTTAATTATATGTATGTAGTACAGATTTATCCATTTGGCTGGTATTTAAGTTGTTTCCATTCTTTTTACCATTTTAAACAGTGCTACAATAAGCATTCTCATTCATGTTGCCTTTCACAGATATGGAATTTTTGCAGAGTTATATACTCCAATAGAGTGAAATTGTTTTTTGGGTTTTTATTAAGTTCTTCATTTATTCATTCATTCATTGATTCATTTAGGGCTGCATTGGGTCGTCTTTGCTGCGCCCGGACTTCTCTAGTTGCGGCAAGGGTGGGCTACTCTTTGTTGCGGTGCACAGGATTCTCATTGCGGTGGCTTCTCTTGTTGCGGAGCACGGGCTCTAGGCGCGCAGGCTTCAGTGGTTGTGGCACGTGGGCTCTAGAGCGCAGGCTCAGTAGTTGTGGCACACAGGCTTAGTTGCTCCCTGGTATGTAGAATCTTCCCAGACCAGGGCTCAAACCTGTGTCTCCTGCATTGGCAGGCAGATTCTTTTTTTTAATTTATTTAATTTATTTATTTATTTTACTTATATTTATTTTTGGCTGCGTTGGGTCTTCATTGATGTGCACAGGCTTTCTCTAGTTGCAGTGAGCAGGGGCTGCTTTTTGTTGCGGTGCGCGGGCTTCTCATTGCAGTGGCTTCTCTTGTTGCAGAGCACGGGCTCTAGGCACATGGGCTTCAGTAGTGGCTCGCGGGCTCGAGAGCGCAGACTCAGTAGTTACGGCCCATGGGCTTCGTTGCTCCACGGCATGTGGGATCTTCCCGGACCAGGACTCGAACCTGTGTCCCCTGCACTGGCAGGCAGACTCAACTACTGCACCACTAGGGAAGCCTTGGCAGGCGGATTCTTAACCACTGCACTACCAGGGAAGTCCTAGAGTGAAATTGTTGAGTTGAAAATTATGCTCATCTTCAAACTTACTATAAATTACCATTTGTTCCTAACTGACTATATCAGTTTATATTCCTGCAGTCTGTATGAGAGCTTTCATTCTTCAGTCTTCCTTTGGCTTGTTGTCAGCTTGTGTTATCGGTCTTAACCTTTTTGGTCAGTCTTGATTGGTGTAAAATGATAGCTTGATATAGTTTTTGTATATATTTCCTTAATTACAAATAAGATAATTAGTGAAAATTTGTTTTTTGACATTTAGGTTTTCTCTTCTATGAAATGCCTAGTCGTATCCTTTGCCACTTTTATTTTATCTTGATTTATAGGAACTTATTATATATTCTGGATAGTAATCATTTGTTATATGTATTACACATATCTATAGCCTGTCTTTTTTTTCTGGCTTTGTTTATGGTATTTTTTTATGATAGTTTTTTTATCTTAAGAAATTCTTTCTTGCCTCCAAGATCATAAAGATATTCTCTATTTTCCTCTAAATGTTTATTTTTCTTTTCATGTTCAGTTCTCTGAATAGGAATTTGTTTTTGTATATTTTATAAGGTGGGCTTCCAAGTCTGTTCTACTGGTCTGTGTGTCTGTCCCCACAGTCTCTTGACTTGAATTGGATTATAACAGATCTCGAATGTTAGAGCAGACCTTATTCTTAAAAACTATCTTGGCTATTCTTGTTTCATTTCTCTTTCATGTTAGTTAGTATCAGCTTCTTAAGTTCCAGAGGTCAAGGGGGTTATATCCTATTGGTATTTTGATTGAAATTGCCTTGAATTTGCATATCAATTTACAAATAATTTATATTAATAAGGTATATACTCCATTTATTTAGATTTTCTGTAGTAGTAAAGATACCTATTACTTCTATAGGTCTTATGCATCTTTTGTTCAGATTTTATCTCAAGTGTCTTATGGTTTTTTTGTTGTGATATTAAATGGTATCTTTTTAAAATTACATTTTAAGTTGGGTGCTAGTGTATAAGAATGTAATTTTATTTTTATATGTTGATCTTAAATCTAGCAACCTTACTGAACTGTCTGATTCTATAATTTATCTATAGATTATTGGGTTTTCTCTCTAGTCATACTGTGAAGAAGAATAATTTTGTTTCTCCCTTTCCAATCTTTTTACCTTTTACTTCTCTTAGCTTGCATTCCTGTGCCAGCTAGCACTTTCTATTAAATGAAGTTGAATTTACCATAGATTTTTGGTGGATAACTTTTATCAAATTAAGGAAGCTCCTTTCTAGTCCTGGTACTGTGAGACTTTTAGTTATGGTGCTGAATTTTATCTAATGCTTTTTTGAGGGTAATTATCTGTAGAAATGATTGTATGTTTATTTCCTTTAGTGTGTTAATGTATATTTTGTTAATAGGTTTTAAAAATATTAAATGTAAATATTACTTTTTCAGTTAAACTCAGCTGATTTGTGAAAGGGAAAGAAGGAAAAAATGCATAAATATGTAGGTTTATAAAATGTTAAGGATTTAACCAAGGGATAGAGAGGCAGATCTTTGCTGATTGAAATTCATGCCTAATTCAACTGTACTCACTGATTTCATCCCATCTTTTGTAAGAGCTTTCCTTCACTAACTTTAATTTTTACCTCAGATGCCCACATTGCTGTGGGGAAGATGGTGAACAGTAATGATTAGAAGAACAGTGGGATAAACACTAAGGAAAATTAATAGAATGTTAAACAGGATAAATAATGTTTGTTTAGTAGTTTCAACTCTGTGAGATAAGACACATTAGTTGTGAATGCTAGTATTATAATAATCCAGTGAAGAAAATTTACCTGTAGGATTAAAGGAAAGACAAAATAAGCATGTTAATTACCATGTATTTATTTTCCTTTATTCACTTTTTTTTTAAATTAACACAGAAGCAATATGTGCTTGTTTGGTATGTATCTTGCCAGCCTTGTTTCAATGTACAACAATATTCTCACATTTTTTAATAGAAGAATGTAATGTATACATTTTTTTAAAGTACTGTGGATTTGAATAAGATACCCAGAATGCTAATACAGTCTTACCAGTCTCTCTTTTTTTAGTTAGTTTGAAATTGTGGAGGTATTTCTAAAGTTTATTTGGATGGAAGTACAAAACCAACATAACTATCCATCATGAGGGACATGAAGTAGGTCCATGCAATGAGATATCCTGCAGCTGTGAAAAAGAATGATGTAGTTCCATATTAGTACATATAGATCTATCTCTAAGATATTTAATGAGAAAAAAGAAATCAAAGGCCAGAATAGTATTTCTAATGTTTTATCATTTGTGTTCCTTTTCATTAAGAGGGGAAGGGAATATATATTCACTTAATTACCATGCACCCAAACTGCAGAATAAAAAGATCTCTAAGACACATTGTTAGTTTTTAAAATAATAATAAAAGAAGTCATAGAACACATTTATTATCTGATCTCATGTTAAAAAAGAAAGTTGTATATGCATTTTTATCTCTAAGTGCATATTAAAAGAATAGGATATATACATACCTAAGTACTAATAATGGTTGCTTCTTAAAGATACTTGGAGACCAGAATTCTTTACTGTGCATATCTATATTGTTTAAGTTTTTTAGGATGAGACTTCATTCATATATTATTTCTGTAATAAAGGAAAAAGTAATATGTGCTCACTATTAAAAAATGAAGATTTAAAGATAAAGTCAAAAAGAAGAAAATAAAAAATATCTACAGTAGCCTTACTATCTGAGATAACTACTTAAAGCCTTGATAAATATCCTTCCAGAGATGAGGGACATTGTGTGGAAGACATTTAATCCTAAACCAAGGAGAGTAAGAGAAAGAGCGCCACAGTAGGCATGTTTTTAAATAAAAAAATAACATGATAGCATGTAGCTTATTGTCTGTTTTGGTTTTACTTTTCACTGTATCCCCAGTGCCTTTATAGCACATAATAGCAGTCAGTAAGTATGTATTTAAGAAATGAATGATGGTGGTCTACTAGCTATTGGTGAAGCTCTTCTAGTTCCAAAACCCAAGATTAAGAAATCATACTTGTTGGCTCTTGGAAGACTGCTGACTGTTGCTAGATAACATTGGGCAGATATACTTTACTGTTACTACCTATAGCTTGGATTAGCACTAGTAACATTTAATACCATTGTCTTCTCAAATCTGTGCAAGACAGGGAGAGCTCTCACTAGAATAGATAAGCAGTCTAGGGTGGCACAAAAAGCTTTGTTTAAGAAATAATACCTAACCTTTTCTTCTTTAAGGTGCTCTGGCCTTCTTTGTCCCCTTACAGACCTTGTTTCATAGTCAGAACACTGCTCTGTACATGTAGGAAATGGAATGATTCAGTTACCCATGATAAGAGATTATAAAAACTGTAATATTAGGCTTTTTCTGTTGTTGTGCTTGTCTTCCAGTCAAACAGTTCAAATTGAAACAGCTTAACTTTGGAAATATTTTTATATGTATATAGATATACATAAAAGGGTAATTTTAACTCTATATTAGTTAATTATCATGGAGCCCGAGAACAAGTTTTTGAGTTTTTTTAAAGGAAACATTAATTTGTACTATTTGTGTTTTTCTTCTTAGTTTCTGCCACTGCCTTCTACAAAGCACAACCTGTAATTCAGTTCATGTGTGAAGTTCTTGACATTCATAATATTGATGAGCAGCCAAGACCTCTGACTGATTCTCATCGGGTAAAATTCACCAAAGAGATAAAAGGTGAGTTAATTAGCATTTGGAACAACTTAACTATAAAATGCATGAATATAACAAACTTTCATTGAAATTTTTTAAGATGTAAATCTGTTCATGTAACATCACCGGTAAAAATATGGACTAATTATAAAATGTCACATTAAATTCATTACCATAACATCTTAGGTAGTGTGTCAATGAAAGAAATACCAAGTAATGGAATTAATATTGATACTAGCTAATTTTTTGTCAATACTTTCCCTTACTAGCTGAAGGTATAAGAGTATCTGTTAGGAAAATGCTTCTATGATACTGTTAAAAAATAAGCTTATTCCAAAAACATTGTCACTTCAGAACTGGAGCCATTCTTTGAACATATTCTATCAATAATATAATGACTTCTTTATTTTTCTGAAATGATAGCAGAATATTTTATTCCTTTGTAAATTTATGGATATGGGACTAGCCTGTTTCATGTGTTGTTCTAGAGTTGAAACAGTAATTTCATATACATTATTCAGTTGACGATTGATCTTGACTATTTTATAGTTAGTAGCTAAAATGTATACAGTGGTGTTGCATCATATATATATTTTACTAATACAAATTCATCTCTACATAGTCTTCCAGAGAGAAAAATTAAAAATTAATTTTGTGTCCTAAAATTTATATTTTGTATATACTTATTGTTTATATAATTGTTGCTTTCTATATACATGTACACTTTTATGTGCAAACCCACACATAGTGTACTTTATCTGCAATTTAAGGGATTTTTCAACAGTAATTTTGATTATGTAAAATTCTTGCCTTGTTCATGACTTTAGAACCTAATCCTCATGTAAGATGTGACTCCACTGTATTTAGTTCTTTATTATTTAGACACAAAGAGAAATTAGATATTCTCTAATCAGAATGAATAGTATAAATTCTATTTAAACTAAATGTTAGATCTTCAATTGTCAATAATTATGTCGTTTTATTTTAAGGTTTTACCTATTTGTTACAGGCAATTTTTAGCTTGTGGTTTGAATGAAGCATTGAAGTTTGTTCTCTGAACATCTTTCAGTTCCCCAAATCAATTAGTATAGTTGAATACATCCTGCTTGCTCCAGTAATCATTTATTCTTTGCCATTTAGTAACCAGGAGAGAGATGGTCATTGTAATAAAACATTTAAAGGAAAATTCTTCCTGCTTTGAAAATAGGCATCCATTTATCTCAAGTTATTTAAGTGTCAGAATAAGAAAGTGTTATATATTCTTATATTGCAATCATACCATTGTCCTTTCATAATCTGTATTAACTGCACAGTTAGCATTGTTGGGAGGTAGTGCATTACCCACCATTAATATGTGATCATCTAAATGCCATGGTTTCCAGTGGAGTTGCTGCTTAGTTACCACCTCTGATATCATGAAGTCACTTACATTATTTTGCGGTAACTATGCAATCAACTCATATCACCACTCTATCACAGAAAATACAAGATGTACAGAACAAGGATTCAACTGCTGCCCGAAGAGCATGGACTCGATCTTAACTTCAACTGCTCAGGGGGCCAAAGAAATGACTGAAAAAATGACTAGAAAGCATTATAAAGTTGATGTTATAGTGAAGGTAAAGCCAAGTTTATAGGTTAAATATTTGATTTATTAAAGCCAAAAACATTTTTTGTTGGATGGAGGGTTTGGGGAGGGACCCGGGCAGAGAATTATCTAGTCCATTTTTTTAAATTTCAGCTTTTTGCTAACCCCTGGATTTGGATCTAATCCTTAGGCACCTATGACTGTAGATTTGGGGTAGAAAAATCTGAGTTGGATCTAACTGACTTACTGATGATTTTTTCCTCCATTCAAAGTTAAGAAGGCTTTTTTTTTAAAGAGGACTCTTTAAAGTACGTCGTGTATTCCTACCTCAGTTACACAAGAGAATCAAAGTTACATGTTTCGTATTATGTATTTGGGTTTAATTTTTAGTTAGCATGAGGAATTTGATGAAGCTTGTTAAATAGTGATACAAAGTGTGCTATAATGAATAGATTTCCTAGTACAATATTTTTTGGTTCTAGTTGAACTTTTTCCTAAATATTTAATGGTAACTTTAGGGTGGTTTCTTTGTGCAGTAATTCATCATAGTTAAATAGCAGAAATATTGGAGGAAGTTTATGGTAAAAGTACCATATGTATGTAAGAGTATTTTATTTTACTTTTTTATTAATTTTTATTGGAGTATAGTTGCTTTACATCAATTTTATTTTTGATAAAAACTTATTTAGTAGGCTTGTAGAACCTTACTGATAATTTTTTTTAATTCAAGGGGAAGATTTGAAAACAAATTGCTAAGTGGTATAGATAACAGAAATTTGTTTTAAATTTTTCTATCGTGTTTTCCCCCTAAACAATATTTTTACATCTTGCTTACTTCATATGTTGGTGTTTCCTTCTTTAAAGGCCTTCTCTTGGTAGTATTTCCTAGTCTTATTTATAGAGGCATAGTAAATGCTCTAATTGATCTGAAATTTTAGTTTTATAAAGGTAGTTACTAATAAAAACTATTTCTCACTGATTCAATTAGGAGTAGTTCTTAAGAAAACCTCATACCAATCTGGTACAGTGACACTGTACCATTTAACATCTTAATTTATGCTGATATGTCATAAGAAAATATTACTATGATTGAACTTTGTGTTTGGTTCTGCAGTTAGTAGATACGAAAATAAGTTATACTGTATCAGGGTTTCTCAACCTTGGCACTATTGATATTTTGGGCTGGATAATTCTTTGTTGTGGTTGGGGATGGGAGGTAGTGATGGCCTGTGCATTGCAGTATAATTTAGCAGCATCCCTGGATCCAAGCATTCCAAAATCTAGCATGTATTAGATGCCAGTAGCACCCCCAGTCATAACAATCAAAAATGTCTGCAGACATCACCAAACCTTCCCTGGAGGTCAGAGTCACCTGTGGTTGAGAACCTCTGCACTATAGGATACACAGATATAAAAGGAAAATAATACAAAAGTATAACCGTAAATACTATCCGGGAACTAAAAGTTGTCCTCCATCTACCCGTTTTTAGATTTTCCTCCTTTGGAGTATAGACCTTAGAAATGGAGTTGTTTATCTGTGACCAGTAGCCACTGTATCTGTTTGTTAACTCTTCTCTAGGTAGCTCCAAGAGTATCCACTAGCCACATGTAGCTATTTAAATTTTAATTTATTAAAGTTAAATTAAAATTTTAGTTTTTTAGTCACACTAGCCACATTTCATGTGTGCAGTAACATATTGCTGGTGATTTTAGCACAGATGTAGAACAATCCATCATCTCAGAAAATTCTTTTGTACACCACTGCATAGGAAAATTCATCCCAAAGAATTTCAGCCAGTGTTTTAAAAGCCCACAGCTTCACTTTCTAAAGCAGGCCTAGGATCTGCAAACCCCTAGGGTCCACAAATGGACGTACAGATCCACAAACATCTAAAATCATATGCTAAATTAAGTGTATGTTGCATTTTTCTGAGAATTTATTGCTTTCATCAGATTCTCAAAGGGTCCATAAGAAGGTCTGGATTACCTGTTCTAGGAATTATTTTGGTTGCATTTGATTTCTAATAGTAGTAAAAGAACTGTATCACTATATTATCCTTCAGCGAAATTGTCACTCCACTTCTGTTAAAAGGGCCTGGGATTTTTTTTTTTTTCCTTCCTGCATTAAAAATCTTTGAAGGACTTTCTTCTTCAGCTATATGAAATTATGATCTTCAGTCAGTATGTGATTACTGGGCAAATCAGATATCACATACTTTGAAGGTTATAGAATATCTTGAGAATTATCATAACTCCCTTTGCTCCTTCCCTCGACCAGCATAAAAACCTGCATTGTAAGCAGGGTTTTTTATTAATGGAGAACTTTATCCCTTGATATACAGGCTTTGCAAATTTTATACTATTTTTTAATAACTTGATAGAATAGGGAAAAGGTTTGGAGTTAGGTCTATCATGATTGTAACTGTTGTTAACAATGTTATATATAAAATCCTTTGTTAATATCACATTGCCTGTATCACAGATTTTCTGTTTAGAATTTGAGTTTTTATAGTAGTGAACAGGCTTTATAGTTATAAATATTTTACATGTGACAGTTCTATAACCTCAGTTTTTCTTGTTGGGAACAGGTCTGAAGGTTGAAGTGACTCATTGTGGAACAATGAGACGGAAATACCGTGTTTGTAATGTAACAAGAAGGCCTGCCAGTCATCAAACGTAAGAAAAGCTGGTGTTTGTCAGAGCAGAGATGATGTGAGGCAGCTTGCTCTAGTTAGTAGATTGGGAGTTTTGCTGGCTCATAATGAGATAAGAGTTGTTAATGTGTAATTTTTTTTTTCCAGCTTTCCTTTACAGTTAGAAAATGGCCAAACTGTGGAGAGAACAGTAGCACAGTATTTCAGAGAAAAGTATACTCTTCAGCTGAAGTACCCACACCTTCCCTGTCTGCAAGTGGGGCAGGAGCAGAAACATACCTATCTGCCACTAGAAGTAATGTGTTTAGGCTGCTTATTAATATCCTCTTATTCATCGTTCTGTTGGGGTTTTTAATGACCTATAACTTACTTCATATTCTCACATTTATTTTGGAGACTGAACTGTTTATAAATTTCCTTTTATTCTAAATTTTCAGCTATAAAATAATATGGGAAAAAATTCATCCACAGTCCTACCACTCTAAATGTAACCACTGTTAGCATTTTGGTACACTTCTTTTCAGCCTTTTTATGCAGTGTATATTTTACCTAATTATAATCATACTGTAAAGCAGTATTGATATTAAACAGAAGTGGTTTAATGGAGTAGATATTAAAATTTAATCTCACATGTAATTGGTGCTCAGAATTTTAAGAAAGATGTATATATCTAGTACAAAACTTTTTTCCATTTGTAGGTCTGTAATATTGTGGCAGGGCAACGATGTATCAAGAAGCTAACGGACAATCAAACCTCCACTATGATCAAAGCAACAGCAAGATCTGCACCAGATAGACAAGAGGAAATTAGCAGATTGGTTAGTACTTAACCCTAGAAATGAAAATTAAAAACATATGAGGGTCAGCTCTAAAGAACCATGTCCTTATCAACTCATACCTTATTACCATTTCATGGGCTGTCAGAATTAAAAGAGATTATGGAAGTAATCTAGTGGTATTCTAGAGGTGAATCTTAGTGGGTTCTATGAAAAGGGTTAGACTAGATCCTTCTAATTTAACCCCAAGCTCTTTAATTAGATTCAGAACAGATACTCTCAGAACTAATGTTTCAGTTTAGCAAACTGGACCTTCATTACTTCCACCTAAAAGAGGAAGAGAAAAGGAAGAAAAGTCAAAGTTTTATGACTAGCAATGGTGAGAGTCTTAACACACAAAGTAGGATGGCTTGGCTCCATTGTAAACACTGGTAACCGTACAGGATGAATAAAGAAATATAAGACAGCTCCAGCTGTATGGGATCTCTAAGCTGTCTCCTTGCTCTAAATGGGGAGAAAAGAGACATCAATACTACTTTTAAAACTGATGGGGCTTCCCTGGTGGCACAGTGGTTGAGAGTCCGCCTGCCGATGCAGGGGACGCGGGTTCGTGCCCCGGTCTGGGAAGATCCCACATGGCCGCGGAGCGGCTGGGCCCATGAGCCATGGCCGCTGAGCCTGCGCGTCCAAGGCCTGTGCTCCTCAACTGGAGAGGCCACAACAGTGAGAGGCCCACGTACCACCAAAAAACAAAGACAAAAACAAAAACAAAAAACACTATATAATCTAAATATGTAAAAAGAATCTCCCCACAATGTGCAGGAAAATTTGTTTTCTAAATTAGGCATCTAATTAACGCATCTAACTAATGTATCTTTTCTTCAAGCTTAAATGCCATTTTTTTTCCTGTAAGGTTACAAACAATAACAACTACTACTATTTACCAGGAGTTGGTAGGTGATGTGCTTGGTGCTAAATGTTTTATAATTAATTTTCACAATAACCTATGACTATAAAGTAAGTCTTTTATAATCTTTATTTTACAGAGGATAAAATTAAATCTCAGTTAAGTTAAATGATTGGCCTAAAACCATATAGCTAAGCAAGTGATATATAATTTGAAACCATGTACATTCTGATTCTAGAGTTCCTACTCTCAATCACTGCACCAGCCTACCAGATGCTATAATTATAATAATACAATAATAGTAACAGTAAGTGAGTAAAGAAGTTAGACTTTGAACCCAGAGCTGTTAGATTCCAAAGCCTGTGCTTTCAATCACTGTAAAATATCATCTCTCTGAACAGAAAAGCTGTTAATAAATGAGTTAGAACTAGTTATTGAGATTTGAGGTGGACTCTCAACCACTGTGCCACCAGGGAAGCCCTATATAGTGTTTTTTAATAGAATGTTACTCAAAGAATTGAGCATTGCCTTTTTTTGTAACCTTGTTTGACCTTTTTTCTGAGACTAAGTAAATATGTTTTGAAAAACGTATTATAGCACACTATGAGCATGAATTACACTTTTGAGATTCAAGTCTACACTGAATTACAATAAATTCTTTATCTTTGCACATATTGGTATATTACATAAAAATTATAATCTGTATCTCATACTGGCTTTCTTTTCTGTCTCAAGTGTATCTCTTAAGTAAATTTTATAATGTGCTGTGTTTTATCTGAAAATATTCAAGGAGATTTTGTATAACTTGTAATCAATTAGGAAAAAAAGCTTTAGGATTATTGATATTTGCTGTCGAGATCTACATAAAATAAATTTCAATAGTATATATCCAGATCCTCTAATTAGAAGTAATTAACTATTTTTAGGTCAGGTATTGGGTTGGCCAAAAAGTTCATTCGAGTTTTTCCATAAGATATTAGGGGAAAACCCATACGAACTTTTTAAACCTTATATTTCTCTTGCAGACTCTCAACCACCCTCCCAAAGTATATGAGGCTTAATCATATAAAGTTACCATTTTCATGAGTCATAAATAGTTGAAATTTCTTATTATGCAGCCTAATACATTTAAATGTTCTGTAAATTATCAGGAGGTTCACAGACTTCCTACAGTCCACTCATGATCTGTGGTCCCCAAGTTAAGATTCTCTGCTCTATAGTGAGGGTACCATTATCTGCACCTGTCAGTATTATAAAACATTGTTGACACAGTGAAGAAAAAAAGTTAGAGGGTTCTAAAGCAGGGAATTTGGGGGAATTTTGAAAGTAACTACAAACTTTTTCTGTTGTTAGGTAAGAAGTGCAAATTATGAAACAGATCCATTTGTTCAGGAGTTTCAATTTAAAGTTCGGGATGAAATGGCCCATGTAACCGGACGCGTACTTCCAGCACCTATGCTCCAGTATGGTGGCCGGGTAAATAATTGATAATTTTTAAATTATAATCATACAGTTTCTGTGTATGGAGAGAAGGGCTTCCTAGCTAAGTCTGGAATTTAAAAAGTGTTTTATTGTTCCAACAATTTTTTTTGTTTGTTTCAAGATCAGTGTCTTTGCTTGAACTTAGTAGAACTTTTGTTTTTCTATGATAAAAATATAAAATATTGATTTAGAACAGCCTATTCCATGTAGAATATCAGATATATACAGTTCAGCAATTTGAAATGCTTATTTTCAGCTCATTCAAATAAGTTATATATTAAATGTTTGTTCATTTTTGCCTTATTATTTCTCTTTCTCTGTAGAATCGGACAGTAGCAACACCAAGCCACGGAGTATGGGACATGCGAGGGAAACAGTTCCACACAGGAGTTGAAATCAAAATGTGGGCTATAGCTTGTTTTGCCACACAGAGGCAGTGCAGAGAAGAAATATTGAAGTAAGGCTTGTCATTAGTTTCACTTTGGGACCATTTTGTGTTTAAATTTTGTATTTCAGTTTTAAATTACTCAGCTAATATTCTAACCAGTGTTGCCTCAATATGAAGTATATTTAATCACTGAACCTTTAAAAATGTTTCTTCTTGTTACTTTGATAAAGATTCCTGAATTTGTTGGTCATATCTAAGTCACTGATTCATTCTTACAAGCATCCTAATGGACTAGCTTATGTGGTATAGCAGGAGTACCATTGGCTTTTGATGGCGAACAGATTAGATGTAATTCTCAGGTTTGCCACTTTCTAGTCTTACTACCATGGATAATTTATTTAATCTCATTATGCTTCACTTTTCACCTTTTAAAAATAGAGATAATAGTACCTATTTACTGAATGAGGATTAAATAACATCCTTATTTCTCAATTGAGTTCTTTGAAAGAGTCATTTAATTTCTCATTTTCACTTCCTTACTTTCCAAAATTTGACCTGCATCTCCACTACTTTTCCTCTTCTCCAGATTCTTTCCCTCAACAATCTTCTGTTTAAATTTAAAACAAACCCAAAATCTTCTTTTTTTTTTTTTTTTTTTTTTTTTTTTGCGGTACGCGGGCCTCTCACCATTGTGCCCTCTCCCATTGCGGAGCACAGGCTCCAGATGCGCTGGCTCAGTGGCCTTGGCTCACGGGCCCAGCCGCTCCGCGGCATGTGGGATCCTCCCAGACCGGGGCACGAACCCGTGTCCCCTGCATCGGCAGGTGGACTCTCAACCAGTGCGCCACCAGGGAAGCCCTTCATTTTTCATTTTACCTGATTTAAGGCTTCCAGGCTTCCATTCTCTCTCCTTCCTTGAAATCTTAGTGGTCTGCTGAAACTGGTTACTGGAAGATCTTCAGTATCTTTTTGCTTATCAATTCTAATGGTCTCTTCTCGGCCATTATTTTTCCTCAAAATTTGTGCAGCATTAGATACAATTGACTACCTTCCTGACATTCTCTCCATTCTTGCCTTCCTGTTTTCTTTTTACCACTTTGGCTTCCTTTCTCCTCTACACCATCTCCTTTGGGACTCTCTAATCTTTGGGGCATTGGCAGTCTCAAGGGCTTCTGCTGTTACTCTTGTTTCAGGAGTTGTGCTACTGTGAAAAGAGCACCAGCTCCACTTGTGACTACCTCCGCTCTAAAACTTTTAGGTTTCTCTTTGACAAAGAATAACATTAAAAATCAGTATAACATTTAAAATTTTTTATTTGCCTCTTAAGTCCTTTCTCCATTTTCATATATTCTGGGCAAAGAAACTGAGTACTGTATGCCCTCTAACTGTGTGGTATTTTTTTCCATTTCCACTCATTCTACTCTTTACTGAAAATGCCTCCTTTCTATCTCTACATTTCTAAATAATAGCCAGTCTTCTGTGATTTGTGATGCTGGAAATAATCCATAGTATTAACCATAGTAGTTTATCAATATCCTCTCCATTTGTACTTGTCACTTCCTGTATAAAATAGAATTATATTATAATTATCTGTGTAAGTTTCTTGTTTCCCCTCTGGAATCTAATTTCCCTAAGGAAATGATTATGGTCTAATTTAAGTCTCCACTAACAAATCCTATAAAATATGCCCATAATGAATAGTTCTTGAGTGACGTAGAGACCAGTTTACCCCAGGTCAATTCAGAATTTGCCTCCTTCATGTGAGAAAAATTATTTTCTATTTCATTCTGTTCACTCCTTTTTATTAGCTCCAAATCCTACGTCTTAAGGTTCACTTAGTATATTTTTATTTTATTTTATTATTTTTTTTTTTTTTGCGGTATGCGGGCCTCTCACTGTTGTGGCCTCTCCTGTTGCGGAGCACAGGCTCCGGACACGCAGGCTCTGCGGCCATGGCTCACGGGCCTAGCCGCTCCGCAGCATGTGGGATCTTCCCAGACCGGGGCACGAACCCATATCTCCCACATCGGCAGGCAAACTCTCAACCACTGCGCCACCAGGGAAGCCCTTTTAGTATAGTTTTTATCCCCTGGCTTTCAAGTAAAATGTCATGAGGACAGTTAAGGAGAATGCTGCTATTATCTTACTTGACCTCCAGAGACCAAAGAAAACACCTCCAACTGTTTTTCAAGCTTCGAGTTATTCTTTTCATTTTACATGTTTTATTCATGGCTTGATAGAAGTCTCATAATCATTGGGCTTATGGCTCTTGTTCAGGCTAACTGAAAATATTCAACTTCATACTTTCTTGAATTAAATACTAATAAGGAAAAGGAGAAGGGAATTCCTACAAACTCCATCTCTGTCCTGAGGGAATCAGTGTTTTTGAGCAAAGATCACTCAGATCTTTGACGTAGGACCGTATTTGTTTTAAAAACAAGTAAAGTGATTGTTAAATCCCAACATTATTACTTATTTATCCTAGGCTAAGTGCAGAATTTTGTTTAAATAAGAAATTATTAGTCTTTTGTTTTTTCAGTGTGGATAAAAGTACATTAAAGTGCTGTCTGCCTCATTTCTTTTTAAATGTTTTCTTGTTTTTTTTAATCTTTTCTGAGGACAGAATCTTTCCTGCTATCCTAAGTGTCAGATAGGTATTATTGTAGAAAGAAATTCTGGACTAGGTCATAGTTCTTACTCTTGCCATTTGTCTAATAAGCATTTGACCTTGGTCAAATACTTAATGTCCCTGAAACTGTTTCCTGATTTATAAAATGGCAGTAATACTTTACCTACCACTTTCTTATGAATCTTGTTAGGATCAAATTAGAAAAGGTATGAGTGTGCTAAGTGCTAAGTGCTTCACGTGTATTATCTCATTTAATCTTCACATCAACCCTATATTGAAAGTGGTCATTTTACAGATGAGAGAAACTGAAAAACTTTGCCTAAAATTCCATAGCTAGTACGTAACAGAACTAGAACTGGAACCTATAGAGCTGAGCTCTTAGCCAGCACACTCTATTACTAATGTCCTTTGTGAACTACAAAATGCCACATAACTGTACAGTAGTGTTCTTAGTTTGAAAAATAGATTACTGACCAACCATTGCCCTTAACATCAGTAGTCTGATGACCTCTTCTTATATGTAGCACACAAATCTTTGCTTCATTCTCCATTCCATTCCCAAACTTTCCATTACTAATTTGTAGGTGTTGCTGACTAGACAAAGGTTTTATTTTAGTGATTTCTCCTTCTAGGGGTTTCACGGACCAGCTGCGTAAGATTTCTAAAGATGCAGGGATGCCCATCCAGGGCCAGCCTTGCTTCTGCAAATACGCGCAGGGGGCAGACAGCGTGGAGCCCATGTTCCGGCATCTCAAGAACACGTACTCTGGGCTACAGCTCATTATTGTCATCCTGCCAGGGAAGACACCAGTGTATGGTAAGGATATTGTATTAAGATTGCATTTTTCCTCAAGTACTCAGTCTTCATTTTAGGGACTTAACCTGGAAGTCCAGTGGTTAAGACTCCGCGCTCCCAGTGCAGAGGGTATGCGTTCAATCCCTGGTTGGGGATCTAAGATCCTGCTTACCACATGGCACGGCCAAGAAAAAAATATTCCTTTTAGAATTATGCTAACACATATCCTAAAACTATCAAACATTAAAATATATTTTATAGCTATAGTATTTAAAACCATGTATTGTTACTATAAAAAGACAAATCTGGAGAGCAAACTAAATAGTCTGAGACCCTGTGAAAAGAATTTCAGTAAAGGAAGCATTACAAAACAATGATTAAGGGAAGAATTATTTATTAAAAATGTCATTGAGATAACTTGAGTATCAGTATAATGTAACAGTTAAAAGCACAGGCTCTGGAGTCAGACTGTGCTGCTTAATACCCAGGTTTTGCCAGGTATACTACCTGTGTGATACTACCTGAATTACTTAACCACACAAAGCCTGAGTTTCCGCATCTGTGAAATTGGGATACTACAAATACCTAACCCACAGAAGGTAGTTGTAAGGATTAAATAAATTTACATATGTAAACTGGGTCTATGATAGCACCTGTCATACAGTGAATGCTCAATAAATGTTAGCTATTATTATTGTAAACAAGTTAAAGTTTATGAGATTAATATGTTAAGTATAAATCATTGAAACATGGAAAAACACAAAGAAAGTATAATTTTCAAACTACTGAATGGAGTATAATTCTTTAAGCTTAAAATGATAGAATTCACATAGGAAAACTGTTAGATTTGACTGCATAAAAATTAAATTTTCCATACATCACAGGTGTCTAAAATTATAAGGAAACCATAGAAGGTGAAAAATATTTGCAGCAAATGGAGACAGCAAAGGGCTAGTTTTTTATTAGTTAAAATATCCATATAAATCTGTTATTGCATTCAAAGGAAAAAATTTTTATATTCTCCTACATTAGTGAGCAAAGAATATAACCCAAAATTTCTCAAGAAAAAACAAGTAAATATTTCAGAAAATGTTGGTTTTCACCAATAAAGTACAAATTAATAAAAGGAAAATTTTTATGCTACTAAATTAGCAAATATATTTAAATACTGTACTACCTAGTGATTGTGAGTATGCAGTGAATCTAGTATTTTAATATATTGCTGATGGCAGTATAAATTGATAATATCCTTTCATCGAAAGTATAAAAATGTGCTTGCAGTCAACAGTTCAGTATTTCCCATTCCAAAAATATGTTCAAAGAAAAGATTTCATAATGTAGAAAAATCTCTATGCACAAAATTTTCATAATGATATCTGTGACATCGAAAAACTACTAAGAACTGGTTTTAAACAGTAAGTTGTATGTTGGTGAAATAATATGCAGTGATTAAAAATGATGGTTATAAAATTCAAAAGATATTTTTTAAGTTGTGATAAAATACAGAAGGTGTTAAACTCAAAGAATTTGTAAATCAAGGTAAGAACAAACAACTGAGAAAGACAAAGGACATAAAAAAGAAATGCAAATGGTCAATTATCAATGCAAAGATGCTGAGCCTCATTAGTCATTAAAGAAATATGAACTAGAACAAATTATTTTTCACCAACAGTGATAATACCCATTTTTGGCAAAGGCATGAATAAATGTACATTCTCATACACTGTTGATGGGAGAGAAAGTTGATATTACCATAGCCTCCAAGCTGATATTCTTGCCTTCATTCCCTCTAGTTCACTTTCAGTCCATTTTCTACACTGCTTCACTCAGTGATTCAGTGAGTGATTTTTCTAATTAATTTTATTTTTTAGAACAGTTTTAGATTTACAGAAAAATTGAGCAGATAGTACAGAGAGTTCCTATGTGCCTTCCTTCCCCTGTACACAGATTTCCCTTTTTTTTTTTTGCAGTACACGGGCCTCTCACTGTTGCGGCCTCTCCTGTTGCCGGAGCACAGGCTCTGGACGCGCAGGCTCAGCGGTCATGGCTCATGGGACTAGCCGCTCCGCGGCATGTGGGATCTTCCCAGGCCGGGGCATGAACCCATGTCCCCTGCATCGGCAGGCGGACTCTCAACCACTGTGCCACCAGGGAAGCCCCAGTTTTCCCTATTTTTAACATTTTGTGTTAGAGTGGTACATTTAATGAACCAGTGTTGATAAATTATTATTAACACATTGTCCACAGTTTACATTAAAGTTTACTCTTTATGTGTACAGGTCTATGGGTTTTAACAAATCCATAATGTCACGTATCTACTATGACAGTATCAAAGAATAGTTTCACTGCTCTAAAAATCCCCTGTGCTCCACTTACTCATCTCTCCCTCCATCTCCTCAAACCCCTGATAACCACTGGGCTTTTTATGTCTCTACAGTTTTGCCTTTTCTAAAATGTTATATAGTTGGAGTCATATGGTATGTCCCCTTTTCTGATTGGCCATGTTCAGTTAGCGATATTTAAGATCCCACCATGTCTTTTTGTGGCTTGATAAAGTCATTTCTTTTTTTTTTTTTTACGGTACACGGGCCTCTCACTGTTGTGGCCTCTCCCATTGCGGAGCACAGGCTCCGGACGCGCAGGCTCAGCGGCCATGGCTCACGGGCGCAGCCGCTCCGTGGAATGTGGGATCTTCCCGGACCGGGGCACGAACCCGTGTCCCCTGCATCGGCAGGCAGACTCTCAACCACTGTGCCACCAGGGAAGCCCAAGTCATTTCTTTTTAATGCTGAATAATATTTAATATTGCATTGTGTGGTTGTACTACAGTTTGTTATACATGTACCTGTTGAGGGACATCTTGATTGCTTCCAGTTTCGGGCATTTATGAATAATACTGCTCAAACATTCATGTGCAGGTTTTTGTGTGGACATAAGTTTCTAACTCAGTTTGGTACATAACCAGGAGCACAACTGCTGTATCAGATAATAAGACTGCCAAAAAGTGACTATACCATTTTGTATTCCCATCAGCAGTGAATGAGAGTGCCTATTGCTCTACATCCTCTTCAGCATTTGGTATTGTCAGTTTTTTGGATTTTAGCAATTCTAATAGGCATGTAGTAGTATTTTATTGTAATTTTAATTTGCAGTTCGTTAATAACACAATATTGAGCATGGGACTTCCCTGGCAGTCCAGTGGTTAAGACTCCACGCTTCCACTGCAGAGGGCACGGGTTCAATCCCTAGTTGGGGAACTGAGATCCTGCATAACTGTGCGGCTTGGCAAAAAAAGTAGAGAGAGAGAGAGAAAGAGAGAGAGAGCACCTTTTCATATGCTTATTTGCCATCTGTATATCTTTGATGAAATGTCTGTTCCAATCTTTGGCTCATTTTTTAATTGATGTGTTTTGTTTTCTTATTGTTCAGTTTTAAGAGTTCTTTGTTTGGATACAAGTTTTTTATCAGATACCTATTTTGCAGATAATTTTCTCCTAGGCTGTGACTTGTCTTTTTTTTTTTTGCAGTACACGGGCCTCTCTGCTGTGGCCTCTCCCGTTGCGGAGCACAGGCTCCGGACGTGCAGGCTCAGCGGCCATGGCTCACGGGCCTAGCCGCTCCGTGGCATGTGGGATCTTCCCGGACCGGGGCACGAACCCACGTCCCCTGCATCAGCAGGCAGACTCTCAACCACTGTGCCACCAGGGAAGCCCTCGTCTTCTCTTGAGTGTCTTTCATAGAGCACAAGTTTTAAATTTTAATGAAGTCCAAATTTTAATAAAGTCATCAATTTTTTTCTTTCACAGATCATTTTTGGTGTTATAGTCTAAGTTTTTATACTGTGTTATCTTCTAGTAGTTTTATAGTTTTCCTTTTTTACATATAGGTTTGTAATCCATTTTGACTTAACTTCTGTGAAAGGTGTAAGGTCTGTATCTAGATTTTTTTTTTCTTTTTTTGCATGTGGATTCCAGTTGTTTCAGCACCATTTGTTGGAAAGATTATCTTTCTCCATGAAATTGCCTTTGCTACTTTGTGAATGATTGACTATATTTGTGTCAGTCTATTTCTGGACCCTATTTTGTTTCATTGGTCTGTCTGTCCATTCATTGGCTAAAACCACACTGTCTTGATTAATTTAGCTTTGTGATAAGTCTTGAAGTCAGATAATGTCAGTTCTCTGACTTTGTTCTTCTTCTTCCCTGTTGTATTAGCTAATAGGTCTTTTGCCTATATCTATATAAACTTTAGAATCAGTTTGTCAATATCACAGAATAACTTGCTGAGACTTTTGTTGAGATTACATTGAATCTATAGATCAAGCTGGGAAGAATTGACATCTTAATGTTAAGCCTTCTCATGGAATATCTCTTTGTTCAGAGCTTCTTTGATTTCTTTTATCAGAGTTTTATAGTTTTCCTCATTTAGATTTATATCTAAGTATATTGTTTTTTCTTTTTCTACTATAAATGGTATTGTGTTTTTAATTTTAAATTCTAGTTGTTCATTTTTAGTATTTAGGAATGCAGTTGATTTTTGTATATTTATTTTGTATCCTGAAACCTTGCTATAGTCACTTATTAGTTCCAGGAAGCTTTTGTCAATTTTGGGGGGTTTTCTGCATAGGCAGTCATGTTCTCTATGAACAAAGACAGTTTTATTTTTTTCCTTCCCAGTCTGTATACTTTTATATCCTTTTCCTTGCATTAGCTAGGAATTCCAATATGATGTTGAATAGCAGTGGTGAGAGGAGACATTCTTGCATTGTTCCTGACTTTAGGGGGAAAACATCTAGTTTCTCAGCAGTAAACATGATGTTAGCTATAAGCTTTCTGTAATTGTTATTTATCAAGTTGAGGAAGTTCCCTTCCAGTCCTAGTTTTTTTTTGTTTGTTTGTTTGGTGTTTTTTGCGGTACGCGGGCCTCTCACTGTTGTGGCCTCTCCCGTTGCGGAGCACAGGCTCCAGACGCGCAGGCTCAGCGGCCATGGCTCACGGGCCCAGCCGCTTTGCGGCATGTGGGATCTTCCCGGACCAGGGCACGAACCCGTTTCCCCTGCATCGGCAGGCGGACTGTCAGCCACTGTGCCACCAGGGAGCCCTCCAGTCCTAGTTTTGCTGAGAGTTTTTATTATGAATGGATGATCGAGTTTGCAAAATGTCCTTTTCTGCATCTGTTGATATGATCATATGATTTTTCTTCTTTTTTTCTCTTAATGTGATTAATTACTTGAATTGATTTTTGAAATGTTGAACCCAACCTTGCGTGCCTGGGATAAATCCCACTTGGGGATGGTATATAATTCTTACACATTGTTGGATTCAATTTGCTAATATTTTGCTGAAGATTTTGCATCTGTGTTCATGAGATATTGATTTGTAGTTTTCCTTTCTTGTAATGTCTTTTTCTGGTTTGGGTATTAGGGTATTTTGGCCTCAGAATCATGAGTATTTCCTCTGCTTCTGTTTTCCGGAAGAGATTGCAGAGAATTGGTATCATTTGTTCCTTGAATGTTTGGTAGAATTCACCAGGGAAACCATCTGGGCCTGGTACTTTCTTTTTTTGGAAAGTTGTTAATTATTGATTCAGTTTTTTTAATAGGTACACACCTATTCAGATTATCTATTTCTTCTGTGTGAGATTTGGTAGTGTCATTCAAGGAATTGGTCCACTTCATTTAAGTTAACAAATTTGTGGGCCTAAAGTTTTTCATAATATTCTTTTATTATCCTTTAAATGTCCTTGGGGCCAATGACCCTTTTTTCATTTCTGATATTAATAATTTGTGTTGTCTGTTTTTTTCTTGATTAGTCTGGCTAGAGGTTTATGAATTTCTTTGATCTTTTCAAAGAACTAGCTTTTTGGTTTCCTTCATTTTCCTCTGTTGATTTCTTATTTTCAATTTCATTGATTTCTGCTCTAATTAAGATTTTTTTCCTTCTGCTTGTTCTAGGCCTATATTGTTCTTCTTTATCGTTCTAAGGTAGAAACATAGATTATTGATTTTAGATCTTTCTTCTCTGCATTCAGTGCCATAAATTTGTCTCTTAAGTACTGCTTTCACTGCATCACACTAATTTTGGTAAGTTGTATTTCATTTTCATTTAGTTCAAAATATTTTTAAATTTCTCAAGACTTTTTCTTTAATCCATGTCTCATAGAATTATGTTGTTTAATATATAGATATTTTGGGATTTCCTGGCTATCTTTCCATTATTGATTTCTAGTTTAAGTCCACTGTGGTCTGGGACCATACTTTGTATGATTTCTGTTCTTTCAAATTTGTTAAGGTGTGTTTTAGGACCATACTGTGGTCTTCCTTAATGAATGTTACATGTGAGCTTGAGAAGAATGTGTATTCTGCTGTTATTGACTGAAGTATTTTATAAATGACTCTTAGAATCAGTTGATTGATGGTACTGTTCAAGTCAGCTATTGAATATATACTTATCTTCTGCCTGCTGGATCTGTCAATTACTGATGAAAGTACATTGAAGTCTCCACTATAATAGTGTATTTGTTTGTTTCTCCTTGCAATTCTATCAGTTTTTGCCTCACTTATTTTGGCATTCTTTTCTTAGCTGCATATATGTTAAAGATTGTCCTGTCTTCTTGAAGAATTGACCCTTTTATTATTATGTAATACCCCTCTTTATCCCTGATAATCTTCCTAGTTCTGAAATCTACTTTGTGTGAAAAAATACAGCAACTTCAGTTTTCTTTTTCTTGGTGTTAGCATGGTATATCTTTCTGTAACACTTTATTTTAGAATTGGTTTCTTGTAGGCAACATGTAGTTTGGGTCTTTTTTTTTTTTTTTTGGTTGCGGTGGGTCTTAGTTGCAGCAGGCAGGCTCCTTAGTTGCAGCAGGCAGTCTCCTTAGTTGTGGCATTTGAACTCTTAGTTGCAGCATGCGAGTGAGATCTAGTTCCCTGACCAGGGATCGAACCCAGGCCCCCTGCATTGGGAGTGTGGAGTCTTAACCACTGTGCCACCAGGGAAGTCCCTGGGTCTTATATTTTATCTTCCCCTCTTTTTCTCCATTTTATGGGTTTTTTAAAATAAATTTATTTATTTAATTTATTTATTTTTGGCTGCATTGGGTCTTCGTTGCTGCACGTGGGCTTTCTCTAGTTGTGGCGAGCAGGGATACTCTTTGTTGTGGTGCACAGGCTTCTCATTGCGGTGGCTTCTTTTGTTGCAGAGCACAGGCTCTAGGCACGCAGGCTTCAGTAGTTGTAGCATGCGGGCTCAGTAGTTGTGGCTCGCAGGCTCTAGAGTGCAGGCCCAGCAGTTGTGGTGCACAGGCCTAGTTGTTCCGCGACATGTGGGATCTTCCTGGACCAGGGCTCAAACCCATGTCCCCGCAGGCGGATTCTTAACCACTGCGCCACCAGGGAAGCCCCTCCATTTTATGGTTTTAAATGAGCATTTTATATTATTCCATTTTCTCTCTTACATCAATTATACTTTTTTTTTTTACTTTTAATGGTTTCCCTAGAGTTTGCAGTATACATTTACAACTAATCTGAGTTTGCTTTCAATAATTCTGTACCACTTCACAGATAGTGTAGATACCTTATAACAAAGTATTCCCAATTCCTCCCTCCCCCTTACAATATTGCTGTCATTCATTTCACCTATCCATAAGTTGTAACCACACAGTATATTGTTGCTATTATTATTTTGAACAGTATCTCTTAGTTCAGTTAAGAATAAGAAAGTAAAAGATTTTATTTTACTTTTATTTATTCCTTCTCTGACCTTTTTTTTATATATAGATCTGGACTTCCGACCTGTATACCTTTCCTTCTTTCTGAAAAATGTCTTTTATCATTTCTTTCAAGGCAAGTCTACTGTCAACAGGTTCCCTTAGTTTTTATTTGTCATATTTCCCCTTCACTTTTTAAAAAATTATTTGCTTATGTTTACTTATAAACCAAATTATCTACTCACATAGTTTCAAGTGTTAAATCATTCTGGAATTCTTATTTTCAAAAACAGCACCTTTATAGCTGTCATCCCATTTGTTTTTTTCATAGCAAAACTCTTTCATCATCTGCCACTTTTTAAATTTAATTTTTGTTTATTGAGTGCTGCTGCCTGTATTTCAGTTTCTTCTGTAGTTCTGCCCTGTTTTGCCAGAGCCCTGGGACCTCTACATTTGTCTCATGTTGGTGTAGGTGATGCCTTCTATAAATCAGTCACTTGGTGTCATTTTTTTTTTTTTTTTGGCCGCACTGCGTGGCATGCGGGCTTTTAGTTCCCCCACCAGGAATCGAGCCCCTTGCAGTGGAAGCGCAGAGTCTTAACCATTGGACCACCAGGGAAGTCCCAGGTGCCAAATTTTGATTGTAGTTTTCATACCTTCTGAGGTACTGTTTTCATAGGAGTGTTCCTGAATTAACTTTTTTTTTTTTTTTTTTTTTTGTGGTACGCGGGCCTCTCACCGCTCTGGCCCCTCCCGTTGCTAAGCACAGGCTCCGGACGCGCAGGCTCAGCGGCCATGGCTCACGGGCCCAGCCGCTCCGCGGCATGTGGGATCTTCCCGGACCGGGGCACGAACC
>NW_006780610.1:5328806-5331864 GCF_000442215.2 Lipotes vexillifer | reverse complement strand
TTTGCGGTACGCGGGCCTCTCACTGCTGTGGCCTCTCCCGTTGCGGAACACAGGCTCCAGACGCGCAGGCTCAGCGGCCATGGCTCACAGGCCCAGCCGCTCTGCGGCATGTGGGATCTTCCCGGACCGGGGCACGAACCCGTTTCCCCTGCATCGGCAGGCGGACTCTCAACCACTGTGCCACCAGGGGAAGCCCCTGAATTAACTATTTTTAAACAAGTTTTTGTGTATATATGTGATAAAATACATAAAATAAATAATAATAATAAAATACATAACAAAATTTACCATTTTAACCACCTTAAAGTACACAATTCACTGGCATTAAGTATATTCACAGCATTGTGCAACCATAACTACTGTCCACTTCCAGAACTTTTTCATCATCTCAAACAGAAACTCTGTACCCATTAAATAGTAACACCCCATTGCCCTACCCACCAACACCTGGTAGCCTCTATTCTTTCTGTCTCTATGAATTTACCTATTCTAGTAACTTATATAAATGGAATCTTACAATACTTATCCCTTTGTTTCTGGCTTATTTCACTTAGGGTAATGTCCTCAGGGTTTATCTATGTTGTAGTATGTATCAGAATTTTCTTCCCCTTTTTTGTTGTAAAATATACTAATATATAAAACAAAAATTTTACCATTTTAACAAGTATACAGTTCAGTGACATTAAGTACATTCAGTGTTGTACAACCAGCACCACCATCCATCTCCAGAACTTTTTCATCATCCCTAACTGAAACTCAGCACTAACTCCCCATCTCCCCTCCCTCAACCCCTAGAAACCTATATTCTACTTTCTGTCTCTATGAATTTGACTGAATAAATCATATAGTATTTGTCCTTTTGTGACTGTTTATCTTATTAAGGATAATGTCCTTAAGGTTTATCCATGTTATAGTATGTATCAGAATTTTCTTCCTTTTTAAGGCTGAATAATATTCCATTGTTTGTATATACACATTTTGTTTATCTATTTATCTATCAATGGGCACTTGGATTAGTTCCACCTTTGGGCTGTTGTGAATAATGCTGCTTTGAACATGAGTATACAGCTCTCTGTTCCAGTCCTTCCTTTCACTTTTCTTGGGTATATTAGCAGAAGTGAAATTGCTGGATTATATAATTCTGTTTTAGTTTTTTGAGCAATTGCCTTACTGTTTCGTACAGAGTCTGCACCATTTTGCATTCCTATCAGCAGTGTACAAGGTTCCAGTTTCTCCACGTTCTTGCCAATACTTATTTATTTTAGCCACATCCTATTGGGTGTGAAGTAGTATCTCCTTATGGTTTTCATTTGCATTTTCCTAATGACTAGTGATGTGGAACATCTTTTTATGTGTTTACTGAACATTTGTAGATCTTCTTTGGAGAAATGTCTATTCAAGTCCTATGGTCATTTTTATTTGGATTGTTTGGGTTTTTTCTTATTGAGTTATAGGAGTTATTAGTGTGTGTGGATTTTTTGTACATGTTGTTTTTCGTTGTTTTGTTTTGTTGGTCGGTTGGTTGGTTTGTGGCCACACTGCACAGCTTGTGGGATCTTAGTTCCCCAACCAGGGATTGAACCCAGGCCCTTGGTGGTGAGAGTGTGGAGTCCTAACCACTTGTCCACCAGGGAATTCCCAGGAGTCAGTGTTTAATTGTTCCTGCAGTTAATGGCTTCATCAGCTTCTGCTTCTAATAAGCTGATCTTGGCTGTGATTCTCTGTGTTCACCTGTTTTGGGGGTGGCAGTTTTCTCTGATGGATCTAAGACTAAGACAAGTCGTTGATTTTCAGTTTGTTCAGCTTTTTTTTTGTTGTTGTGAAGATGGAAATGATGACTTCTAATCTTTTATGTGTTGGTGCTATAGCTAATGTCCAGAGTGGTATTTTTAAAGTACAAATCTGATTTTATCCCCTTCCCTATCACCCCCACTTCAGTAGTTCTTCATTTTACAATTGGTAAAATTGATATTTAAGATTATCTTCCAAGAGTTTGCATGTTCTAATCCGTGACTTTTTTTAAAAAATAAATTTATTTATTTTTTATTTTTGGCTGAGTTGGGTCTTCGTTGCTGCACACAGGCTTTCTCTAGTTGTGGCGAGCGGGAGCTACTCTTCGTTGCAATGCGCGAGCTTCTCATTGCGGTGGCTTCTCTTGTTGCGAAGCATGGGCTCTAGGCGCGCAGGCTTCAGTAGCTCTGGCACGAGGGCTCGGTAGTTGTGGCTCACGGGCTCTAGAGCTCAGGCTCAGTAGTTGTGGCACACAGGCTTAGTTGCTCCGCGGCATGTGGGATCTTCCCAGACCAGGGCTTGAACCCATGTCCCCTGCATTGGCAGGTGGATTCTTAACCACTGCGCCACCAGGGAAGCCCCTAATCCATGACTTCTTAGCTCTTCAGAATTCAGCTCACTTTATGCTCTTTTTTCCCCACAGAAACTCTGTTTATCCTCTTCCTTCTACCTGTATTGCTTCTCATAATCCGTCTTCCACCCTTTACCAAGTAAACATACATTCTTTTGAATTTTAGTTCAGACATCCCTTCCTTGGGGAAGCTTTGCCTGACCTCCCTGACAAGGTCAAATTCTCTCACTTTTATTATCTTACAGCACCTTGTTACCACTCCTTTATGTTGTTTCACAGTTACAATGTTAAATTTGAAGTTATTTAATTAATGGCTATTTCTCTGACTAGACTATAAGCTCTGTGAGGGCAAGAACAGTGTCTCTCTTGACTTAGCATTGTATATCCAGAGCTTCGACAGTACTAGCATGTATTAGGTGGCTCATTAAATATTTGTTGAATGAATTAATAAACCTTTTTAGAGGGCAACTTTTCAGTATCTATAAAAAAGTTAAGTAGGGCTTCCCTGGTGGCTCAGTGGTTGAGCATCCGCCTGCCGATGCAGGGGACACGGGTTCATGCCCCGGTCTGGAAAGATCCCACATGCAGTGGAGCGGCTAGGCCCGTGAGCCGTGGCCGCTGAGCCTGTGCGTCCGGAGCCTGTGCTCCGCAACGGGAGAGGCCGCAACAGTGAGAGGCCCGCGTACCGCAAAAAAA